>NC_090225.1:5617500-5972500 GCF_024489055.1 Chanodichthys erythropterus
TTGTCTGTCCGTCAGGCCATCTGATCATTCTGATTGGCTGTTCAGATACTGCCACCTGCTGGTACAGAAAGGCATTTCATCTCACGCAGGCGCAGAACTGACATGCTGCTTGGCCGTCGGCTGTTTAGCGTTGATTTGGTGTGTCAGGCCAACTTTTGACTAGACTTGTGCCAATATTCGGTAATGCGATAAATCGTGATAATGAATATGCACGATATTGTAATCGTCGGCACTTCAGAATACCGTAAATAATAATTTATTACCAATTATTAATTTTTTATAAGGCAATTAAGAATACTTTACCCATCAATCGTATAAAATGCACAACACCGCTGTATTCTGCATCAAAAGAACACGCGCTCAGATGTAAACAATCCCAACGTGCACGAGAAGCACATGACTGAACGAGTGAAGGAGACGCGCTGAATGAAAGTGCGCGTTCACTCTCTGACAGCAGAGGGCGCTGATGGAACAGCAGTGTGCAGCAGTTACCACGGAAACCGTGCAAACAAAGTAACTGCGCTAGTGAAGTTTTTAAAATGCTTCAAACAGCCATTCATTGTTTTGTAATCTCAGTGTTGTTCATCACAGCACCAAATACTGAATACTTAAAAAAGACTTAAAAGGATATTTATTTTCAAACCTAAACATTTTTATATTTTAATCTGGACTACAACATGCCCTAATGATTAGAAATGTTCTGATTTTTTGTTATTGTTCAGTAAAACTTTGAAAACATACAGCTTTATTAGTTAACATGTTAATTCATTATCACTAAACTGACAATAAAAATACTTATAAAGTATTAATTATTATTAATTAATGTTAATTTCTTAGTTACTGTTTAATAACATTACTAAAATCAAAATAACTTATTTAATGGACCTGAGATAAAACTAACAATGATCAGTTGTGTTTCTAAACTAACATTAACAAAAAATAACACTTTCTGTAACAAATGTAGCTATTGCTCAATCTTAGTTAATGCATTAAATAGAGTAAAGTGTTATCTGTTGTTCTTTATAGCCTAATTCTTTTGCATTTTAATCTGTTTGAAAATTTCAGTCAGAGTTGTTTTTGTTTTATTACAAAAAGAGTTCTTAAACCTGTTAAACTATGACAAAAATGGTTTTGCAACTTATTTTAATATCGTGATAATACCGTATACCGTGATAAAAGCTTCATCAATTAATCGCAACATGAAAATTTGATACCGTCACATGCCTACTTTGGACACAGATGCTTCCGACGTGAGCCAACCCCACAGTCTGCTTTCGTCGCCACCAGTTCGTCGGCTTGGTGTGTTCTGGCCTTTAATCACCTCTGATTGGGCACTGTGTTCACACACTCAACAGATATGTCTGTGATTGGCTACAATGATCAGCACTTCATTTGACGCTCTTCACTTAGCGCTTACACAGAAGCGTTTGAAAGCAGGTGTCTATCAGCGGATCCCTAATATATCTGCTGATATACAGATCCGTTGATATCCCGTGTATCTTGTCTAAGCGCTCGGTGGAGAGCGTCACAGATATAGTCTATGTACAACATGTTTTTGAAGTGTTGTAGCCAATCACAGACATATCTGTTGAGCGTGTGAACGTAATGGCCAATCAGAAGTGTTTAAGAAAATGCTAGGGGAAAATTTTTAAAATTTCAGTACTTTTGGTATTTTCAGTACTTTTCACAACCCTAGCTCACCAGGCTGCATTTATTTAATCAAAAATACAGTAAAAGCAGTCATATTGTGAAAAATTATTGCAATTTAATGTGTTTTTTTTATTTAAATATATTTTAAAATGTAATTTATTCCTGTCACCTATGATGCAAAAACATTGATAAAAATAACCATTATTATTAATTTAGAACCAATAATAATTGATCATAATTGAGCACCAAATCAGCAGATATTAATTATTCCAAACTTTTGACCAGTAGTGCATGTGCTGTATTTATGCCCATCAGACCGGAGCCTTGCGGTTGGCCACATGTAATCTGCACACGGCTGCTGTTGGCGAAGGCATCAGTGCCGTTCTGCAAGACGTAGTGATCGCTCAGTTCATCGAGCAACAGGAAGTTGCACGGCTTGGCCTTCCTCCTCCCCTCCTTCGGCGTTCTCATTGGCTTGAAGCCGGTTCGGTGACCTTTAACCTCATGACAGCTGATGTGGCTTTAGCTGCTGACCATCCAGCCAAATATGAGGTCCAGAGGCAGTTCCTGGAGCTTCATGACATGAAAACAAAAAGGTTCATGCATATCTTTTATTATATTTTGTCTGTTGCTTAATGTGCTGGCAAATGTATTTACCATATCGTTATGTGTGTTCATGTGTGTTTTAGACTTTGCTTCCTTTGGCCAGAGGAGAAATTTAAGCGAAGCCGGAACCGCTGTGGATGTCTTGGTGGATGTCGTTTTTTCGGCGGCTCCATTGGTGGTCTGGACTTCTTCCGATTGGAGGAAATCACACCCTCATCAAGCTCCGCTTTCTCCAGCGTCAGTGCAGATATTGACATGTCCTATGGCCAGTCATTATTACATCCAGGAGAATGGATCATCACTAAGGAAATTCCTAAACTCCCTGATGGTATATTATATTTGGTTTTGTGTGGCTATCGTGATTGCGACTGGGTATCATGTATTATACTCATTTTATTGGTTTACTTACAGCTAAAGGTGTCGCTATACGGAGAGATGTGTGTTCTCCTGCTCCGATGGTGGACTTGGAGAGACGTGGCCAGCACCTTAGTCTTCACGTACCTCAGCGCTCGCACAGCTCTGCCTCTTCCTCAGAGGAAAACTCTTCCTCCAGTGCTGCCCTGCCTCTGTTAGCTGGAGAACGAGAGAGTCCCTCCCCTTCTGTAGAGTGAGTCAGACACGTGTGCTCCTGTGTCTTTTAAAACACTAGTTTCGTAACATATTTTTATCTCAATTGTGAGTTTATGTCTTGAAATTGGAACTTTGTATTTTTTTTATTCCTTATTTTAAACTTTATCTTACTTTTTTATCATGAGGTGGAAATGGGCTCATATAAGCTCCTTTTGTCATATGATCAATCAATCATTAAATACACTACCGTTCAAATTTTGGGATCAGTTTTTTTAGTTATACTTTTAAAAGAAGCTGTCTTATGCTCACCAAGGCTGAATTTATTTGATCAAACATACAGTAGGACGATAATATTGTGAAATATTATTACAATTTAAAAATAGTTGTTTTTTTCTATTTTAATATATTTAAAATGTGATTTATTCCTGTGATGGCAAAACTGTCCTGAAATTCTTGACTTTTTTTTTAAGGATTCTTTGAATGGAAAGTTCAAAAGAAGAGAATTTCATTTATTGTTTTGTAACATTATAAATGACTTTACTATAGAAGCTTTTTCTTGCAATTGTGAGATATAAAGTAGCAATTGCGAGTTATAAAGTCAGAATTGCATCCATTAATGTACTAAAAACATATTTAAATCAGTTCATGTGAGTACAGTGGTTCAATATTAATATTATAAAGCGAAAATAATATTTTTTGTGAGCCAAAAAAACAAAATAACGACCCATATAGTGATGGCCGATTTCAAAACACTGCTTCATGAAGCTAAATTATATTATTTTCATTTTTGGGTGAACTAACCCTTTAATATCTCACAATTCTGACTTTATATCTCGCAATTCTGACTTTATATCTCGCAGTTCTGACTTTATATCACACAATTCTGACTTTATAACTCACAATTCTGACTTTAAATCACACAATTCTAACTTCATAACTCGCAATTCTGACTTTATAACTCGCAATTCTGACTTTATAACTCGCAATTCTGACTTTATATCTCACAATTTCTGCTTTATAACTTGAAATTTCAAGTTAAAGTCTCACAATTGCGAGGAAAAAAAAGTCAGAATTGTGAGATAAAAAGTCGCTATTACCTTATTTATTTATTTATTTATTTATTTTATTTAGTGCTGGAAACAAGCTTCACTGCTAGTTTTGATAAATTTAATGTTGCTTTGCAGAGCAAAATTATTCATTTCTTTTAAAAAGTCAACCTTTTGACTGGTAGTGTACTCTGATTTAAGTCTCACAAATTATGCTAACAGCTGATGAAATTTTTATGCTAATAACCGATGATTGATCAGTTCATGTCTGATTTAATGAGTCTTGTAGACTGACTCACTAAAAAAAAACACTTCATAAGAATTCCTTTCTCATCTCCTTTTAGCTCAAACCTCAAGCTTAAAGTGCAAGCTTAAACCTTTTTTTTTAGAAATAGAACTGGCTCTGAATGTGAACAGGTTCTCAGTTCCCAACACTACATTTTTGTTTGTATGTCTGTTTTACTGTGTGTGTTTTTTCAGGTTAATGAATGTAACCACTGACGGTCCAATCCCTGAGGGTCCACCCTTACGCTCTCCACTCCGCTCACCTTTAAAGCGTCAGTCCTCTGTCCAGTCAGCTCGCCTTGGGAGCACCAAGAGCCTATCGGCTGCCGTCTTCGCAGAGAAAGCCACGCCTCCTACTGGTGTGCAGTTTAGCAGCGAAGTTTCCCGTAGTGACGAGAACGTTCTAGACTCTCCAAGGCAGCGAAGAAGCTACGGATCATTTCCTTTCACTCCGTCAGCTGATTCTAGCACATTCCATCAGTACCGCTCTGTTGACTCCTCCATGTCTGTGGCTGATAGTGAAGCGTACTTCAGTGCCAATGAGGAGTTTGAGCCAATCAGTAGCGATGAAGGTCCAGGTACCTATCCAGGGAGGAAACGTAGACGAAGACAACAGGGTCAGCCCCACACAGAACACAGCCGCACCTCCATATACCACAGTGTGGAAGGACCTTTGTCAATCGCTGAGACACGCCCGCTTCCGATGCCTAGCCACACCTCCCAAGCTTCATTTGTATCTGCACTTGGATTGGAGGAGGAGGGATCTGTTGAAACGGAGAAGGCGGAACCTGGACTCCTGACAGCACAGCCGCATTTAATGGCTTGTTACCAAACTTACCTTGCACATTATCATGTTTCAAACTGGGCTGTTAAGCAGCCAACCAATAAGAGAACATCTAAGTCATCACTGCATCGCCCACTTGACCTTGACACGCCTACAAGTGAGGAGAGCTCCGCCTCCTTTGACCAGTTGTCCATCCCGTCTTTTAAGGTAATTTTTTTTTTCCTTCATTGTAAAATATTATGGTAACACTTTATAATAAGGTTTCATTAGTTAACATTAGTTAATGTATTAATTATCATGAATAACAATGAACATAACATTTCAGTATTTATTCATCTTTGTTAATGTTAGTTATTCAAAATAGTCTTTCATTGTTTGTTCACGTTAGTTCACAGTGCATTCATGTTAACAAACACAAATTTTGATTTTAATAATGTATTAGTTAATGTTGAAATTAACATTATTTAGATTAATAAATGCTGTAGAAGTATTGTTCATTCTTAATTCATGTTAATTAAAGTAGTTAACTTTTGAAACCTTATTGTAAAGTGTCACCAATATTATTTATGCAGTGAATCCGAAGTAGGTGAATTTTTTGAAGAAATGTCTAGGTCATATTTCACCACCAATATCGAAAAAAATAAAGAAATTGCATGAATAAAATAATTATATTTGTATTTTCTGACAATTAAGCAACCCTTCCCAAATTAATAGTTATTTATGAATATATTTAATTATATATTAAATATAAATGTTTAAAGAAATGAAGCACTGTTCTTAAATTAATATATAAATTTATTTTTCTGTGTATATAAATTGTAAATTATATAAAATTATTTTTATCATATTAATATATTAAAAGTACTTTAAAATATTTTATGTGATGTTATTGTCATGAATAATAATTATTAATAATATGAAACAATAATTCATCCATTGTTTCATTAGCTTGAATTAATTTTAATAGTAATTAGTGATTAATATTAATTCTAATTTAAATATAAATATTTAAATATGTTACAGCATGTTCATTAAATGAATAGTATGTAATATAATTATTAAATAATACAATTAATTGTCTTTATGCAAAGAGTAACTTTTGTGTAAAAGTGTAAGCATGTAGTAGTTTGTTTATTTATTATATGTTGTTAATAATTGTATTTGTGTCCTTTTATAGATGGTGAAGGGCGGTTTGTCTGCCAGCTCTCTATTGGACAGAGGAGTTCAGCTTATGGGTGATATAAATAGGTAACACGAGACATCATATCAAATCAACAGTGGTTGTTTCGTATCATGCAGCATAATTACAAGCATGCATTTTGTGTTTATGTATCTGCAGCACACCATACACACCCCTTGACAAGCGGGCGATGGACAACACTGATGAGGACACAGTGACAGAGGACTGGACCGTTGACCAGCCTCTTGCCCAGACGAGAACCACAGCCATCGTAGAGGTCAAAGGGGCGGTCAATGTGGTCCTGACTCCTTTAGTAGCTGAAGCACTGGACAGGTCAGCAGATCTAACTAACATCACCCACCTTGTGCTTAAAGACCCCATGACACCAAAATTGTGTTTTTTAGTTCTGTCTGATATTTTGATAATAATATATAACCAAAGAGAGAGACTGCATTTTTCTAAACGACAAATTAGTCAGTATTATCATGAATAGTTTGGCTGAAATACATTTTGTTTTGTTTTAGTTTTTGTTATTTAAATGCCTTTGAATGAAAATTGATGAGAATACAGATTTCTGTCTGAGCAAATGCTGTCTACAATGAGAATGTCCCTTCTCCTAATACCACCAGCATCTGACTAGCATCCAAATCATGGCTGTGCTATGCCTAAAGCCTATTGACTATTTAGGAAAGGAACAACCAAGCCCTTCAGTATGTTTTTGCTCACATAGGAAATAACTCACAGGAAAGAAAAATGTTCTCGTAAAGCGATTTAATGGGGTCTGCCACAGTGTTTGTGAAATCCTCTTTGTTGTTATTTCCAGGTACATTGAATCCATGGTTCACTTTGCTAGTATTCGCCACCCCGCATCAATCCTGGATGACCTGCATGGGAAAGTGCTTAATGAAGTGTATCAGATCAGCAAATCCACTGTCTCTGAGTCTGTAAGTGATCAATACCAACAAAAAGAGACGTGACAGCACACTTAGTCCTTAACGTGATCATGATGAATGTTGCGTTTTCCAGAGCACAGCGAAAGCGGAGCACAAAATATCAAAGACAGAGGGAACCACTCCTGGGTCTCTGAGCACACCGCATGGACAAACTGATCTGTCAATCAAACCTGACAATGTGAAGATAAAGGGTTTGCAGGCTAATGTCACTGTCCCAAAGGTACCTGTTTGTGTATGTGTGTGTATGAAAGAGAGAAAGCTTGTGATGTAAAGATGGTAGAAGTAAATATGTGCATGTTTGTTTGCAGGTGAATCTCTGTGTACTTCAAGCATCCGTAGAAGAAGGTTCACCCTCCAATAAGAGTGTCATACATGTCTCTCTCGTGTCCTTGTGTTTTGACCGGATTGCTACTCAGCTGCGCATGAATAGGTAACTGCAACTGTCTGTCCAAATATCATATATTTATATTACTATCTTTATGTATATGTATATTCTCAATAATGATTTTTGATACATATTGATACTGAAACATCTGAACCGCTTCCAATACTCATTTTCCGCAGAATAAATACACAATACCTGCTTCGCTTTCTCGCACAAACCCGCCTCCCCTCACTCACTCATTTAATTTGCTCCGGATGAATATTGTTGGTGTTACAGGGCATGAATTTTGGCGTGTGACTGCATGTATTGCGCATATTTTCTTATTCCCGCAGATATGTGCTCACACCCAAACTGCGCACACATAAAGCTGCCTCTCAGTACTAAACTGAGTTCTTTTTTTACTGCTTATTGCGCTTAAATAGTCAAATACACACGAAATAATGCTAGAATGCTGGTCTTGCCGGATATTCAAATAAACAGAGTCAATTATGTTTTAAGTGAGCATAAACAGTTGAGAAAGAAAATGCATGTGTAACAGTATAATGGATCTGTGCATCAGGTCTTAAAGTGACAGCAGCCTATTATATCTGCTGCCGAATTTTTTATATAATATATAAATATAAATATAAATATATATATATATATACACATTTTGACAGTTTGTACTGCTCTGACTGTTAATGTTTGATATGTAGAGGTATTGTGGAGGAAACAGAAAAGCCCTCTGCTATGATGGAGAAGTACTCGTCTGCGTCTAAGATGGCACCTCAGTCCAGCGGCTCTCTCCGCTCTAATGCTGGGATCGAGAAAGGCAAGGAGATCGCAGCCAGACTCAACATACACCGCATACACAGCCAACTCCGTGGCTTGGACTCATCAGGTACACATGCTCAAATTTATATTCATATGTATATTTATTACACGCTTCTTGAGAATACTCTGATTGGTCAGTTGCTGCATTCTGCAGTCAAATATTTTTGTATGATAGCATAATTGCCTCTCCTATTGCATTGACTTACTGTGTTATTAGAATTTATTCTAATAATAATTAAACAAATTAGTCTGCATTATCATTAATAATTTATGACAGAAATACATTTGTTTTTGTTGTGTTTTGTTTATTGAATGCCTCTTGGAATTGTAATTATTCCATATTTATGTTTTTAACAGACCTCGGAGCTTGTGCCATCACTGCCATTCCATTTAAGAAGTCCAAAGTTCTCTTCAGTTTGGAGGAAACTGATGACTTTGTTTTAGTGGATGAGACTGAGCCCTCCATCTCCACTGAGCACGTCCCAGAACACACCCCTGACCACGCTCGCTCTGGGGCCAGTCCTGAGAAATGGGGTTGGATTATGTTTGAGTGTGGAATTGAGAACCTCACTGTCAAAGGTACACAGATACACATGTGAATTTCAGCTGTCGTTAAACATTTGTATTTCAGGCGTAAGAAATGAATTTCTGGCTCTTTCTCAGGTGGGCGGCAGTCAGGAGCCGTGCTCTACAGTGCTTTTGGGGTGATGGGTGAGGCCGACAACGGCGTCAGGCATGGAGTTTCAAAATCAAACGGTTCTAGTGGTTCTCAGACAGGAAGTGGCTACAGCACGGATGTATCTGATGATAACCTGCCCAATGATGCACAGAGCCCAGCCTCTGAACCCAACAACAATTCAGACTCTGATGAACAGGTTCTCATATGTTGTTGTTCATGTATAGTTAATGGCCATTTAAGATCTTGTAAGTTTTCCATGGGTCTTTCTTTCTCACATTATTTGCCACTCCATGTTTGTCTGTGCAGGATGAGGGAGTGGAGTCAGATGATCTGAAAAAGGACCTGCCCCTCTTGCCTCCTCCTCCTGACTCCAGCAGTATGAAGCTGACTATAAAGGAGATCTGGTTCAGCTTTGCTGCGCCAACCAACATTCGATCTCACACTCCAGCCATGTCTAGGTACACACATAAATGATAAATAAAATAAGAATTCTCTCTCTCTCTCTCTCTCTCTCTCTCTCTCTCTCTCTCTCTCTCTCTCTCTCTCTCTCTCTCTCTCTCTCTCTCTCTCTCTCTCTCTCTCTCTCTCTCTCTCTCTCTCTCTCTCTCTATATATATATATATATATATATATATATATATATATATATATATATATATATATATATATATATATATATATATATATATATATATATATATATATATATATATATATATATATATATATATATATATATATATATATATATATATATATATATATATATGTGTGTGTGTGTGTGTAATATATACATATATATATATATATATATATATATATATATATATATATATATATATATATATATATATATATATATATATATATATACATATATATACAGCTATGGAAAAAATTAAGAGACCACTCCAAGTTCAGAAATCAATGTTAAGTGGTCTCTTAATTTTTTCCATAGCTGTATATATAATATATAAATAAATATAAATTTACATACAATTTACATATATAATATACAACACACACACACAAACACGTATATGTGTGTGTGTGTATATATATATATATATAATATATATAATTTTTTTTTTTTCTCCAGATATAAGTAATATAATATGATAATAATCGTAAACTAAACACAGGCGCAAGTCATTGACAGGAAGACTGAATGACCTCTTCTGTAAAAATGGTCATTTGGGTAGGTTTATTGGCTGATATAATCTCAAAAGGGCTAATTATATTAACGTATTAGTAGATGTTTTGAGACAATGCCTATTAAATATACATGTATACAGTGGTGGAAATGGGGACTCCTAGTTGAGGACATTTTATGTAGAAAATCCTACTATATTTATGCATGAAATTTGCATAGGGCTTATGTGGATAAAAGCTGGAAATCCTCTCCATTTTGAACTGGAACTCCATCCCCCTAGAAATTCACTCCCTGGACTCCAGGCCCCCTCATTTCCAGCCCTGAGTGTATATTTGGCTGCTAAGTCTTTAATTTGATTCACAGGAAATCATGGATCAGTATTTGAATGGCTAATGAGGTCTATGTTGTTGAATGTGTCTGCAGGCAGCTGAATCTCTTGAGTACTGCGACCCCTGCAGTCGGTGCGTGGTTGGTTCCCATTGACCAGCTGAAATCGTCATTGCAGAAACTTGAAATGGAGGCCACACTGCGTGTGTGTGCGGTCATGGGCTGCATAATGACTGAGGCCCTGGAGGTCAGACTTGTTAATACTTACACTGTTAGACACCCCTGTAATACAATGTAATTCAGCAGAGTTGTAGACCTAACTGTTTCATAACTGGCCTAATTTATGTGCATGTTTATGTGTGCTTCATTCCAACAGAAAAAGAGTATTCACATTCCGTTTCGCAGCAAGTATAACCGTGTTACAAAGCGAGCCCGATATCTTCACGAGAACCCGTCCTGCTTACTGTGCAATATTCTACATCGCTACCTGCAGCAGGCTGATTACAGTATTATAGAAGAGGCCACCATGGTAAGTCTTTATGCTTGCAGAGCACACATTTGCATATGTATTACATGTTCTAATACTACTGCATTGTTGCATTCTTAATTCTGATTTGTTGATGCTCATTCCAAAGCTTCCAGGTTCATTGACTACTGTAAAATCTGAAATTACTTCACCGTGTTCTTTCAGATTGTACTAGCAATGGTTTGTTTTTGAGCAAGATAATATTAAAAATGCATTTCTAAAAATACATAAATCCCATAATTTACTCACCCTCAAGCCATCCTAGGTGTATATGACTTTCTTCTTTCAGTCAAACACAATCTGAGTTATATTAAAATATATTCTGGCTCTTCCAAGCTTTATAATGGGAGTGAGTAGTTACCGTGATTTTGAAGCCCAAAAAAGCACATCCATCCATAATAAAAGTAATCCATACGACTCCAGTGGGTTAATAAAGGCCTTCTGAAGCGAAGCGATGCGTTTTTGTAAGAGAAAAATCCATATTTATACTTTATAAACTAGAATCATTGGCTTCCGTATGCGAGTCGATTCCGGCGAAAGAGTGAAATTTGACCTGATGCATGAAGTTATAAATGAAGTTATAAATATGGATATATTTCTAACAAAATGCATCACTTCTCTTAACTTAAGAAGGCCTTTATTAACCCCCTGGAGCCGTATAGATTACTTTTATGATGAATGCACTTTTTTGGGCTTCAAAATCACGGTTACTATTCACCCCCGTTATAAAGCTTGGAAGAGCCAGAATATTTTTTTATATAACTCCGATTGTGTTTGACAGAAAGAAGAAAGTTATATACACCTTTTGTGCGAACTAACCCTTAAAGCAGAATAATTTATTTTGTTAATTATTCCTTGCTAATCTTTTATTACGTATTTATCTTTATCTTTTTAGAACGATGGACTGCCTGCTCTGGTCACCCTGAGGAAAGGTATGGTGGCACTTGCACGTCAGTGGATGAAATTCATCGTTGTCACTCAGGGCTTTAAGGCAGTTGGTTTGCCACGACCCAATCAACTTCCTAAGCCCAAAGAGCCAGACCCCATCGAGCCAGATCAGATACAGGGGCCGGATAGTGGTGCTGCCTTGCAGAGTGACACCAGCGCTGATGGAGCCGAGTTTGAGTTTGATGCGGGTAATTATATTAAATCTAAAATCCTATATACCTTTTATTCAACATTATACTTTATCTACATTTTGTTATTTATGTGCATTTAAGGCACCGTAAGTGAACACACAATGCTGTTAGAGGGAGTATGTAGTCGTCCTGCTCCTACCGGTAACTCTGCCCCTGTGACTGGTGTCGAGATCATGAGAAAGCTGTCCAAATCTCACACACACAACGAATCTGCACTCAGGATCAAGGTTTGTGTGGGTCTAGTTTGTGTTGGTACTGTGTATAAGTGGATGATAAATCTTGTTCTAAAGCTGGAAGCGAAATGCTTTTTTTTAGGGTTCCCATCCTTACCAGTCCCTGAGCTACACGAGTGGAGATACAGCAGCTGATTCTCCCGCTCACGTCAGTCGGACAGGGCTGCAGTCCGGTCATAGCCCTAGGAAAGAATCTTTGCTGAGTTATTTGACAGGAAGCATCCACAGTCTGCACAACCTGCTAGAAGCAACGCCCCATCGAGCAAACGAACAAACTGCAGCCAAGAGCACTTCCCTGACACGTACAGGTACATGATTTTCTTCATTCGGAGTTTGCTTTTTGCAGTCCAATATTAGATGGGTGAAAATGTGAACTAGGAAGATGAATGCATTTTCTTGATATATGGTGTTTCCTGTGAGAGTGATATTAGGTTACTATAACCTAATTTTGTTTGAATTTTTGTACTATTTTTCTGCCTAGAAAGTGTCTGTCAGATACTATAAAAGTACAGAGAAACCAAACTGGGAAACGTAAATTTAGGCTTAATACCCTTTTAATGAACATTATGAAAAATGGGTATTTTTTCCAAATATTACATTTAACAGTGTTACTGTAATAAATTGCAATAAAATGTTATCAATTATTAGTGTTATTAAAAAAGTGAGCGTTAGATGATGGCAAAGGTAATCTAGATGTTAAAATAGGGGAAATGAGCATGCAGAATTAAATATCCAATATCTGATACCAGTTGGGCACTTGCCCCAACATATATATATATATTAGTGCAATATAATATATATAATATTATTTATATATATATATATAGAGATATAGATATATAGATATAGATATAGATATATATATATATATATATATATATATATATATATATATATATATATATATATAGATAGATATAGATATAGATATAGATATAGATAGATATAGATATAGATATAGATATAGATATAGATATATATATATATATATATATATATATATATATATATATATAGATATAGATATAGATATAGATAGAGATATATATATATATATATATATATATATATATATATATATATATATATATATATAGATATAGATATAGATATAGATATAGATATAGATAGATAGAAATTTTCTTTTTTTTAAATTTCAGTTAATGAAAACTTATTTTAATAGTTTGTTTTAGGTAAAAATAACAATACTGTCACCCGATAACCAATATATACTGACTTATAAAATGACTTAAATGACTTATACTGACTTATATATGACAAAGACTTGAGCAATGTCCTAACAACACCTCAGATCACCTTAGCAATCACGTTGCCGTGCCCTGAAAACCACCTACAATACTCTAGCGTGTCATGTTGACTTCTGCATGGAAAGCACAAAGCTCTCATTTTCTTCAGAAAAAGTACAAAATCTAGTTAACGTTAAAAATCTGTTGTTTTTGGGTAGGCAACAGTGTAGGTGCAGATGTGTTGACGGAACATCCTCTTCTATCGGAGCCGTTTTCCGTCAGCTTCTACAACTGGATGTCAAACGCTGTTGGCAACCGAACAGGCGGCAATGTCCAGGACTCTCCCCTCAACCGCTCTCAACACAACAGCCTGCAGACTGGAGGTGAGCGATTAGTGTACTGACAGAAGTCTGTTGACTGTGTAAACATGCATCTATATCTGTCCATGTGGCTGTGATCAGAGATTTATTTATTGGAGTGTGTTCATTTTGCACTGAATGTCTTTAACTCTTTGCGTACAGGAGTGCTCCCCACCATTCCTTCTGCATCAGACTTCAACACCGTACTGTCCAGTGATCAGAATACACTGGACACACACTCTCAGCACACACACTCCCAGCACAGCACAAGTCAGGAGGACCTGCTTGACCAAGATGAGACTAATCTCTGCCCTGCAGCTGTGCAGCTAGCCGACGCACAGGTGTGTGCACCGCAAATACTTATTAATTTGCTATTGTTTATTAATGACCATACACATGTTATTGCCCCTCTCATTCTGTTTGTCTGTCATTTGATTATCCATACAGGTTGTTTTTAAGCCTTTGTTGAGTCACATTGGTATTCAGCCCCAGGATGCTCCTCCACTCAGTTACAAGATGTATTTTGGGGAGCACCTGTCCTTCAGCGGCACTCTCGAGTGTTTGAGAGCTGACATTGTCGACTCTGACACCAGCAAAGAAAGGAAGAACAAACGAGCACACAGGTAACACAGCTGTTCCATGTTAGCTTTTATCTGTCTAGAGATATCCTAGAAAGAGAATCCCCCCCCCTCTTTTCATTTTCATTTACCTTTTTTAAGGAATAAAATTAATAAAAAAATAATTCAATTGATAATAAAATATTACAAAAACTACATGTAGATCGTTATCAACATATTGAATAACCAGTCAATAAGCACAAAAAATAAAGACACAAAACAAAAAACAGGGTTCCTATGCAGTTGTGGAAAATTATGGAATTTGATTTGAATAATTTACAGGTCTGGATAAGTATGGGAAAATATTTGTGTTTCCAGACTATTTCTCCTATTTAGTTTTCTAAATTATAAAGAATTCACCACCTTGGAATTCTAAGCTTCTATCTGCATTCTGAGCAGTTTTGAGATTTTGAGCTTCAAAGATTTTGTGTTCCATTCGACTTTGTCGACATTTTTGTTTTCTAAATAAAAGGTCCCAAAATGTACACAACTTAAAAAAAAAAAAAAATCACATAATGTAAATAAGTTGTCACAGAATAAGAATGTAAATAACTCAATTTTGACGACAATTTCAGATAGAACCTTAAAATTCCAGGGTGACGAATTTATCAGTGCAATATTTTCATGGCAAATGTTTAGTGATCGTTTAATGATTGTCGAACATAACTGAATGAATTCATAAAGCAAAATGTAAATTTTTCAATGTTTACAACAAACTAATGACAAGAATTCATATAGGAGTTTTGACCATATGTGAATGTGAAATAATTATTTTAGAATTATTACATAAATATTTACATTGATTAGATATTGCTTTTCTTTCAAACATATTGGCAGCCGTTTATTTTATACAATATACATTCATTATTCATTCATTTTACCATGGAGAAGTGGAACTTATTCTCTTTCTCCCTTGTTGTCCCACCCTGAATACTTGGCTTACTTTACTTAAGGGTTGTCAAAACTACCGACTTCGGTACCAAGTCGGTTCTGAAATGTTAAAAATGTGACGATACCAGCATTTCTCTTAAACACCTGATTGGCCATTGTGTTCACCTGCTCAACAGATATGTCTGTGATTGGCTATAATGATCATAGCTTCAATAACATGTTGTGAATAGACATCTTTGACGCTCTTCACCGAGCATTTACACAGATGCACACAGGACGTTTGAAAGCAGGCGTCTATCAGCAGATCCGTACATCAGCAGGTATATTAGGGATCTGCTGATAGATGCCTGCTTTCAAATGCTCCCGTGTGTATCTGTGTAAGCACTCGGTGAAGAGCATCAAATGAAGCGTTGATCATTGTAGCCAATCAGAGACATATCTGTTGAGCACGTAAACCAATCAAAAGAATCCGCTCAACAGCACTCAAAATGCTTGGGGGGGAATGCTGGTATCATCACATTTTTAAAATCTTAGCACCGAAGTCGGTACTTTTGACAACCCTATTACCTATGGAGTACTCAAGCAGTCATAATGTTGCATATCGCTTATTTTAGTATGGTTTGTTTTTGTGTTTCAGGCAGGGCATGGTAAATCTCCCTCCTCTTGATTTCAAGCCTGCCCTGATGATCGAGACATTCAGTTTGAATGCAGTCGTGCTAGAGAAGTGCATGTCAACCCCTCCCTCTGCCAGCGCGCTGTCTTTCCACGAGTTGAGCCGGAGACCCCAGGCTAGCGTGCACTGCCATTTTACCCTCGCTTGTCAGGCGATTCGCCAGCATGTGGATATGGCCCTGGTCCGCCTCATTCACCAGTTCAGCACGATGATTGATGACATCAAAGCCACACAGACTGACATCAAACTCAACCGCTACACTGCTGGCTCCTCCTCCCCCACGCCCACCAAGGCACGGCCTTATCGGGAATTCCGCTCGTCTGATTTCAGCCGTAGTTCTCGCGGGAGCCTGAACGGAGCTACTCGACTGGGCACTCAGAAGGGCAAACGCACCGTGGTCGGGCCAGGCCTGGACACACTGACCAGGAACCGAGAGCCTCGTGGAAGGGGGACGCTGGGACGTTCAGAACGAAGGACGTCAAAAGTATCGCGGAAAGGTTCACGTGATGTTGCGGACCACATGACCATTCAGATGGATGACTCAGACTCCATCACAGTGTCAGAACAGAGCGAGCCGTCGGCTGAGTGCTGGCAGAACATGTACAAACTTCTTAATTTCTACTCGCTAATATCAGACCCCACAGGCATCCTGGAGAAGAACCAAGATAATGCCCTCTCAGGTAGGACTTGCTGCTCTGCATTTGTTATGAACTGTTCATTTTAATTCTTTTTAATTTATTACAGGGAAGGAAAAAAAGAAATATGAAAATATAATAATAAAATTATTTAATAAAGGCTATTTTTGGCTATTTATTATTATTATTTAATTAAATTATTAAAGGTATATTTTAGTTTAAATTTACATTATTCTCAAAGAAGATTCTCATTAGATTTTCAGTTCTGTAATATAGTAATAAGTATCATCCTTCATGGATACAGTCATTGTTATTACAATAACTGTATATTAAAAGGCGCTATATCTTATTATTGCATCATGATATATAAATAATAGACATCTTCATACACATGGGAGTGTTTGAAAGCATGCGTCTATCAACGGATCTGTCTATCAGCGGATATATTAGGGATTCGCTGATAGATGCCTGTTTTCAAACGCTCCCATGTGTATCTGTGTAAGCGCTTGATGAAGAGCGTCAAAGATGTCTTTTTGCAGCATATTTTTGTAGTGTTGATCATTGTAACCAATCACAGACATATCTGTTGAACAAATGAACACTATGGCCAATCAGAGGTGTTTAAGAATCTGCTCAAAATGCTAGGAGGAAATGCTGGTGTCGTCACATTTTTTTAAATTTCAGTACCGACTTTATACCGAAGTCAGTACTTTTGACAACCCTAGTTTAAATATCTAATTATTTTATTAGACATTATGGTAAAAATAACTTTTATACAAAGTTTTGATCACAGCTTTTTTTGATCACAATTAAAACAACTTTTATATTGTGGTAATGAAATTTAGAGAGAGAAAACACTGTCATGTCATTTGACTGGTACAGAAATATCTGCTAGTATAATAATCTTTGCTTTTGGCCAAATTTGCTTATTTAACTGTTTATCTTTGCTCTTTAGAGGGTGGGCGGAGCCCTGCGGATCCTCCATGTCGGTTGGTGTTTGAATCGGAGGGTGAGACGCCGCCCAGTCGGCTGGGTCGTAGGCGGAGTTTAGTAAGCTCTGAGCCCCAGCATGTGACGCTGATTGTGTTTGGTGTTGGCATGGTGAACCGCACGCATCTGGAAGCAGACATCGGAGGACTAACTATGGAGGCGGAGCTTAAGAAAATACATGGCAGTTTTACTCTAAAGGAGAAAATGAAAGGTAATGTAAACAGCATTCACACACATTAAAATATCCTGTATACTAACTAAAACCTTGCAGATGAAATATCCTGTAATTACTGTTCTCTTGCCGCAGACATTCTCCATCAGAAGATGACTGAGACCTGTGCCTCGGCCCATATCGGATGTGTGAACATTGTGCTTCTGGAAGGAATCACACCAGACATACAGTCAGTAATTCCCTTTACTCCAGGCTTTAAGACCTATTAGCGCTCTTTCAAGTATCATTGTCCACCTTTTATATAAATCCATTTACGTTGAAGTGTGTAATTTGTCTTTCTATAATGATGTCCAATCCCAGTTTCACATGCAAAACACTTTAAGCCATTGGTAGCTTGACTTTCCTGAAGAATGTAAACGTTGTATATCTGTGGAGCTTAATATTTGCTCTGTTTATTTGATCAGTCTGACATATCAACTTATGGACTAAATACTAACATGAACAAAAATTCAAGACTTCATATCCTTTCGCTGAATGAGGGACCTGAGTCAAACACAACTGTTAAACATTTTGGGGTTGGTAAGATTGTTTTAATGATTTGAATAAAAAAAAAAAATCTAATATGCTGATTTGAAGAAACATTATCAATGTTGCATCTATTGTCATGCATCAATCAATATTTTGAAATAGAAATGGATGCTATATAAAACTATTCATTTCTTTTTAAAAAAATCTTACCAATCCCAAATTTTGAATAATGGTATATTTAGAGACCAGCTTTTCAAAGAGAGTCTATATTTCTAGCAACCGCATGGCAGCAAACTAAAAACTAGACACAATTTAGAAACTGTATAACAGTACCCTTGGTGCGACCCACATCACCCTAGCTTCAGGCAATGTAAAATACAGTTCAAGTTTCAGCCAAGCAGCCTTTGTAATGCAAAGTTTGAATCTGGATTTTAAATATAATTTATTCCTAGCACATTCTCTGCGATTGTCATATTAAAAGTTAAAAGTCATTCTTGGATCTGCTTTTGTTCTGATGGTCTCTCTTTCCAATGTCTTTTTAAGAATACAGATTTATCACAGCATATGTGACAATGTTTTCTCTGTGGATAACTTTCCCCTGTTCTACCTTCCTTCTCTCTATTCTCCTCTGTTCTCTCTATCTGTCATCTTTTTGTATTTTTCTGCCTCTCTCACTGGCAGACTAGAGGATTTTCCAACCTCACCTACCAGCACAACCAAGCAGGAGTTCCTGTATGTCAAAGTTTCCTCAGTAACCCTGTCCTTTTCTCCATGACCATTCATAACATCTCCATAATATTTAGATTGCACAGTCCCTTCCATATGTCAATCATATGATACAAGCTGTTCATTCTTACTATCATAACATTTCATACCTGCTCTGATGCTTCACAGCTCCACAGCATATAGTGTCTTCGAACAGTGGTCAGTGAAATCATAACATCCTCATGACACTATTTTTTTGAGTCATATTTACTTTATAAATGCTGTTAGTGGGTTACATTGGAGTTGTTTTCTACTACCTAGTGTCACAGGCTTTTGACTATCGGCATGGAGTCTGGTCCACTTTACAGGCTATTCTGACTAGGCCTGCACGATTGATCAAAATTGAAACGAAATCATAATTAAACCGTTTGGTTTAGTGTGATTTATGAAATCCTAAATGCTGAGAATTATTTTTTTTTTTTTTATGCAGAGCTTGTTAGTGAAGCACGTCTCTGTAATCTGTAGTACTTGCTGCTCCATCTGAAAGCACTGCTAGTTTGAGTCGCATATTACATGCATTTGAAAAAGCAACACGTGTCAAACATCTTTCTAAACATGAGAAGCATTTATCTATGGAAATAGTAAATCGTCCGCCTGATTTAGCAAATTAAGAGAATGAAATAGTAAATCGTCCGTCTGATTTAGCAAATTAAGAGAATGAAATAGTAAATCGTCCGTCTGATTTAGCAAATTAAGGGAATTAAATAGTAAATTGTGCAAACGATTTAGCAAATTAAGGGAACAAAATAGTAAATTGTCTGCCTGATTTAGCAAATTAAGGCAACGAAATAATAAATCGTGCACACGATTTAGCAAATTAAGGGAACAAAATAGTAAATTGTCTGCCTGATTTAGCAAATTAAGGGAACGAAATAGTAAATTGTGCGCATGATTTAGCATATTAAGGGAACGAAGTAGTAAAACGTCCGCCTGATTTAGCAAATTACGGGAATTAAATAGTAAATTGTGCAAACGATTTAGCAAATTAAGGGAACAAAATAGTAAATTGTCTGCCTGATTTAGCAAATTAAGGCAACGAAATAATAAATCGTGCACACGATTTAGCAAATTAAGGGAACAAAATAGTAAATTGTCTGCCTGATTTAGCAAATTAAGGCAACGAAATAGTAAATTGTGCGCACGATTTAGCATATTAAGGGAACGAAGTAGTAAAACGTCCGCCTGATTTAGCAAATTACGGGAACGAAATAGTAAATTGTGTGCACGATTTAGCAAATTAAGAGAATGAAATAGTAAATCATCCGTCTGATTTAGCAAATTAAGGGAACAAAATAATAAATCGTGCACACGATTTAGCAAATTAAGGGAACAAAATAGTAAATCGTCCGCCTGATTTAGCAAATTATGGGAACGAAATACTAAATTGTCTGCCTGATTTAGCAAATTAAGGGAACGAAATAGTAAATTGTGCGCACGATTTAGCATATTAAGGGAACGAAGTAGTAAAACGTCCGCCTGATTTAGCAAATTACGGGAATTAAATAGTAAATTGTGCAAACGATTTAGCAAATTAAGGGAACAAAATAGTAAATTGTCTGCCTGATTTAGCAAATTAAGGCAACGAAATAATAAATCGTGCACACGATTTAGCAAATTAAGGGAACAAAATAGTAAATTGTCTGCCTGATTTAGCAAATTAAGGGAACGAAATAGTAAATTGTGCGCACGATTTAGCATATTAAGGGAACGAAGTAGTAAAACGTCCGCCTGATTTAGAAAATTACGGGAACGAAATAGTAAATTGTGTGCACGATTTAGCAAATTAAGAGAATGAAATAGTAAATCATCCGTCTGATTTAGCAAATTAAGGGAACAAAATAATAAATCGTGCACACGATTTAGCAAATTAAGGGAACAAAATAGTAAATCGTCCGCCTGATTTAGCAAATTATGGGAACGAAATACTAAATTGTGTGCACGATTTAGCAAATTAAGGGAACGAAATAGTAAATTGTGTGCACGATTTAGCAAATTAAGGGAACGAAATAGTAAATTGTGTGCACGATTTAGCATATTAAGGGAACGAAATAGTAAATTGTCTGCCTGATTTAGCAAATTAAGGGAATGAAATAGTAAATTGTGTACACTATTTAACAAATTAAGGGAACGAAATAGTAAATCGTCTGCCTGATTTAGCAAATTAAGGGAACGAAATAGTAAATAGTAAATCGTGCACACGATTTAGCAAATCGAGGGAATGATTTAGTACATTGTGCACACAATTTACTTTTTTTTTTTCTTGCATGTCATGTGTGGAGCTCTGTATTTATGAACCTCTTGACGACATTTAATATCATGTTTTTACTCCACTCACTCATAATGTCAGTCGAATGTTTTAAATAACATACTTTTGTGAGATGATGAGGCTTCTTACACAGAATAAGGCACATTACATATTATATCATAGTATTCTGTACAGTGAGAAAGGCTATGTCGATCAGCATTGCATTATTAACATACATTATCATGAAAATACCCCAGAAAGCTTGAAGAACTCAGATAAACCATATATTTTCATAGTCATGTGTTTTATTAGTCATGTTTAATCAATCAAAGCATTTCAATCTTCTGTTTATTCAGCTACAGCGATAATATGATGCCCATAGGGATTTCCTTGAAGGATGTATATTATATTACTTCTGCGGTGGGGCATATTCTGAGTTTCTGCACGAGAAACCCTCTGGCTTTCAGAAGGAGAAGCATTTCCTACTGAGCACAGAGCCGTGCTTCACTGACAAGCTGTGCATAAAAAACAAAACAAAACAAAAAACATGATTTTTGGTTTAATTTTGATTTAATCGTGCAGCCCTAATTCTGACCAAGAAGTGATTGGGAGAATCCAGTCATTTCACTAGGACTTCACGTGACAGGAAATTTCACATTAGGATGAAAGATTTCCCCACACGAATTTCGCAACGGGTCCAAGTTGGTCACACAAATTTGCCACATTAACCAACAGAAAGCTGCTTGGTTTGAAAGAGACTTTGCTACATCACTACATTATTGACATTTGACATTATTGATGTTTAAGTGCAGTTTTATCTGAAATCAGTGATGCAATAATAATAGACTGGCTTGGTGGTCTTTGAGAACAGTTTTACCAAAAATATGTGACACTTTTTTTTTTTATCCTGTTCTTCTAAAAGTAATTAATAAGAACAGAGTATTTCAGACTCATAACTCAGAACAGAAAACAGATTATAAAGTTCTGCTCGTGGATATTGAGTTTATGTGCTGCTATGTGCCTCATACAAAACTCTGAATATCTCTTAAATACTTAAGACCTGGCAAAAGCTGTCCAATCCAGTGATTAGTTCTTCCTAAAAGTTGCTCATTGCAGCAGCCTGGTGCATATCCATCAGGCAATCTGATTGGAACCGGTCATTTTGGCAAGTGTTTGCCAATTTTGTTTGAGGTATGAATCAGATGGGCAGTCCATGGTCAATCTGTCAGGCGCTGAAACTCTCCCGTTCCTCTTTTCTATTAATCCATCTAGATCTCTCTCCTCGCAGTTCCCATATCTCCAAGGCCTTGTTTCCAGCCACATGAACATTTCACTTGTACATTTTGCCAAAGTCTGTCAATACATTTCACAGACATTGTTTTGTGTTACTGCTCGGTGTAACATGCAGGCTATGATTTCAAAGTGAGCGTTTGTAGTAATTTCCTTTTGTTTGTGTGTATTTGCATATTAGGACTGTGGTGAAGTGTAACATCGCAAAGTCACAGGCTTTATATAGCGCACAGCGTGGGCTGAAGACCAATAATGCTGCAGTATTTAAAGTGGGCGCTATCTTCATCAATATCCCGCAACACCCTGCAACGCTGCACAGCATGATGGTCCGCAGCTCCCATCAGCTCTCAAAACAGATTTCAGACCTCATCCGTCAGCCCTCCAACACGTGAGGCAAACCTCTTTACTTTCTTTTCACAACTATAATGATTTTATTTCGCCGATATTGAATTAAAATCTGTTTATATTAGCCCGCCTCCTAACCGAGAAGAGACACCTACTCCACAGCCCTCTGAAGTGAGTGTCAATCAAACTCCAGTGGAGGCCAGTGAGTTTCCTCAGCTGCCCGAGGGACTGGAGAAGAAGCCAATCGTGTTGAAATTCAGCGCTATGCTGGATGGGATCACTATTGGTGCAGCCCTGTTGCCCTCTCTTAAAGCAGAATACAAGATGGGTCGCATGAAGAGCCATGGCATGACGGGTATCCACAATTCCACAAGCGCATTTGTTAAAGGCACAATATGTACGATTTTTGGATTAAAATATCCAAAAACCACTAGAATAGTGTTATATATTTTTGCGAAATCAAGGCATCATCAAGCTACACCTTTGTTCTGAATTGGTGACCTCTAGTGATAAAAATTTGAATATTGTGCCTTTAATTTATTCCATAATGCCCTGGAATACACACACAGAGCAATTACAAATGATTAACATTTCTCTGCATCCCTCTCACAGGTGCTCAGACGCGTTTTACTTTCGAACTGCCCAATCATAAGCTGTGTTTCCAGTCAAAGGTTTCCCCTGTGGACGTGTCTGCCATGCCCCCCACTGCCAGCCTGAATCTGCCTCCTGTCACCATGTCAGGACAGTACATTATACAGGAGCACGAGGGCCACAGCGACACAGCCTGGGCCCCAGAATACAGCAACTATCTGCAGGGAAATTACTTGCGCTGTGTAGCTGAGGTGTGCCATTGACCTTTCAATGAGAAAATGTTCTAAATGCTGTGCTTGATTATCATTTTGTTCCAGCATTATAGATAGATGCGTTTGGTTGAATAGAGCATTTTTCTCCATTTTTAGATTGGATCTTTCGAACACAACTTGACCACAGATTTGCTCAACCACCTAGTCTTCTTACAAAAGGTCTTCATGAAGGAGGTCAATGAGGTCATCCAGAAAGTGTCAGGTATGTGTGATGAAGAACAAGTAGCATAAATGGATAATCTATTTAAATTTTTATTTTATTAGTTTAGTTGTTATATTTAGCTTTTTGTTATGCATTTTTTGTTATGCATTTCAGTCCATGATTCTGATTGGTCAATAGCTGTTTTATCAAAGACTTTATATATAGAAAGAAAAGTCTATATAAAAAAAGTCCCACCTTCTAAATAAGAGCCAATCACCGACTGGTAAAGTCATCGCGTCACTGCAGCAGCCATTAGAAGTTCCAATAGAAACAGTGAAACTAGCATTTAAAAACAAAATTTATGAGACCATTATTGTCAGATTTCATTGGTGATTTCAAATATGAAATTTAATCGAAAGCTTGGCGAACAGCTTTGGAGAATTTGATGTTTCCACATTCAAAGTGCCCGAGAGGCGTTTCAAAGATGGCCGCCGAGTGAAATTACTTGTCTTCAAAGGACTTTGGTTTTATTAAAAAAAAAATGCATAACAAAATAAAGCAATAAGCCATGTGAAGCTGTGGTTTACAGTGAATTTATAACAGCTAAGGGGGCTTATTGCTTTATTTTGTTATGCATTTTTAATTTTTTTTTTTTTTTTTTTTTTTTTTTCATTTGATTGTTTTGCTTGAACATCTGTGTGAAATGCGTGTGTTTCTATAGGAGGGGAACAACCAATCCCACTGTGGAATGAACACGATGTGTCGACAGATGGCGACAAACCTAAAATCCTGCTTTACTCTCTAAATCTGACGTTTAAGGTTTGGATTTACTTCAATTGTGTGCTTTTTTGTTAAGGTGAATTCTGCAGACTTTTCAGACTTTTTTTGTCTTTTGTAGGGAATTCAAATGACGGCCACCACTCCATCTATGAGGGCGGTGCGTTTTGAGACGGGCTGTATTGAGCTTGAACTGTCCAATCGGGTTCAGTGTAAAACTACTCCTACAGGAAGTAACTACCTGAAGCTTTTTGGGAAATGTCATGTGGATCTCAACTTGGCTTTGGGGCAAATCGTCAAACATCAGGTAGCCACTGTCACAGAAATGAGCATTTATTCATGTAAACATGCTCTGTTATTCATTAATGTCATGAAAAGTTCTTCTTTTGGATGCATTTTGATAAGGTGGTGCTCTCAAATTGATGTGTACAAACTAGTGTTGTCAAAATTAATGTTTTTTAACATTTTAAAAAATGTATTGCATGTGGGAATGTGTTAAAATTTAAGGCAATTAACACATCATCTGTTTTTTTCCATCATCCTTTAGCTAGCATTACATTATATGATCACGCTCTTATTCATGCAAATGCTTTTAAACCAAGCGCAACAAGACACAAAAGAGAACGCGGGCACTGTCTGTGAATCTCCTGTTTGAGTGGCCGACACACATCACTCGTGTGCACAGAATTTTTGGAAAGCTTCAGATAGCGCTCTGGCCGCAAAGAGTTCTCTTTTGCTTTTGAACGGACAAAAACACACAAAATGCCCCTTTTGACAGTCTTAAATTAGTTAGTCTTAAATGAACTCAAAAAGTTGTGAGAAAATAGGATGCAGAACCGCGTCATGTTCAGCAGGTCATAAAGTGACAGCAGCCTAATTAACAGTCTGCCATTAATTTTAATCAAAGAACAAAAGAAAAAGAAATCGCTAACTTTTATAGATTTAATAAAAATGAATCTATATTTTAAACTAAATTATACAGCGAAGACTGTGAAGTATTTGATAACTGCTTTGATTTGGGATATTTCCTATCTGTTAGATCAAATATTTAAAATATACTGTAGGGATGTCCCGATCACGTTTTTTTGCCCTCGAGTCCGAGTCCGAGTCATTTGATTTTGAGTATCTACCGATACCGAGTCCCCATCCGATACTTTTATAATACATGAAAAAGAATAAAGAATAGCGAAAAAACAGATCCAGGAACAGTGCTTTTCAGGTTTTTCAGGTATCTAACAGTCGTTTTCAGGTACAGAAAATGGATAAAGTAACTGCATATTATCTTTACTGTATAAAATAAAGATTAATTATTATTGAAGTTACAAAAACTATTCAGTCAAGAGCAGTAAGTGATTTCTTTGTTATTTGATTTAACATTAAATACAGGCAGCAGGAATAGTTTTTTTTCCCTTTAAGACATGCACAATCCAGTACATATACTGTTACACATGCGCTGTCTTTCTCGACTAATATACGTTCACTTAAGACATAACCGACTATGTTTGCTAGGATACTCGCTAAGACGGGCATTTTGAAATAATTTTTGTATGAATTTGTCCGCTGAAGCGCAAGACTTGAGGGAGAACTCAGTATTTGCGCGCTGACTGGAATAAGCGTGTGCGCGCTTCGGATGAGCGCGCACAAATCTTCTCACAGCGCGTGCGAGTTCTCTTTCGCGTCTTGTTCTTGAAGGTTTAAATCAGCAAGGCTTAAATGAGTTTAGTTTAAACACAGATAGCAACATGTGCTGTTAAGGTCTCACCTGTATCAACACCCGGGTGATGACGGCGTAAATGACTGGACATGAGAGCAGACGGCACTCGCAGTTAACAGTTTACAAAGAGTGACTAAATGTGAAAAATTAAATGTGAAATTATTACAATATAAATTAAAAAAAAAAAAAAATTATATTAGGTGTGATTTAATCGCGATTAATTGCAGAAAAATGTGTGATTAATTAGTTATTTTTTTTTAATCGATTGACAGCACTATAACACTACCAGTTATCACTGTTGTTGTAACACTTTCTCTTGCAGGTGTATGAGGAGGCGGGGTCAGATTTCCACCAGGTGGCGTACTTCCGCACTCGAATCGGTTTGCGGAATGCACTTCAGGAGGAAATCAGTAGCAGCTCTGACAAAGAGGCTGTTTTGATCACACTCAACCGTCCTATTGTTTTTGCTCAGCCAGTGGCATTTGACAGAGGTCAGTCCACACTTTGCTTTATTTATCCATCGGGGGGGATTTTTTTGGTTTGTAATTGCATATTTGTGTCTTTTTTAGCTGTGTTGTTCTGGCTGAACTATAAGGCTGCCTATGATAACTGGAAGGAACAGCGCTTGGCTCTCAACTCGGACATTCATATGGCCACCAAAGAGGTGGTAGACAAACTGCCAGCAATACAGCAGACCAGCGTCCAGGCCTTCAGCACTCTCTTCCTACAGCTCACTGTCAATGACCTGGGCATCTGCCTGCCTATCACCAGCTCCTCACAGGTGGATACATCTATTTTTCATTCTTTTCAATGTTTAAACTCATCAGATTGGTGTGAACAGGCCTTTAACTGGGTTACACTTTATTTTAATGTGACTTAGTTGCATTGTACTTACTCAAATAAGTACTGAGTAATACATGTACTAACTATAGAGTTATGGTTAGGATTAGGGTTTCTATCTTTGAAATATTTCCCTTTCCATGGGTCAGAATGATTGATGTTCAATGTTTTACTGTTTTTTTTTTTCTTCTGTACATTAGGCTAATCACAGTATTGATCTTGACAATGGCTCAGCACTGGTGTTAACCATCGAGAGTACACTAATAACAGCCTGTTCTTCCGAGTCTCTGGTCAGCAAAGGCCATTTTAAGAACTTTTGCATTAGATTTGCTGAGGGGTTTGAGACAACTTGGGATGACTGGAAACCTGAGGTCAGAGGTGACCTGGTCATGAATGCCTGTGAGTGACATTTGATGTTAATGTGTTGTATCTATTTTTCATCCTATAACGCTCCCCTGATTCTTGAAATGCTCACTGTGGCTTTTTAGGTGTTGTCCCTGATGGTACTTATGAGGTTTGCTCCAGAACGACAGGGCAGGCCTCTGCAGGTATGTGTTAATGATCTTCTGAATTCATTTTACTTCAGTTATCTAAATGAAATGGTATATTCAACTAAAACAAAATCAACAATAAAAAAGAATACTTTTAACAAACACTGCTGTTCAAAAGTTTGGGGGTGGTAAAATTGTTTAATGTTTTGTAAATATGTCTCATATGCTCACCAAAATACACTAATATTGTGAAATACTACTCCAATTTAAAATTCATATCAATTTTAATATATTTTAAAATATAATTAATTCTTGTGATGGAAAGCTGAATTTTCAGTATCATTACTCCAGTCTTCACTGTCACATAATCCTTCAGAAATCATTCTGATATGCTGATTTGCTGCTAAAAAAACATTTCTTATTATTGTCAATGTTGAGAATGGTTCAACAATGCTGCTTTATTTTTGTGAAAACAATTTCAGGATTCTTTTTGGTGAATAGAAAGTGCAAAAGATCAGCATTTGAAATAATAGACATTTATAATGTTACAAAATGAATTCTGTCACTTTTTGATCAATTTAAAGGTGGCCTAGAATTAAAAATTGAATTTACCTCGGCATAGCTAAATAACAAGAGTTCAGTACATGTAAATGACATACAGTGAGTCTCAAACTCCATTGTTTCTTCCTCCTTATATAAATCTCATTTGTTTAAAAGACCTCCGAAGAACAGGCGAATCTCAACATAACACTGACTGTTACGTAACAGTCAGGATCATTAATATGTACGGCCCCAATATTTGCATATGCCAGCCATTCAAGACATTAGGCAAGCCAGTATTAACGTCTGGATCTGTGCACAGCTGAGCTCCGTGGGCAGGGAGTGTGAGGAATTAAAGGGGCCTCAGCCTGAATCGGTGCATAGTTAATGATGCCCCAAAATAGGCAGTTAAAAAAAATAATAATAAAAAAAAATCTATGGGGTATTTTGAGCTGAAACTTCACAGACACATTCAGGGGACACCTTAGACTTATATTACAATGTAAAAAAACATTTGATGGCACCTTTAAAGGTACACTATAACTTTTTTTGTTCAAAATTAACAAAATTTAAAAGTCAATATATCATCAATCCTTCTTCCAAAATGTGTTTCTGTCTTACCCTGATTCACTATGGTAAGCCTATTATAAGCCTTTATATTTTAACATTTTGATTGGTTGACTCCACGCAGCATCCACCGTTTTTAAAAGTCTGTTGCGGTTCAGGCTTTATTAAGCTTATATGTGGAGGACGAAATCCAGTGGGAACTGGAAAGTTGCTCGCTGTCAGATAATACTTAAGCAAAATATAGTCAAGTCAAAGTGTCTGAGTAGTTTTTGGTTCCAAATTTGTATCAATTTTACTGGTAGTCCACTGTATGAAGAATTTTTGGGTATAATACTTTATTTTGCTACCCTCACTTACATAAATGAACTATAGTGTCCTGCACCCACTAGTAAAAAATATATCAAAAATGTCTGAATAATTTTTGGTTTGACTGTACATCACCGCACTAATATGCCTAATCTTTGCAGTACTTTAGATCACGATGGAAACAGCAACAGGTCTTGAGGAAAAAAGTTCCTGGGACAAATTGTTCCGGGTAATTTCAGTGGAAAAGCACCTATAGTGTACCTTTAATATTTCCTTGTTAAGTAAAAGTATTTCTAAAGAAAAAAAATCTTACTGACCTCAATCTCTTGAAAGGTGACATTGATCAAATGACCACAGCAAGACCAGGAATGTGCTTTAAGAAAGTAAACATTGCCAATTTTGATTTCATGCTCATATTTGACTTTTTGTCTTTATTAAATAACAAAACCTTTCAATACTCCAGAGAGCAGCAGCGCAGGGACGTGGACCCTTAATGTCTTGTGGAAGATGTGTGGTATCGATGTGCACATGGATCCCAACATCGGCAAGCGTCTGAATGCTCTGGGTAACACGCTCACCTCTCTGACTGGTGAAGAGGACAACGATGACATCACAGACCTCAACTCTGTCAACATGGCTGACCTGTCAGACGAGGACGAGAGCGATGGCATGTCTCCCCCCATACACATGGTCAGAGCTCGCACTCTTTGTCACCAACATTTGTTGGCTCACTTTTGTAAAGTGTTTGTGGCTATTTTTCTATTTTTAATTTACATTTTTTGTGTGTTTTGTCAGTTTTGTTGATGTTTGGATATTGATGTCATTTTTGTGTTCATAACTTGAAATGTGAAGTTTCTTTTTTGTATTTGTGCTCATTTGTGTCTGTGTAGTAGTGTGCGTTTGTGTTTGTTTTAAACCGGCCCATGTTTGCAGTGTCCTGAAGGTGATCTGAGCCCCAGACTTTCGTTCAGGAAGCGGCTGGTGAACAGCATTCTGGGCATTAGCCCCAGCCCCCCTCCCCTCTCACCTTCTGAGTGTCGTAATATTTCTCCATCATCCACAATCACTCGGCTAAAGTCGAGAAGTGTTCGCCTGTCATCCACAGCCAATGCAGAACGAACTAGACATCCCAGACCCCTGTCCTGGGGCTGTGTATGTACTTCAGAGCTCCCATTTGCTTTTCAATCCTCTCTGTTTCTCTGTCACATTCTTTCTCTCCATAGTGTTCTTATTCTCAGGGTGGGACTTGCTTTTAAGATCAGTCAAATCGCTCAAAACCTTGCTGAATTTGTGCCAATAACTCTTGGTTTTGAGCAACTGAAATATGTTTCGAGCGAGTCTGGAGTCTACAGTTTCCTGCTGCTTTTTAGTTTCATCTGATTCCTCTCCATGAGAAATGAGTGCTGGCCAGTCACATCTACTTTTTTTCCCATTTCCAAAGGATGCATTTCTCATGAATTGGCTTTGCTTCAGTAATCAGATTTTTGGGGTGGTGTTTTGATTTTGATTTTGATTTTTTTGTCTGTAATGATCCACATTTGTTTTGACTGCATTTAATATTCTGTGTGATTTTGGAAAAGATTCTTAAGCATGACTGTACCTAGGGCTGGGCGGAATGATGGTATTGTGCGACTGTTGAAATATGCAAGTATATAGTATATATAATATACCGTTTATGTATATATACATATGTGTGCATATATACATATGTACGTGTATCTGTGTGTGTGTGTGTGTGTATATATATATATATATATATATATATATATATATATATATATATATATATATATATATATATATATATATATATATATATATATATATATATATATATATATATATCATATATTATATATATATATATATATCATATATATATATATATATATTATATAATATTATTGCTGTCAGCCGATTAAAAAAAACAAATTAATCGCACATTTTTTGTAATTAATTGCAATTAATCACACCTAACAGTGAAGTTTTTAATATATTTTTATATTGTAATAATTGCACAGTTAATCTCCAAATTAATGTAGAAAAAATAAAAGCATTCTGAGCCGAGGTGCAAGTATATTTAACCACTTACATGACTGCTGTCCAGCAGTCTTCTTTGTGAGCGTTTGAGTGTGCGGTTAAAAACTAGCCTAGAGCGCCATCTGCTGTTAAAACTAAGCTCAGAATCGATTAGAGAGAGAAAATATCAATTCATTCATTGTATCGATCGGGAATCAATATATTGTCCCAGCCCTAAGAAAACATTGAGATTTATTTTAAATATTTGATCTAACAGGTAGGAAATATTCAGAAATTGAATAAAGTTATAAAACACTTCAGTCTTCACTGCATAAATTATAAATTAAATACAGATTAATCCTTATTAAAGCTACAAAAGTTATTCAGTCAAGAGCAGTGAGTGATTTTCTCTCTTTTTTCTGATTAACAATGACAGACAGCAGCAGGTTTATTAGGCTGCTGTCACTTTAAGACCTGACTCACATGACGCAGATCTGACACACAGCCAGTGTCCTCACAACTCTTTATGGTCACTTAAAACTTTAACTCATTTAAGACTGTGCTTATGAGGATATTAAAGAAAGTGGCATTTTGGCTTACTTTTGTTCGTTTTTGTCTATTCAAGCGCAAAAGAGTACTCGGTGCAGCCAGAGAGCTACCTGAAGCAGCTTTCTGTGCACAAAACTGTGCATGAGTCGTATTTATCTGTCACGAAGGAGATTCACAGTCAGTGCGCCAGTACAGATATGGTTTTATAGCACTTGAATGAATGTTAGGGTGATCATATAATGTAACACTTGCTAAAGGATGATGGGAAAAACGAATGCTGCTTTAATTGCGCTAAATATTTGTAACACATTAAACTGAAAAAATTAATTGCAAGCATTAACTCGTTAATTTTGAAAACGCCATATATATTTTCTGTAGTGGCCAAAAGTGATATCCGGCCTAGGAAAATTGACATCTTCACCCCTTATTCAAATATGAATACAAATGTATAAGCATATTGCGCAGTTGTGTTTGGAGTCAATTTTATTTCTGATAACGCAATGAAACATGCCAAATTGTGCAGACATCATTTTTGGCCACTCTGTCAAACAAAGCAATTAACACATGCAAAAACAAGAAAGAACCAACAAAATATTAATAACTGATTATGTTTAGTATATGTGTGCTTTTTGACGATTAATAAATAAACGATTTTTGTCATACCGCCCACCCCTAAGTGTGTCTTGTATCTAAATCTGTTATTTTGACAGTAGTTTCCCTCTTACAGGAGTCTGTTGACCTGCGCAGGCAGGCTGTGATGAGCAATCAGATAATCGACGCTCGTGGACGAAAGTTCTCCAAGCGCCTGGTGGACATTAGAGAACTCAATGAGCAGGCCAGAGTCATTGACGATCTCAAGTAACATCAGAATAACATTAAGAACCGAAATACCTCAAATAATTGTCTTCTGCTTATAAGAAATCCCTATAATTCTTGTTTTTTCCTCTTTAAGGAAACTGGGAGCAAGTGAAGGCACTATTAACCAGGAAATCCAGCGCTATCAGCAGTTGGAATCTGTCGCTGTCAATGACATCCGCCGAGATGTGCGCAAGAAGCTGCGGCGCTCCAGCATGCGGGTACGAATCGCTTTGATTTTGCTTTATTACTGCTTATTAATGTCTTACTACACTGTAAGTCTGATGGAGATTAAATGGTTCTTCTTTGTTTAGGCTGCATCATTGAAAGATAAATGGGGTTTAGGGTACAAGCCCAGCTACAGCAACAGCAGGTCAAAGAGCATCTCAGCAACAGGCAGACCAGCAGTGAAGAGGTCGGATAGACCCAGGTACACACTCTCACTCTCACACACAGACAAACACACACACGCAGTTATTTGCAGATGGGTTTCAGTTAAACTCCATTTTGTCTCTCTAAAGGGATGATCTGCCAGACATCAAAGTGGACACAGCATCTCCAGCACCAAGGGTTACCTTCAACATCGACACGGTATTGTGCATGCATACATCTGTGTGTGGCTGACTCTGCATATATGTTCTTTTGAGATGCTTTATGCATCTTTTTGTTGTCAGTCTAATGCTGCGTTCACACCATGTCTTAATTACTGCAAATAATGCTCTGTATGCTTTCGAATCGCTCTCACGGTACTTTGATGTCATACACCGTTCGGTCTGCACAGCGCCGCTTCAAGCTGAAAACACACCTGCAGTGGTCAGGTGGTACAAGTCGCAGCTTTTAGAAAGTTACGAGTTTACAAGTTCTGCAAGCACGTGAAGGCTTTATAAAGTTCAGAATCATTACGGTAATTATGACATGGCTTGAACGCACCTTAATGTTCCATCTTCATGTTCATTGTTTACATGTCAACGAAGCTGTAAAGTTTACTAAAGTGTTGCTTTTGACATACACTACCATTCAAAAATTATATTTTTGTTCAGCAAGGATGCATTAAATTGATCAAAAGTTACAGTAAAGACATTTAGAAAACGGTTCTATTTCAAATAAATGCTGTTTTTTTTATCAAGTCCTGAAAAAATGTATCATGGTTTCCACAAAATATTAAGCAGCACAACTGTTTTCAACTTTTGATAATAATTGTAAATAAATCAGCATACAAAAAGTTGTAGTAATTGTAATATTTTTTCACTATATCACTGTATTTTTGATCAAATACATGCAGGTTTGGTGAGCATAAACATTTTAAAATTTTTGAACAGTGGTGTGCTTGGACAAACACACACTTTTCCACACACACTCAGTGGTTTTACATGCAAGTGCTTCACTCTTGACTTAAAGGGTTAGTTCACCCAAAAATGAAAATTCTGTCATTAATTACTCACCTTCATGATGTTCCACACCCGTAAGAACTTTGTTCATCTTTGGGTCACAAATTAAGGTATTTTTAATGAAGTCTGAGCGCTTTCTGTCCCTCCATAGAGATTCAACACAACTACCACGTTCAAGGTTCAGAAAGGTAGTAAAGACATCGTTAAAGTACTTCATGTGACTCCAGTGGCTTAAAGCAGTAGTTGCCTTTGATCTCTGAGGAGAGACAGAAAGCTCTCGGATTTCATTAAAAATATCTTAATTTGTGTTCTGAAGAGGAACTGCGGTCTTACGAATGTGGAATGACATGAGGGTGAGTAATTAATGACAGAATTTTCATTTTTGGGTGAACAAACCCTTTAATGAAAGCTACATAGTATACACATACTGTACTGAACACATATGTTCATGTACTGCATAGCTCAGTATACCGGTTTTATTTATGGATGGGGTTTTCATAAGTCTGTTTGTGTTTAAGATGGACACCCCAAACCTAATCCCAAGTCCAGCTGGCTCTGTATTTAAGGTACCAAAGAAAAACGATCAAAATCAAATTCTTAAAATCACCTCTGATTCTCTGTGCATGAAAATCTTATTTTGCTGAATCTAAATCTGCTCAATCAAAAATCATCTTTCTCGGTCAAATGGTTTTAGCCTTTTTGGATCTTAGGCTTGAAAGTGGTCTTATTTTCTCTTGATCTCTCTACTCACACATTGATTCACACACTCCTTCGCTCCATATGTTGAAGCTGTTCTTGTGCTGTGTTTTGTATTACTAATCAGCTCTTGTTTCCTCAGCATGTCAGGATCTTGATCTTAAATCTTTGCATAGCTCATGATGTCTTGTCATCTGTCCATCTTTTCATATTTCCATTTCTCATCCCTCTCTCCTCCGCTGGGTCTTAGTGGAAAGCATGAATTGGGAAAAGGAAAAGCTTTCTCTAAAGTGCTCACTGGTTATGAGCCATCAGCCAACAGATTCAGTTTGAATTGAACCAGAATCAGTTCAGTTTAGGTTATGAGCACATTAACAGATACAGGGACAGAATGATGGATGGATGGATAGATTAACTGACCAAAAGATTTGCCCTGTTAGTGTTCAGTGGATATATTATTGCACTCTTAAATTCAATCATCTCAATAGAAGCCCAGTTGAGGAGATGATTTGTAAATGTTAGGCAGTTGAATAAAAGGGATTTCTATTTTGAAAGGTAGATTTTTTTTTCGGTTACAAACATAGATTAGCATTAATCTAATATATTGACCCAATAAAATAGGTTAGTGCTCATTGAGCTTTTAGACATGTCAGGGTTATATTTCACCACAAAGTCACATAAAAAATAATAGAAACTGTAACATTTTTTTGCATTGGTACAGTGTCTCCACAAACATTAGTTAAGTGTTATAGTATGTAATAAGTAACAATGAGAATCACCATTTAAGTATAATGGTAATTACAAACTTAAAAGTAAAATGTCGAGATGCACTGATATTAAAATTCTGTCATCATTTCTCACCCTCAAGTTGTATGAATTTCTTTCTTTTTCTGAACACAAAAGAAGATATTTTGAAGAATGTCAGTAACCAAACAGTGATGGACCCCATTGACTTCCATAGTATATATTTTTTTTCCTTCCATACTATGGATGTTAATGGGGCCCATCAACTGTTTGGTTACAGACACTCTTCAAAATATCTTTTGTGTTCAGCAAGGAACAACTTGAGGGTGAGTAAATGATGACAGAATTTTTGGGTGAATGATCCCTTTAATAATTATCTATTCATTTTTACACAAAGTATAAACACATGACAAAAAAACTATTTCAGATGTAACAAGGAATCCACAAATATTATAATAAGTTTATAATATTGGTTACGATTATTTATAAAAATATGCATTATAATATATTAGTGCTGTCAAACGATTATTCGCATCCAAAATAAAAGTTTGTGTTTACATAATATGTGTGTACTGTGTATATTTATTATGTATATTTAAATACACACATGTATGTATATATTTAAATATATTATATTTATACATAAAATGTTTATATATATATATATATATATACATAATAAATCTACACAGTACACACATATTATGTAAACAAACTTTTATTTTGGATGTGATTAATCCTAATTAATCGTTTGACAGCACTAATATATATATATATATATAAGGCTTTAAGTACAAAAAAATACAGTTTACTAAAAATAAAATCAATTGTTTTAAATACTATATGAATTTAGGCATCAAAACATTAGCATTATAACTGAAGGAATGAATGTCTGATTTGCTTCCAGTATTGGGCGATAATGATACATTTAAAAATCGATAATACCAGCTATAATAATGAGCTTAAAAATATGCTATATTTTTTATGTAAAGTATAAAACCTTTCTTTTTTTTTTTTCCCTTTTTTGATTTTTTTTTTTTTTTTTTTTTTTTGGTGAAATGTGACCTGGATATGTCAACACTCACGTAGTTGAAGAGATGTAAATCCTTTAGGAGAGAAATGAATGAATAGATGAATAGATGCATAGACAGATCTTCTGACTGTTGGCTTTCACTGATTGTTGAAGTTCCCGGAGGAGACAGAGGTGGACCTGTTGTCTGTCACCATTGATGATCCTGCCCATTACCCATCATGCTCAGTGTTCAGTGCCCCTGGCACACCCGCAGTCTTTTCACCAACCATTCCCTTCCAGCCTGATGACAGTCGCCGTGACGACCTCTCCTCGACATCGTCAGAGGACTCGGATAAAGATGACGAGTTTGACAGGGACAGGCCGCACAGCTATTATCGCAGACCAGGGTGCGTGAAAACACACAGCGCATGCAACACTCGACAAACACAATGGCACGCTTCCTAAGCTGATGGTCTATATATTTGTGCTTCTCAGGGGCTCTCAGAGGAAGTCATCTGCACTTTCTGCATTATTCAGCGAGCGCTGGCCCAACACACCCCCTCAGCGTGGAGGATTAGCTCCGCCCACTGAACGGAACATTGACTTTGAGCTGGACGTGCGTGTCGAGATTGATAGCGGGAAGTGTGTGCTGCACCCCAGCACCCAGCCACCTGAGCATGAAGATCTCGCGCTGAGGAGGTGAAGAGACACACAAAAATGCCCACACATCACAATTTGAAATTAAAATGGACTGCACCACTGCAGCAATGACATATTTTTGTAGGCCAACATAAACGTTAGCATCACCCTTGTACCCTCAACAAGAGCCCAGTAGGATTTTTTCCATTGACTTTAGTATTATTGCATGTAATAAACTCTTTGTCCAACAAAAGATTGGGATGTTTTGTTTCATCAGCAAATAAAAACTAGATTAAAATATTAGGGAAGGACAATTTTGGAAGAGATCCAGTCAGAACCGATGTCCTGCGTGAAATGTGCACATTTGAATTGTAACGTGTTGATCTACCCGGCGGGACATAAGGTGGCATACACTTGTTGCATGAAAACATTCAAAAATGTAAACATCTGGGACAAAGAAAAGAGCAGACATATGGACAGATCTGAAAAAGCGTGACGACACAAAAGAGAGCTGTATTTGGTACGGTTTTCTGTACGCACACACATGAACTGCTCAGCCGTGCACACAGAAAGCCGCCTCTCAGTCAGCGTCCAAATAATGAATTGAACTCTCATTCGAACAGACAAATATACACAACATTGTCAAAATGTCTGTTTTGGAAAGTATTCATGTAAACACAGTCAGTTATGTCTTAAGAAAACCTAAACAGTTGTGAGAGTAACGGATTTGCATCAGTGTATTGTATCCCAGCTTTCTGTCTTAAAGTGACAGCAGCCTCATAAATCTGCTGCCGTCTGTGCTCTTAATATTAATCAACATAGTAGCTTCTTTAATGGCTTCAATAAGGATTAATTATATTTAATTTATAACAATTAATATGTCTGCTTAAAGAATAATGTTGCAAGTGGTTATAAAGAATGCATATATCATTAAATGAAAAGAAAACCATATGTTCTTCTTTAGGAGAAGTGGTTTTATTACATTTTAAGATAATGTTAAATACCACAGCAGTTAAATCTGAGTCTGTATTGCATGTTCAAATTTTAATATCATTGATATTAATATGGATGTTTTCTCCAGGAGTAGCCTATATAATATGTTTGGAAATTTTAGAGAAATTCTCAATTAATGCATTACAATTTAACTAAACCCATTAGATTTTAGTTGACTAAATCTAGACTAAAACTAAAACAGTTCAGATTACTAAAATATGACTAAAACTAAATGGCATTTTAGTCAAAAGACTTGACTAAAATCAAAATTTACTGTCAAAATTAACACAAATTTTATGAATTTTGAAGCTTAAATTCAATCGCTAGAAGTAAAAAGCTAAACATAGGCTATAAGCAATGTTACCATCACTATGCCTCCAACAACTCTTTCAGTGTTTATTTGAAATGCATTTTTAGTGAAAATTTGAGTTGGAATAGATTGCAAAAGCGTGGTTATAAATGCAATGAGGCTGTGAAAGTGGACTAGTGAGTAGATGAGTTTGTGTACGGCGTGATGACTTTTAATGTTCCCAGCAACCTCATTTAGCCACTTGTCAGCAATTGCTTTTAAAAGTAAAACAAGTAAAAGCTTTAAAAATCACAAGGGGGTATTTGAATTTTATGCTGTAGAATAAAACTCGAAAATATCTTGAGCTTGATCTTATCTCAGGCATTTAACCAAAAACCCATTCAAATAATCCATTGACTTCAGGACGATGCAACCGGAAGCGCTAAAATGCTAACTCGTTTCCAGGTTTTGGCCTACAAAAATGCGGCATCCATGCAGCACTCTATTCTTCTGGATTTAATCTTGATCAGTGCTGTAAAGCGTCTAAAATGTCTCTCTGTTGTTCAGGAGTTGTGAGCGGAGCTCGAGGAGTCTGGATCAGGACTCTCCTCCTAAGAAGCGAAAGCTGCAGCACAGTTTAGGCTCCAGCTCTCATCTGCTGAATGCTAAGCGAGTACCCACTTCTTTGCAGAGCAAGGCCAGTGACATTGAGACCACGGTCTTCTACATCCCTGGAGTGGATGTTAAGGTCTGCAGTGGATCTTTTGATATGGTTTAAGTAAAGCCGAATGCACACAGAAGGATTTTAGCTACAAATTTTTCATCTGAGACATAAGTTTTGGGTGTTCCACCACATAAAACCCTCTCAAATACACTCATAGACCTATAGATCTATTTAATATTAAACATAATAATAATAAAACATGTTGCAAATGTAAAACAGCAGTAAAACTAAATGGATGCAATAATGTATACTTTTCATGACTGGTTTTAACTGTAGCACTCATCCTCCCCCTCTCTGTCTGTTTACAGCTACATTACAACTCTAAAATGCTGAAGATGGATTCGCCCAATGCCTCGCGTGGATCCTCCCTTCCCAGAACCCTTTCCAAAGAGTCCAAACTGTATGGTATGAGAGACGCACCCGCACCACCAGTCTCAGGCCCCGGCAAGACTAACACACTCCTCCCTCCCCCTCCCCCTCCTCCCCCTTCAGGTACACACTCTCTTCATGTGTCGTCTTTTGCCGCTGGCTTCCTGCATGCGCTTATGTGCTCTGTCACTGGAGCCTACACCTCTGAGCTCAGCTGTAGCGCATGACTGTTTTTGATCAGCGTTCACAGTTGCCACTGTGCAGGATCTTTTTTCCGCTGTGGTTCGGTTGTTTTTACTGCCGATGTGCCATTGCTTGGTTTGAGTCAAGCTTCCATTATTAGTTGTTATTATAATATTATTGGCAACAATTTTATTTTACTCATTTTTTTTTCTTTTTCTGTTTGCTCTCTTTCTCGGGTTTATCTCACTGACATCAAACTAGAAAAGATATATATATATATATATATATATATATATATATATATATATATATATATATATATATATATATATATATATATATATATATATATATATATATATATATATATATATATATATATATATATACACACTACCGTTCAAGTGTTTGAAGTCGAGTCACTTTTTTTTTTTCACTTCTGCTCACCAAGGCTGCGTTTATTTGATCAAAAATACAGTAAAAAGTTATTAAATTTAAAAAACCTCTTTCTATTTTATTATATTTTCAAATATAATTTATTCCTGTGATGCAAAGCTGAATTTTCAGCATCATTACTCCAGTCTTCAGTGTCACATGATCCTTCAGAAATCATTCTAATATGATGATTTGCTGCTCAAGAAACATTTCTTAATATTATCATATTACGTTGAAAACGGTTGTGCTGCTTTAATATTTTTGAGGAAACTGTGCCTTTTTTTAAGGTTCCTTTGATAAATAGAAAGTTCAAAAGAACAGCTTTTATTTGAAATACAAATATTTTATAACCATATAAATGTCTTAATGTGTTAATGTGTCCTTGACCTGAACAAAAGTATTAATTGACAAAACTGAACAAAAGTAATAAATCTTACTAACCCCAAACTTTCAAACAGTAGTGTATAATAGTAAAATATGTGTGTGTGTGTGTGTGTATATATATATATATATATATATATATATATATATATATATATATATATATATATATATATATATATATATATATATATATATATATATATATTAGTTGCAAGAAAAAGTGTGTGAATCACTTAGAATCTGTGAAAATGTGAATAATTTTAACAAAATAAGAGAGATCATACAAAATTCATGTTACTTTTTGTTTAGTACTGTCTTGGTTAAGATATTTATCTATTTATTTATTTAGAAGATGATCTTAACTATGCCTTCAAGTAACTACTGAGGTTTCACTATTTTATATATATATATATATATATATTAGTAAATAATCATCACTCACTATCACACATTCACTGACAAATTTAAAATATCTTGTCATTTGCTCAGCCTCATGTTGTTCCGAACCCAACACAAAATGTAATTTAGCTTGAATGTTCTATGTTCTCTTTTCCATGTTATGAAAGTGGATGGTGATATTTATACTGCAAACTACAAACCGTTCTAGACACTACTATCCATTGATTGCTATCCATTGTTTTTTAACCATTTTCTGTTACTGCTTGTGTTAATTTCTGGGTGTTTTGGCTGCTCTGTTGTGCATCATGCATGCTGGAGGTGTGTTAGGTGCCTTATGGTTGCATCCTGCTCTGAATCTTTTGCGTTCAGTGACAGTGAATGATAACTTGACAGCAAAGAAGGATTGTTCTCAACTTTATGTGTGTGTGTGTGGGTGTGTGTGTGAGCAGCTAAAGGGAAGGCAGGTGTAGGGGTGAAGACTGCTAAGCTGTATGCATGGGTAGCCCTGCAGACACTACCAGAGGAAATGGTCATCAGCCCATGCCTGCTGGACTTCCTGGAGAAAGCACTGGAGACAATTCCCATCACACCAGTTGATAGGAACTACACAAGTCAGTGTGGTTTCAGATTTATCATTTGTCACTTGAATAACATATGATAAAATCACATTTCTATGAGGTGTTTTTGTGTGTATATGTTATGCTGATATAAATGTGTGTTTGTGTAGCCCTCAATGTTCCTGAGGAGGATGTGGGTCACTTTGATTCGGTGGAGCCTTTGGAGGAGTCTCAGGTGTCTCTCGTGTCTTCTGCTTCATATCCGTACTCCTCCTTCCCTGTGGATGTGGTAGTTTATGTCAGGGTGCAGGTATACCAGCGTTTCTCCATTTGTACTCACTAGTGACCATCTCAGAGCGGTTTGTTAATTTCGCCGTGTTTGTTTCTCAGCCATCTCAGATCCGGTTCAGTTGTCTGCCCATGTCTCGAGTGGAGTGCATGCTGAAACTTCCCTCTCTGGACCTGGTCTTCTCATCCAATAGGGGTGAACTTGAGCCCACCAGTGCCACCCATCCAACTGAGGGTCAACAGACACCTTCCTCCACACCTCCATCGGTACACAATGCCAACAGAGTGCCTGGAAGCAAAGGTATGAATTGTGATTTGTCAAGTAAGACATGTTCCTGGGTCAACATCCTTTTGATTTTCCCAGCAAACAACGCCCCAAGTCCTTCACATAAAAATAAGTCTATAGGCTTTCACAGACAACCTAGGAAGTTGGGGAAGGTCTCGTTTTTTAAAGGTGCCATCGATCGTTTTTTTTACAAGATGTAATATAAGTCTAAGATGTCCCCTGAATGTGTCTGTGAAGTTTCAGCTTAAAATACCCCATAGATTTTTTTAAATTAATTTTTTTTAACTGCCTATTTTGGGGCATCATTAAATATGAGCCGATTTATGCTGCGTGGCCCCTTTAATTCTCATGCTCTCCACCCACGGAGCTCGCGCTTGCCTTTAACAGTGCATAAACGAAGTTTACACAGCTAATATAACCCTCAAAATGGATTTTACAAAGTGTTCGTCATGCATACGGCATGCATGCGTCGGATTATGTGAGTATTGTATTTAATTGGATGTTTACATTTGAGGCTGTGCTCTGTGGCTAACGGCTAATGTTACACTGTTGGAGAGATTTATAAAGAATGAAGTTGTGTTTATGAATTATACAGACTGCAAGTGTTTTAAAAAAAGAAAATAACGACAGCTCTTGTCTCCGTGAATACAGTAAGAAACTATGGTAACTTTAACCACATTTAACAGTACATTAGCAACATGCTAACGAAACATTTAGAAAGACAATTTACAAATATCCCTAAAAATATCATGTTATCATGGATTATGTCAGTTATTATTGCTCCATCTGCCATTTTTCGTTATTGTCCTTGCTTGCTTACCTAGTCTGATGATTGTGCTGTTCCAGACGTTACTGCCTGCCCTTGTCTAATGCCTTTCATAATGTTGGGAACATGGGCTGGCATATGCAAATATTGGGGGCGTACATATTAATGATCCCGACTGTTACGTAACAGTCGGTGTTATGTTGAGATTCGCCTGTTCTTCGGAGGTCTTTTAAACAAATGAGATTTATATAAGAAGGAGGAAACAATGGAGTTTGAGACTCACTGTATGTCATTTCCATGTACTGAACTCTTGTTATTCAACTATGCCAAGATAAATTAAATTTTTAATTCTAGGGCACCTTTTTTTAATTTTCATTACAAGCTGTTCACACATCTGCAATAAAAAAGCGATTGATACATGAGAAATTTTTACATTTAGCCCGTTTAAGGCTGTATTGACTAATGGTAATCATCGTAACCTCTTCCACCCCTCAGGTCCATCCACAGGGTTAGGCAGTCCTCTGGGGCGGAGTCGCCACCACAGCAGCCAATCAGATCTAACAGGCCCACCGATTAACTCATCAGGTCTGAGTTTCACTGCCTGTATGTCAGATTTCTCCCTGTATGTGTTTCATCCTTATGGAGCCGGCAAACAGAAGTCTGCAGTTACTGGCCTTCCGCCTGGACCAGGACCACTGGGTGAGAGCCCCATGCCAAGACATTACTCAGAAATATTGTGATGGTTTATAAGTAACATAAATGTGTATATACTGTAAAAAGATTTATGGGAGAGGGAATTCTGGAGATGACTTTGTTTGTTTCAGGAGCAGCGGATGAAGAGGCCTCTTCGGTGACAGGCAGGAAAGATTCTCTATCCATCAACTTGGAGTTTGTGAAAGTCAGTCTTTCCAGGATGAGACGTACAGGATGTCCAGCATTTATTGATACTTCCATTGCTAGCAAAGGTGGGAAGATGGACACCACTCTTATCAACATCTCAGGTGAGTAATTCAAAATGAAGTATTTTTATTCAGCAAGAACACATTAAATTGATCAGAAGTCACAGTAAAGACATTTATAATGTTACAAAAGATTTCTGTTTCAAATAAATGCTGTTCTTTTGAACTTTCAATTCATCAAAGAATCCTAAAAACCAAAATATTAAGCCTTACAACTGTTTTCAACATTGATAATCATAAGAAATGTTTCTTGAGCATCAAATCAGCATATTAGAATGATTTCTGAAGAATCATGTGACACTGAAGATTGGAGTAATGATGCTGAAAAATTCAGCTTCATCATAACAAGAATAAATTACATTTTAAAATATATTCAAATAGAAAATAGTTATTATAAATTATTATAAAATGTAACAATATTGCTGTTTTTACTGTATTTTTGATCAAATAAATACAGCCAATAAAATATAATAAAAGGAAATCCTTCAGTTTTCTCATTAACTAATTTGAAAAATTTGTTTTTTCTTTCTATCTTTCTGTTTTTCCTAGCGGTGTGTGATATCGGTTCTGCTTCCTTCAAGTATGACATGAGACGTCTGAGTGAGATTCTTGCATTCCCACGAGCTTGGTACCGCAGAAGCATTGCTAGGAGATTGTTTCTAGGAGACCAGACCATTAACTTACCAGGTTATACATATATTCTCAATGTTACACTACTGTTCAAAAGTTTGGAATCACCATTAAGTTTTTGGAAGAAATTGATGCAAAAGTAGCAGTTAAGTAACAAAAACAGTAACACTGTAAGTAACTATTGAGATATTAAACAGCTTGTTAAATACTTTTAAGATGTTTTTTTATATATTCTTATCAGAATTGAAAAGTTGTGCTACTGATGTGTGGCAATCGAAATTTAATGTTTTTTTCACTTGCTGGAGTATTAAGTACACTTCAATTTTTCAAATCAATTTTTTGGAAAAAACAAACAAAACACAAGCCACATTTCATCAGTCTGTTGTTCTTTTGCGAGATGGAGGCTGTTTCATGCACTGCTGTCTAGAAAGAAGAAAGCAAACTTGATGTAACCATGACAGATGCCTGCTGGACAACAGCAAGCAGTTTGAGAAAGCGACCCCTCACTGGTGCTCAGCTGGCAGCTTCATTGATCCGTACATGCCAAACAGCAGTTCCATCTGCAACAGTGAAGAGAGATGCCTTTTAGGCAGAGTTTAATAGCCAAAGCTACATCTCAAATGAGAAAATAAGACAAAAAGAAGGAAAAAAGAACAAACCTTAGTTTGAGATGATCTGTTTTAATTTGAGCTGTTAAAGTTCAGAGATTAAAGTTCTTTCATCATTTACTCACCCTTATGTCATTCCAAACCCATAAGACCGTCCCTTCATTGAAAGTCAGTGTGACCAAAACTTGGAGATCCAAAAAGGCTTTCTAAAACTAAATTCAAATGAATCAAGTGTTTCAATCCAAGCAGTGTGAAAAGATTTAATTTATCCTTTTTATTTACATCTAAACAATGATTGACACACATACACAGAACACATCACCTATGATAAACACAGAACCTCAAACATGCCTGCGTGATGCGCCAGAATGAGGATTGTTCTCGCACACACAAGCTTCCTGTGTACTATGTGTGGTGCGTCTTGTGTATGTGTGTTTATATGTGAATAAAAGCCTAAATTATATCTATACAGCATATAAAGTGATCATATCTCTTCACAGGACTTTGCTTAAACCGCTTGATTCAAATGAATTTCGTTGGTAACACTTTACAATAAGGTTCATTAGTTAAACATTAGTTAATGTATTAACTAACATGAACTAACCATAAGTAATACATTTGTTACTGTATTCGTTAACATTAGTTAGTGAAAATACAGTTGCTCATTGTTTGTTAGTTCACAGTGCATTAACTAATGTTAACAAGATTTCAGTATCGTATTAGTAAATGTTGAAATTTACATTCACAAAGATTAATAAATGCTGTAGAAGTGCATTAATAGTTCATGTAAACTAATTCAGTTAACTAATGTTAACTAATGAACCTTATTGTAAAGTGTTATCATTTCGTTTTTATGACCTTTTTGGATGTTCCAAGTTTTGGTTACCTTGACTTCCGATGGAGGGACAGAAACCACTCAAAACCTTTGGTTAATCTTCAAAGAACAAAGTAAGGATGTTTTCTATTATATCTATTATGGGTTACACTTTATTTGGCAACAGTTTATTTTACACTGTCCTTGTTACATATGTTACATGTGGTTACTGTAGTAATGACTATAAATTATGCATAATTACATGCAACTAACCCTAAATCAAACCCTAATCCTAAACCCATCTCTATAGTAAGTACATGTAGTTAATTATTATTACTCGGTACTTAAATGTATAATTACACTATTACAATGACACCTTAAAATAAAGTGTAACCCTTTAATTACATTGTACTCAAATAAGCACTGAGTAATATTAATTAACTACATATACTTAGGGTTAGGGTTACGGTTAGGGTTCGGGTTCGGTTTAGGGTTAGTTACTTGTAATTCTGCATAACTTACTGTAGTAAGTACATGTAGTAATGTGTAACTACATCGCCTTAAAATAAAGTGTTACCATCTTATGGGTTTGGAATGACATCAGAGTAAGTAAATGATGACAGAATTTTCATTTTTGGAACTATCTCTTTAAGAATTCCTTCAGAAGCATGTGATTTAAGCTTCACCTGAATATCTTAAAGGTGCAATGTGTAAGAATTTTGCAGTGAAATATCCAAAAACCACTAGGTCAGTGTTATATATTTTGTTCACTTGAGTACTTACAACATCCCAAATGTCTGCAACTATTTGTAAATCGTGAGAAAATTGCAATTTTAACCAAGGCTCCGGGACGTGTGAGGAGTCGCCTGTCAATTGCGTCATACCCGCGTTACCCTCGGTTTCCAGTTTTGTTTTGTAGAAACCATGGAAACACCAAAGACGCTTTAATATTTACATTTTAATAGGCAAGGGAACAACTGTTTTGATATATTTATAGACAGAACGTAATTATTGTTATATAGCTCAACATGTTTAGTCTTATTGTTTAAATCTAATTTTCTTGATTTTTTTGCGAGTACCATGCTTTACCATGCCTCAGAGAAAAACACTATTTTGTGAAGTAGCTAACATAGCATAATCAGGTGCAGCTTTATTTTTAGTAACAGTAATACAGAATTTTCTCCATCATACGAATTGCATGCCAACACAATCATCCAGCATTTAATATGATATTCTGAAATCGATCTATCTTACTGCAGTGTGTAACAGTGTCTCACAGCAGCCAGCGAGTGAACGCACAGAGTAACGTTATAACATCGTTTTCAACACACTCAAATGTATCTAATATGATAAACAGAGCTACGTTACCTCATGCGCTTGGCTGGAAAAGCGGAAGCAGCGCCGGCGACTGTGTCATAATAAAAGTTCTGCTGCTCTTGAGGTGTGTGTTGCGCAATCGCTCCAGCTCCTCGTTCAGCTCCACAACACTCGCTCCTGCTCTGCTTCATACTACCGTAATATTAATTATCGCATATTCCTATCCCAATTCTTTTCCACCAGCTGTGATGTGAAGACCACATGTCCCAAGATTCCATGCTCAAACTTGCCATCAAATTACGCCTTTGTTTTGAATAGGCCTTTAGCGGATAGAAAATATTACATATTGCACCTTTAATGAAGCCAAGTTCAAACTTTTGAACAGTAATGTATTTCTGTTTCCAGTCATCTTGCATCTTCAGATGAATCCTGGAAAGTATTGATGATAACTGCTCTAAAATGTGTTGTAGCTTCAGGTCCTGCCACGCCGGATTCAGTGGAGAGCATCGCCCAGCACCTGTCTCCTGAGTCCAGCCGAAAAGCGTACTGGAGGACGTGGGACGGCCAATCCACTCAACACCCCTCCGTCTTCACTGATGCCACACCAAGCCACGCACACCTAAAATCACCTGCCACAGGACGTTCCCGCAGTGTGTCCGACTCCTCAGCACCACGCAGAGGTACACATCCATGCTGCAAGAGGTCTGATAATGATGTGCAGCTCTGTGGCTCTACCATCCTCACATATTAAACCAACTGTGTGTGTGTGTGTCTCTACAGACTCTGTCACCAAGACCTCCACCCCTTCATTTCGGAATGGAAAAACAGCAGCAGCACAGCAGGGTTCGCCATGGGAGACGCTGGTGGTGTTCGCCATCAACCTTAAACAGCTTAATGTCCAGATGAACATGAGCAATGTCATGGGCAACAATACGTACGAGAGACCTACAGAAACTATTTAATTAGTGCAGCTGTTAACATGCTTGATATCTCTCTGTTTGATGTTTTTTTATGTATGTGTGTGTTTAAACAGTTGGACAACAAGTGGGCTGAAGAGTCAGGGCCGTCTGTCAGTGGGCAGTAACAGAGATCGTGAGATCAGCATGTCTATCGGACTGGGTCGCTCCAAACTGGATTCTAAAGGAGGAGTGGTGGGTGGCAACATTGACGTCAACACACTGGAGATGGTTTGTAAGTATACTTTCATTTATTTTTTAGAGAGGATGTACTTGCTATAAAAACTGGTTATGTCAGTTTTTCCTGAATACATATTTTCTCTAATTATTAGAAATATATATTATAGTGTTAGAATAACCAATTACTACAGCTATCAAAACAGATTTTAATTTTCCATTCATCACCACAAAATGTCTATCACATTGTTTTCAGATAGCTTTATAGAAGTAAGTATTGATATTGACTAGGAGTGTGATGGTACACAAAACTGACTGTTCAGTACATACCTTGGTTTACTGAAAAAATTGTCAACTATAATTAAAAATTAATTAATTTATAAATTATTTAATCAAAAATGAATTTATTTATAAATTAATTAATTAACATGCTTTGATGGCACACAACCCTGGTGTCTGGTCATCGTCTTCAGTAACTGATAACTGATTGTTCTTCTAGCCCATATTTCAGAACATCCAAATCAGCAGCCCAGTCATAAGATCCAGATCACCATGGGCTCCACAGAGGCCCGGCTGGACTATATGGGCTCCAGCATATTAATGGGCATCTTCAGTAACGCTGACCTGAAACTCCAGGATGAGTGGAAGGTGAACCTCTGCACAACTGAGGCCAGTCTATCTGAGAAAAGGTAAGGCAGCATAAAAGAACTGCCAGTCATACTAGCTTATCAACTGAAGGAAATGTAAGACACTACCTGAACCATAACATTCTCTGATGTGCACATCCTCCAGTGAGATCTTTGTACATGGAGACCTGCAGTGGGACATATTCCAGGTGATCATCTCCCGCTCCACCACCCCTGACCTGATAAAGATTGGCATGAAGCTGCAGGAGTTCTTCACACAGCAGTTTGACACCAGCAAGCGAGCCCTGTCCACCTGGGGTCCGGTGCCCTACAATCCTCCCAAAACCCCGGTCATCAACATGGACAAAGGAGCAGCTGAGCTCTGTTAGTGTGCTTGTGACCATTTTACTTTTAAAATACAATTTTGTTGTTAATGAAATTACATTAAAGACCAACATGAATGTCTTTTTCTCTCAGATATGGATGCAGCTCATCACAGACATTGGCCCAATGTGTTGAAGATGGTGGCTGGATGTCACATTTCCCTCTTCCAGATGCCCCTCCCAGAGGATGCTGTGCAGCTGGGCGGCTCGATGAGTCTCCATGGCAACCACATGACTCTGGCTTGTTTCCATGGGCCCAACTTCCGTTCCAAGTCCTGGGTGCTGTTCCACCTGGAAGAGCCCAACATCGCCTTCTGGACTGAAGCACAGAAGATCTGGGAGGATGGTACAAACACAGTGCTAGTTTTCCATCCATCCATTCCCCTTCTCATAAATTGTAACTAACCAGATGTGTTTTTTTGTCTAGGCTCCAGTGATGATTCTACATATATAGTTCAAACCCTTGACTTTCACCTTGGGCATAATACCATGGTAACCAAGCCTTGTGGTGCTCTGGAGAGCCCGATGGCAACCATCACTAAGGTTACCCGCCGTCGTCATGAAAACCCCCCGCATGGGGTGGCTACAGTCAAAGAATGGTTCAACTATGTCACTGCCATGAGGAACGAAGGTAAATGTTGCACACTCAATGGCTGTTCCAATCCTAGTGAGCTGCTTTGCTGTCTGTTCCCTACATAGGCAGCTGCCTTCTAAGGCATCAAATTGAACCTCAGGAGTGACCAAGTGACAAGCAGTGCTTCTTACCTAGGAGTGGAAAAAAAAAACATTGATACCATGTTAACAGTATAATACACCTAAGATAATATCGTAAATAATCTGGTTCATACTCCAACATAATAGGTCTGTGGTATTGCAAACAAACAAAAACAAGATGATGACACAGTGTGTAGCTGCTACTGCTACACAAAATCATATCAATATTTTGTGAGGTGATAAATATTGCTAGGTGACAGATGAAAGAAAGACACTATACCCAAATCCAAAAAAACGTTTTCCGTTCACCTGCTGACCCAGAGAGTGCTGTTGTATAGGTATGAAACAGCTTCACAAACGGTCTTTTCCACCACACAATATCATTATTTTTGTAATAATTACGATGATCACAGAAGAACTTGGTTAAAAGTTTATAATTCAGATATAAACACTGATGTCTACAGTAGAGATCAAATCCTTTAGAAATAATCTTTCGAAAGTAACAGTGCTTCAAATAACAATTGTATCAATTGCATCGTTACACCAGTAGGTGGCGACAAGATAAAAATGTATTTGTCATTGAATCATTCATTCAAACGATTCTTTTTTTTTTTTTAATAATTAATTCAGATTAATTAAACATTTTAAAGATGCAGTCCGCAACTGTTTTTGTGTTAAAAATTTACAAAAACTATATAATGAGAATATACAACATAAATCCATTTTCCAAACCGTGTTTTTGCCTTACCCGGAATCATTATGGTACACTTATAATAAGTTTTTATATTCGGACTATTTCAGACCAGACTGGTAGGACTCACCACAGAGTATCACAGTAACTGCGTGACATTAACAGAGAAAAGTAGCTCCGGCTAAAATGTTCCTCCGTAAGACGTGTGCAGTTCTGTTTATTAACCGCTAGAGGGCCAAAAATCGCAAACAGCAGCTTTAAATAGACTGCAGCAAATAACATTTTGTCAGAAACCTCTAGTAAATTACATGTTAATTTATTTAGTTGTCTGTTCAGAATCGTGGGAGACTCATGATCTCTGTTTGAAACAAAAAAATTGTGATTCTCAATTTATCCAGAATCGTGCAGCTGGTTACAAACACATCCTTACACTCATATTTTGAATATGAATATTTTTTGTTAGTTAAACACAAATTTTTAGAACTGTACCATAAAAACATATTTATTTAGTGAAAATCTGATATCATAACAGCCCTATCTCTCACATGAACTGCACAGGAGAGTAGATTTTAAATTAATTTATATTAATTTAAATTAATTTAAGATAATTTCATTAGCAAGTTGCTAAGTTAAAAGTAAAAACACAACGCACTTAAAAGTATATAAATGCACATCATACACAAATATTGGGTAGATGTCAATTTTTAATTGGATTTAAACAATTCTTAGTTATCAGCTCTAGCCTGGATGCCAGCCGAACTGAGCCCCGCCCATAACATTTTGAGGTCGGGGAGTTCGGTCTGGACTTGATCCGTAGAGGAGTAATTATGCCCGAACAGAAACTCTTCGGACCAATCACATTGTCAGGGCGATGATTGACAGATTATCACCAGAAACGTAATCAGCCACGTCATCAAAGAGCACTTGGGGAGTTTGATTGACAAGCGATCTAACCAATCGGAACGCCGCATCTGCTATTTTGTCCGACAAAGCAGTCAGGAGTTAGAAGATTAACATCGGTGGAGTTAAACTTGAAAAATTGTGCATATTGATGTCTTTCCGCGTTTGAAACAACATTCATTCTCATGTTCATTCATGTTTATTTGATGCTATAAATGGACTAGTAGGAAGAGATGATCGGTTAACGAGCCTCTTGAGCTGAGGCGCTACAGCAATCTGTCACGATCATGGTCACAACACATTAAAGAGCCACAAAACAGTTTTTATTGTTTGAATTTTTTAATAACTACCAGTTTGAAAGCTGGGACTTTGTTTAATATCATAAGTAACCTGCTCTGTCTCGTCTGTCGATGTTTTGTCAGTGTCCTCTTTGCTCAGCAATGTATTTTCCATTCTGTGTGGCATGACAGCTCCACGGCTTGTCGGACAAAGCAACAGTAACTAAGGGGGGCGAGTCTTTGCGAAAGGTCAATTAGTTTACAACAATGATGGCTGTTGTTGAAGAACCGGTGGCGCGAGTGTTAATGAGCTTCACCTGGGAGGCGCACCGGCCTTGAGTCCCTCACGGAGCAGCTCCGGGAGCATAAAAGGAGGAGCGAATACAGTAAAGGAGGCTGGAACCGGCGAACGTTAAAACAAAAATCTTTAATAAAATAAGCAAAGAACAAAACTAAAGTAATGCCGGCAGACCCTCGCGGACATCTGCCGGCCACACAAACATAATAAAACATAAAGTAAAGTCCAGGCCTGGTCCTCTCTCATCCTTCACTGATGTCGCTCCTCCTTTTATGCCTCCGGAGCTCCTCCGTGAGAGACTTGAGGCCGGCCTGCTCGTCACAGATATATACTATACTGCTTTAGAATTTATCCACAATTTTAAGACCCGGCTCAAGGTCCTTTCCCGGTTGTAGAAAAGCCATTGCATGGGCAGCACGTCTATGATTCCTTACCTCTTTACCTGCCTGCATTTTTGATTAATTTTCACAAAAAAATTATATGGCCCCCAGAATATTTCGTTTTATGAATATCTGAGCATGCAGTATATCAAAAGAAAGAGCAGAAAAGTTTTATTCTAGCTTCATGCATTCTTTTTATCAACACTTGAGTGTGGGTAAGTTCATTAAAAAAGCAATATTTTGAACAAAGAGCTGAAAAAATATGGAAAAATAAAGATAAAGCATGCATAAGCAATGCTTCTGTTGATTGTTTTTGCTCCTTTTTGCCTGTTTTGATCCAGAGATTCTGTACTCTTTCAGAAGTTGCATAATAGCGCCCCCTACCGTATAACAGTGAAAACACGGAAAGCCAGAAAATTTTCCTTAAAAAATAATCCTCTCTTTTGTTTCAGAGCTGAACTTGTTGCGTAACGTGGATGCAAACAACTCAGAAAGTGGAGCAGCAGCAAAGAGCTCCAGCCTTCTGAGCGGCTTCAGGGGCTCCTCCAGCTACAACCACGAAACCGAGACCATCTTCGCCCTTCCCAAAATGCAACTCGAGTTCAAATCCATTCATGTACAAGACCCAGAGGAACCTTCTCTCAGTGGTACAGTCTAATAACCTGCCAGATTTTCAAAATCTGGTAGCCTCTGGCAGCTACATTGCTATTGTTTTTTCCTAAGGTTGCTAGTGAAGCTTGTACAGTATGAAACCTCGCTGACTCTGAGCTGTGTTGCAGATGCTGGCAGTAAGCCCAAAGTGGAGTGCAGTGTGGTCACCGAGTTCACCGATCACATCTGTGTCACCATGGATGCAGAGCTTATCATGTTCCTGCATGACCTGGTGTCAGCATACTTGAAAGAAAAAGAGAAAGGTGAGATCATGAAATCAAGATTCACTCTTGGGATTTTCACACTGCGCTTAACCTTGGGTTATTGTTGTTCTAAACTCCGCTTTAACCCGGATAAAGGAACATTTCACACTCATAATTTAGAAGCAAGGTTAACACCGTTTTTTTTTATATTTTATATAAATAGTAAATTCATCGTTTGATGAAATGCTGACAGAAAATGCGACAATTCGAATGAAGAAGAGACGTATAATTTTTACTTTTATAGTCCAAAATGTCATTCAGCATAAACTCGATAGTACAGTCGGCAATACGAGGATGCATCCAATCATTGACGCTGCAAATATGCAAATAAGAATGTGAACACAGGGTTTAGGATTAATTGTTAACCCTGGGTAAATTATGAGCAGTGTGAAACGTGAGGCAAGATAACACAGGATTCCGTTTACCCGGGGTTTAGAATTACCCAGGGTTAACCATTTCAAGTGTGAAAAGCCCTTCTGTTTCCTTTGTTCATAAATGTCCCTTGTCACTGAGCATGTGCTTGTGTTGTAGCCCTCTTCGCGCCGCGCATCTTGGCGTCTCGATCTGGTCAGAAGAGCCCCACCGCGCAGCAGGATGAAGGCTCATCAGAGAAGAAGGAAAAGGAAGAGGGAATAAACTATACTACAGTGGACTGGAGAGAGTTCCTCTGCAACACATGGCATCTGGAGCCCACACTACGGTAATACTGGTCACATGACCTCAACTCATGTTCCACACAGACCTATCTGATGTCTCAAATCAAATAGACTTGTGTGTTAATAGACAGTTGCTGTGGGGTTCTTGGTTGGTTGTGAGGGCATTGTTAGGCAGTTGTTAAGGTGTTCTGACTGGAAGGTAGGGAGTTGCTAGGGTGTTCTGGCTGGTTGTTCGCGTGTTGCTAGGTGGTAGTTAAGGTTTTCTGACTGTACGGTAGGGAGTTGCTAGGGTGTTCTAGCTGGTTGCTGTGGGGATCTGGGTGGTTGCTCAGGTGTTGCTAGATGGTAGTTGAGGTTTTCTGACTGGACGGTAGGGAGTTGCTAGGGTGTTCTAGCTGGTTGCTGTGGGGATCTGGGTGGTTGCTCCGGTGTTGCTAGGTGGTAGTTAAGGTTTTCTAAATGAGTGGTAGGGAGTTGCTAGGGTGTTCTAGCTGGTTGCTGTGGGGATCTGGGTGGTTGCTCAGGTGTTGCTAGATGGTAGTTGAGGTTTTCTGACTGGACGTTAGGGAGTTGCTAGGGTGTTCTAGCTGGTTGCTGTGGGGATCTGGGTGGTTGCTCGGGTGTTGCTAGATGGTATTTGAGGTTTTATGACTGGACAGTAGGGAGTTGCTAGGGTGTTCTAGCTGGTTGCTCGGGTGTAGCTAGGTGGTAGTTAAGGTTTTCTAAATGAATGGTAGGGAGTTGCTAGGGTGTTCTAGCTGGTTGCTGTGGGGATCTGGGTGGTTGCTCGGGTGTTACTAGGTGGTAGTTAAGGTTTTCTAAATGAATGGTAGGGAGTTGCTAGGGTGTTCTGGCTGGTTGCTGTGGGGATCTGGGTGGTTGCTCGGGTGTTACTAGGTGGTAGTTAAGGTTTTCTAAATGAATGGTAGGGAGTTGTTAGGGCGTTCTGGCTGGTTGCTGTGGGGATCTGGGTGGTTGCTTGGGTGTTGCTAGGTGGTAGTTGAGGTTTTCTGACTGGACGGTAGGGAGTTGCTAGGGTGTTCTAGCTGGTTGCTCGGGTGTTGCTAGGTGGTAGTTAAGGTTTTCTAAATGAATGGTTGGGAGTTGCTAGGGTGTTCTGGCTGGTTGCTGTGGGGATCTGGGTGGTTGCTCGGGTGTTGCTAGGTGGTAGTTAAGGTTTTCTAAATGAATGGTAGGGAGTTGCTAGTAGGGGTGGTGAAAAAAATCGATTATTGATTAATCGCGAGTATGTTATGGACGAGTATGAATCGATTATTAAATTTTCAAAAATCGATTTTTTATTTATTTATTTTTTTGCATTATTTTATTTTGTAAAAAATGTTATACCGGGAGTTGAACGTCACGAACGCGCCCAGTTCCAGTTAGCAAGCGCGTGTAACGGCAGCCAGAGCAGGTGTGTAAAATGGAAGAACCAGGAACGAGCAACCAACCGATCCACCCAGCCAGGGGCGGACTGGCCATCTGTGTGATCTGGAGAATCACAGAACGGCCGGTACTCCAGGACGGCCGGCGGGCCGGCCCACCACCCACCGCCACGCACGCAGTCATCATCTGTTTTTTTCCCCCACTAATCTGTTTCACACTCCAGTACTGTAGGGGGCAGCAATGCACCTTTAAGTTGGATGCCAGCTGCACTGGCCGTGGCCGCCAAGTAAGCAGCAAAGACGTTAGATCAGTGGTCTCAAACTGCCGGCCCGCAACTGATCTCAAAAATAAAACATAATCCGGCCCGCTAAATTATTCTTATTCTTATTCTCTAGTTGCTACCTGTCTGATATGCAAAGAAAAAGTCGCCGTTCTAAGGGGCATTCACATATCGCGTCCGCGCCGCATTCTCCTTTCCAATGCGCTTTCGCTCCAGTGGCGTCTGTCGTTGCTATGCAACCATGAGCCGCGCTCTCAATCGCTTCTATTATGAGCGCGCCTGCCTAAATTACAGTAAAAGCACTCGACTTTAAGTCACAAGCGCCGATTTAAACCACCGAAACTTTTTCTTTACCTTGACATGTTTCGACTGCAACCTGCAGTCTTCCTCCACCTGAACACATTGTCTTTCTAGAAGAAAATTGTCCAATTTCTACAGTATGTTGGTTCTGATCTACTTCCTAAAGGAAATAAGCCTTTCATTTATTTGTTATTGTTTAGTTCAACTTGATGAGTCACAACACAATGTGATGTATTCATTTCTGTGTTCTACAGAACATAAGCTACATACAAATAATTCTGAAGTTATAACTACAAGACACAGAAAGTGCTTTGAGTTGTTGTTACTCAATGAAAGAGTTAAGTAATTCAGTAGCTGACTTTTTTTTTAATACTGCAATCACTTTGTAGTGTATTTTCGTTTACTGTTGTGAAATGGAAAATCAATAATCGCTACTCGAGAATCGTTAATAATCGAAAATCGACTGTAATCGAATCGGGACTTCAATAATCGTAATCGAATCGAATCGGGAAATCAGACAGATTAACCACCCCTAGTTGCTAGGGTGTTCTGGCTGGTTGCTGTGGGGATCTGGGTAGTTGCTCGAGTGTTACTAGGTGGTAGTTAAGGTTTTCTAAATGAATGGTAGGGAGTTGCTAGGGCGTTCTGGCTGGTTGCTGTGGGGATCTGGGTGGTTGCTTGGGTGTTGCTAGGTGGTAGTTGAGGTTTTCTGACTGGACGGTAGGGAGTTGCTAGGGTGTTCTAGCTGGTTGCTCGGGTGTTGCTAGGTGGTAGTTAAGGTTTTCTAAATGAATGGTAGGGAGTTGCTAGGGTGTTCTGGCTGGTTGCTGTGGGTATCTCGGTGGTTGCTCGGGTTTTGCTAGGTGGTATTTGAGGTTTTCTGACTGGACGGTAGGGAGTTGCTAGGGTGTTCTAGCTGGTTGCTCAGGTGTTGCTAGGTGGTAGTTAAGGTTTTCCAAATGAATGGTAGGGAGTTGCTAGGGTGTTCTAGCTGGTTGCTGTGGGGATCTGGGTGGTTGCTCGGGTGTTGCTAGGTGGTAGTTAAGGTTTTCTAAATGAATGGTAGAGAGTTGCTAGGGTGTTCTGGCTGGTTGCTGTGGGGATCTGGGTGGTTGCTCGGGTGTTGCTAGGTGGGTGGTTTTCTGACTGGACGATAGGGAGTTGCTAGGGTGTTCTAGCTGGTTGCCGGGGAGGGGATCTTGGTGGTTGCTCGGGTGTTGCTAGGTGGTAGTTAAGGTTTTCTGACTAGACGTTAGGGAGTTCTAGGGTGTTCTAGCTGGTTGCTCGGGTGTTGCTAGGTGGTAGTCAAGGTTTTCTAAATGAATGGTAGGGAGTTGCTAGGGTGTTCAAGCTGGTTGCTGTGGGGATCTGGGTGGTTGCTCGGGTGTTGCTAGGTGGTAGTTAAGGTTTTCTGAATGGATGGTAGGGAGTTGCTAGGGTGTTCTAGCTGGTTGCTGTGGGGATCTGGGTGGGTGCTTGGGTGTTGGTAGATGGGTGCTTTTCTGACTGGACGATAGGGAGTTGCTAGGGTGTTCTAGCTGGTTGCTGGGGAGGGGATCTTGGTGGTTGCTCGGGTGTTGCTAGGTGGTAGTTAAGGTTTTCTGACTGGACGTTAGGGAGCTGCTAGTGTGTTCCGGCTGGTTGATACAAGTTCTAAATAGTTGCCAGATGGTTGTTAAGGTTTTTTTGGGTTAAGGGTTTTCTAGATGGTTGCGATGGTGTTTTTAGGGAGTTGTTAGGAGGTGGTGTTAGCACTTTACTGGGTTGTTGCTGAGTCATTGTGAGAGTTGCAAGAGTGTTCCTGAATGAATGCTAGGCAGTTGCTAGGGTTTTCTGGGTTATTGTCAGGGCATCAGCAGGTGGTTATATGTGGTATACTTGCTTACTCCATACAAGTACACCATCTTTTGCACACTTTTCATACATTTCCATACATTTAATGTCTGTAATGAAGTCATTTGACATGTGCCATGTTTCAGGTTGATCTCGTGGACGGGCCGTAAGATCGATCCGGTGGGGGTGGACTACATTTTGCAGAAGTTGGGATTCCACCATGCCAGGACTACTATTCCCAAGTGGCTGCAGAGAGGAGTGATGGACCCTCTGGATAAAGTTCTGTCCGTTCTCATTAAGAAACTTGGCACGGCATTACAGGATGAGAAAGAGAAGAAAGGTCAAAGAGACAAAGATGAGCATTAACTCAAACACTTCAATGTATTAATACATTTCCGCTACCTGGAGCCATCTGTGTGAATTTTTCTTTTTTTTTTTTCTTTTTTCTTTTTTTAACCTTGTATGAAACCACTGGATTTGTTGCAAACTACTGTACAGCACTCACAAACACATCACAGCCATCGTTATACTGTGTGAACATTAACGTTTGCCCTGGTTCATATGGCTATAGCTCTCGGATGACTGAAAGTGTTTTTTGGTTTTGTACGTTTTAATTTTCAGATAAAGTAAACATTGGATAGCTGCTGCTGCTGAATGCCAGTTGGACTTTTAACATGGATTAAATGCACTTATACGTCACTGACACTAACAAATGATCAGTGATCTTAAGCTACAGTATACAAGTGTGCTCTTGAAATCGGTTTACATGAGTTCAGAGGAGCGATACGCATCCTGTGTTCTTTCTCTGAGGTGAATATACTGCTGAATATTGCCAATCAGACTTTTTAAGTAGTTTAACATTTTAAGAGCAAACAATACAGGTAACCGCTGACCGGTTGGTAAAGTGTTCTTTCAGCCAGCAGAGGAAGTGTGAACATCCCTATGCCTAATTATTCCTTTGAGAGTGACCAAATTTTATGATGCCTGATTAACAACACATTTTGAGGGATGATATAGTGGAAATGCCTCAGATATTCCTGTGAATACATCAGAACCTCAGATTGTGCTGTGTAATGTGAACTGGCCTATAAAGCAAGGCTCTAACTTAAGTAGACAAACAAAATGTAAATATCTTAAATGCATAAGCTGTTACCCATGTTAGGCCTGTGGTGATAGTGTTTTTCCTTTTTTCATAACAAGTGCAATAGACCATTGTATGTACAGAAGTAAATATGTTCAATGTGCTGATTTCTTAACTGAATAAAATCATTACTACTAAAATGAATGATACTTGTAGGTGATGTGTGTTTTTTTTACTGATTTGAAAACTAAGATGAATCTTGTTCATTCATTGCTGTGGAAATGGAAGGTTGCCTTAGGGAACACATGCATAAAGAAAATGTTCAGACATATTACAGAAATAGACTGTTCAGAATAGCATATTATCATCAGTTGTTTTTGCAGTATACATTGTGCAGTGTATGTGTAAAATACCTGGATAAGCACACATTTTTGTTAATTAAAATAAAGCTGAAATAAAACACATATTAGAAAAAAAATGTAAATCCATATTATAAATGCTGCCTGAGTAAGTAACTGAAATAAATTAAGTTTAGGCACTGAAATTACAACAACTGAAAAACAAAGCTAAATAGAAAATTAAAAAACAAACAGCAAAAGAAAAAATTACACTAAAATGAAAACAATAAAATTAATTCAGATAATATAAATGCTGTAATATCTAAATAACACTATCTACTTGATCATTTTCAGTGACTGATGTACTACAATGATTTTAAACATTTTTTTTGACTCGTTTGTTAGACAAAGATCTAGACAGTGTTTAACTAGATGCCACATGCTGGATTAAACATGCAATGTGATTAATGTAGCATAGTAATGTTTGAAATGTTTATTGCCTAATGCCAACTGTTTTTGTAAAAAAAAAAAAAAACAGCCCAGGATACAGCAAGTAACAATGTTACCATTTCACTCAGAACTGGGCCTAAGCAACAATGTACTATCCAATGTACACTTCCAAACATAACCACTGCGTGGCGCACTTTATGTTTATGTATGCAGTTTCAATTCAGCCCGTCATGTTTTGCTTAAAAATCTGAATAGGTAGATTTAAAGGGTTAGTTCAACCATAAATGAAAATAATGTCATTAATTACTCATCCTCATGCCGTTCCACACCCATAAGACCTTTGTTCATCTTCAGAACACAAATTAAGATATTTTAGTTGAAATCCGATGGCTCCGTGAAGCTTTCATAGGGAGCAATGACACTTCCTCTCTCAAGATCCATAAAGGTACTAAAAACATATTTAAATCAGTTCATGTGAGTACAGTGGTTCAATCTCAATATTATAAAGCGACAAGAATATTTTTTGTGCACCAAAAAAACAAAACGACTTATAAAGTTATGGCCGATTTCAAAACACTGCTTCATCAAGCTTCGGAGCGTTATGAATATTTTGTGCCGAATCTGCGGTTCGGAGTGCCAAAGTCAGCCGTTGGCAGTTTGACACGCGATCCGAATCATGATTCGATACACTGATTAATTTGTGCTCCGATGCTTCCTGAAGCAGTGTTTTGAAATCGGCCATCACTAAATAAATCATTATTGGGTTTTTTTGGCGCTCCAAAAATATTCTCGTTGCTTTATAATATTAATATTGAACCACTGTACTCACATGAACTGATTTAAATATGTTTTTAGTACCTTTATGGATCTTGAGAGAGGAAGTGTCATTGCTCCCTATGGAGGCCTCACGGAGCCATCGGATTTCAAAATATCTTAAAATATCTTAATTCGAGTAACATGAGGGTGAGTAAAAAATGACAGAATTTTCATTTTTGGGTGAACTAACCCTTTCAGTCCTTATTTTGTTTTGTTTTTTTGGTGAAAAGAAAATTATTCTCGTCGCTTTAAAGAACCACTATACTCACATGAACTGATTTAAATGTTTTTAGTACCTTTATAGATCTCGAGAGGAAGTACCATTGCTGTCTATGCAGGCCTCGCTGAGCCATCGGATTTCATCAAAAAGATCTTAATTTGTGTTTCGAAGATGAACGAAGGTCTTACGGGTGAGTAATTAATGACATTATTTTAATTTTTGGGTGAACTAACCATTTGACATCCCAACGTCCTGGTTACTCGTACTCAAAAATGAGCTACAAAAATGAACCAAGCTATATAATGTACTTTCACATTACAATTCCAAACACAACCACTGCGTGGCGCACTTCCTGTTCAATAGTTTCAATACAGATACAGACATTTCTCAGGACTTACGTGGGGTTCATTTACACGCTGATCGCCATCCACTTTTATAAACTAATATTGTTCCACAAATCCAGATTTTTGCTACAGTAACTATTGGAGACTGCAAGTGACTCTCGGATAAACATTGTTTTGGCTTGGCTCAAACAGGACCAGTGTATCTGTGGTAACATTCAATCATATTATCGGAGCGCCGCCAAATTATAAAATCATTATTATAATCTTGCCATTGTGAATTGGTGTAAGGCAATTTATGTAAAAACTTAAACCACAAACAGAAATAGAAATTGAAGTTTGAAAATGACACATTTTAACCCCTTAACTGTCAACCCCCTTTTTGAGCAGACATGAAAATGCTTTAAAAAGTCCAAACCTAAAAGGTTATAATTCAAGAATGTTTTGGAATACAGACAGGTTGGTCTTGTTTTAAAGAGACTCAGAAGATTATTCCTGAAGTGAAACCTAAAATAAAAGTATGACTAAATTATGGAAGTTAATATTTACTGTAAATTAAACATACTGTACTAAACATTTTTTATTTTCCATAAAATATATTTTCAGATTTTTCTTTTTACTCTAAAATTGCTATCAAACCAATACGGAAGAGGATTAGGGCCGAGCAATAATAAAAAAAAATAAAACCATCTCGAGATTAAAGTTAAATTTAGAGAAAAAAGTCGAGATAAAATGTTGAGAATAAAGTCATTAAATTACGAGAAAAAAGTCGATAAAATGTTGAGAATAAACATTAAATTATGAGAAAAAGTCATTAAATTACGAGAAAAGTGGTTAAATTATGAGAACAAATTCGTAATTTAATGAATTCGTTTTCGTAATTTAACGACTTTTTTCTCATAGTTTATTCAACATTTTATCTCAACCTTTTTCTCGAAATTTAATGACTTTTTCCCTCAATTTAACGAATTTGTTCTCGTAATTTAACAACTGTTTTTTCGTAATTTAATGACTTTATTCTCAACATTTTATCTCGACCTTTTTCTCAAAATTTAACAATGAAAGCTGACACCGCCCACTAGGGGAGGGGCCCCCTAAAAGAAATTAGAGCACTTGTTTCCATGGTAATGCAACTTCCAATTTCAAAACAGTTTTAACAGGATGAATTTTGAGTTTGTAAGCTTTCGAATGATACCTAATTTATGATTACTAAAATAGGAGATGAAAAAATGCGCTGGAAGAAAAAAAAAAAAGTGGCAAGTGTCTGGCTAGAGAGTGACAGGGGTTAAACAAAAAAATAAATAAAAATCACACCACAACTGCTTCAAAAAGCTTTATTTCTCGTAAGTATCACAAGAAGCCTGTCATGATTTGCCGTTTTAAAACTCTGAATAGGTAGATTTAACATCCTAACATCCTGGTTACTCAAACTCAAAAATGAGCTACAAAAATGAACCAAGCTATAAAAAAAGAAAATATTGTGCTGCTCTATAGTTATATGTACTGACTCTAAAAATGTAATTCAAGGGCTACCCATAGTGTCTTATTTAAAGATACCACTTGTTAAAAAAAAAAACTTCTGGCACCTGTTACTAACAATAAATCCAGTATTATTATAATTTTGGTCTTTCATATACATTTCCATATACATATCTACTGTTTAAAAAAAAAAAAAAAATCTATGCCAAGATTCATAACGGCGTAAAAAGGTTTCAAGTTTGGCGTCCGTAATGCTGTTTATTTGAGGTGTTCAGTCTGTCGGCTCTGTCGTCTATTTGGCAGTGCATGCACACGCGCACACACACACACATACACACACACACACACACAAGTGGAATATGAGGAGGCAGAGTGAGTGGAGGGAGACCTGATTCGGCAGCTCTGAGGAGCTCTACAGTGTTAACATGCTTCCCTGATCAGACACGTACAGTGCTTTCAGCTTGGCAGAACAGTCACATGACGTCAATATCACTGAATCATTTGGGGCAGGAGCTGAGGAGGAGGCCAGGATTAGTGGGAGGAACGGCAGGTTCCATAGTTCGATATCCCACTATACCTCAGCGGTCTTTCTGGACCTCTTCTTGAGAGGTGCTTTGCTGCTGGTTTTGGCCTCTGTTCTGCGCCTGTACTTGCGTGGTTTGGTGGATGAGGGTGCTTCAGCGGTGTGCTCCACCGGGGTCTCTGCCTGAGGGCGGATATCGGAGTCTTCATGTTCCTGGCAGCAGAGCTGGCCCGTGAGCGGGTGAGACCGCAGCGCCCCCTCCTGGTGAGCCTTGCAAAAAGAGTTAGGGCACAGCTGGCAGAAAGCATCGGAGTTCTTTCCGCAGACGTCACAGTGATGCCAGGGACAATCCCAGCGACCTGGAAGAAAACATGGACCACAAATGTAAAAGTTGTCAATGTTTATCGTCACATTTTTTAAATTTTACTACCGATTTGGCACCAATGTCAGTACTTTTGACAACCCTAGGTGTGATAAATCATGATTAATTACAGATGTACAATTAGTTGATTTTTTTATTTATTTTTTTTAATCTTACCAAATGGTCTCTTGGTACGGTCTAGGCAGGAAAGGTGATAGGCTTTAGTGCAGCCCTTCTTGTCACACAGAACCAGCTCTCCTCCATCACCGCAGCGGAAACACTCATCCTCAGACTTCTTGCCTTCATTCCGGGACCTTCTCCGCTTGGGCTTTTTCTTCTGATGCTTGTTTTTGGGCTCAGAAGGATGACCGTTCTGAAGTTGATGGGTGAAAAGCAAGTGCCAACACATTTAGACTAACATTTACCTTACTTTTCACTCCTTGAACTGGATAACAAAGAAGTTATGTAGCAGATGTTGTTATCCAAACGTGTAGTACAAGTATAGTACAGGGAGACTCTTAGTGTTAAAGGATTAGTTCACTTTCAAATTAAATTTTCCTGATCATTTACTCACCCCCATCTCATCCAAGATGTTCATGTCTTTCTTTCTTCAGTCGAAAAGTTAAGGTTTTTGATGAAAACATTCCAGGATTATTCTCCTTATAGTGGACTTCAATGGCCTCCAAATGGTCGAAGGTCAAAATTAGTTTCAGTGCAGCTTCAAAGGGCTTTAAAACGATACCAGACGAGGAATAAGGGTCTTATCTAGAGAAACGATCGGTCATTTTCCTATGCCTTCCCTAGGACATATAGCGTAAGCTATTTGAAGAATACGAAAGTGCGGTTTTGGCGGAAGCAATTGGAAGTAGTGATGCTCCGATTGATCGGCCACCGATCATGATCGGCCGATATTGGCTAAAAATAGCTTGATCGGCGAACCCCAAAAGCGCCGATCAAAAAAGCCGATCATGTGACGTAAATTACTCGCGCGACTTTTTCCCACGTGCATGCATGGCGCACAGGTAAGTTACATAACAGCAGAGCGGAGCTTGTCAGTGGCAACATGAGTTCTCCCGTCTAGAAGTTTTTCAAAGTGTCCGATAAAGACGTAAAGTTAGCCGTTTGCAATGTAGTGCAGTGTAAACGAGGCTTCACACACAGTCGGCTGGTTGAGGGATGGGGATGTTGTTGGCTTCGGCTGGTTTAGTTTCTCATACTCGGCATATTCAGTTGTATGGCGTGTTCTAAGGTGCCTAATCATGTTAGTGGTGTTAAAATGACGTTGCTTGCTTCCACCTCGAGGGATTTCATCACGACATACATTGCAAACGGCTAACTTTACGTCTTTATTTTGTATTTGAGCTGCGCGTCTTGGACGCGGTGTCCGTCAAAAATAGGCGAGGCGCCTATCTTAAGCTAAGCGCCGCGGCTGGTGTAAACACGAGCATTGACTACAGTGGCCGCGTATCAGCTCCGGTAGCTGCACCGCACACGCGTGCAGTGTAAACGAGGCTTGAGTGATGCATTTAAACGACGTGAACCATACAGCAAGGATAGTACGAAGATATCACGTTCAGAATTATGGAATTCATTTGGTTGGTAACTATCTGCTTGGCCTCCTTGTTTCTCTGCTTTGTTATTTAGGAAGGATGGCATTGGCATACAGTAGCTTACATTATTTTATTTTTTGGATCTGATATAGTTGGTTCCTCAACTATATCAGATCCAAAACTAAGTTTTTTTTTTCTCAATACAGTTAATTTAGAGTTTAGAGTTTCTTTTCTACAAATGGTGCAAACTCTGCTAGATTGTAGATAAAAGATTCCCATTCCCCTGCCATGCTGTGATCGGCAGTGATCGGCAATCGGCAGATCATGATCTTGGTGATCGGTAATCGGTGATCGGCCCCAAAAATGCTGATCGGAGCATCTCTAATTGGAAGGTGATCATTTGTTTATATAAAGCATATACGTTTACATTTTTTTTTTTGAAAATGACCGACTGTTTCAATAGATAAGACCCTTATTCCTCATCTGGTATTATTTAAAGCTCTTTGAAGCTGCACTGAAACTGTAATTTTGACCCTCAACCGTTTGGTGCCCATTGAAGTCCATTATAAGGAGAAAAATATATGGCATATTTATCAAAAACCTTAATTTCTTTTCGACTGAAGAAAGAAAGACATGGACATCTTGGATGACATGGGGGTGAGTAAATTATCAGGAAATTTTTATTTGAAAGTGAACTAATCCTTTAAGTGTTTTGAAGGGCATAACGGTGATAGTTCGCACTTTACAAGACTCAAACCTTCAGAAAACCTGGCCTGAGTTTTAACCACTACACCACACCAGCAAGACATCTATAATGACAGAGGCAGCTCAAATAAAAGGTATTAGTCACTAACCTTGGGTCTGTCACCTAGGAAACCACTGCAGTTGGGCGCTCCACAGCGGCACACAGTCTTTTCATTCCCAAGACAGTCCAGGTTATAGTTAAAAGTCAGCTCAGTGCCTGAAAACATTGACACATTGGCAATTAATTCTGAGGTGAAAAAAAAAAAAAATGGCAACAAACGATAGGTGGAGAGAGAGCAAGAAAATATAGTAAAATTTAATTTATAATAATTTACAGTGTTTGCTATTAATTACCTAGACTGTGGCGGCTTGCCATAGTCTAATCTGTCCTGCCAGTTTCATAATGAACCAAAAATATTTTTTACATTTCTTATAAAAGACTTTTTACTTATTAGTAGGGCTGGGTGATATGGCAAAATAAATAAAATCTCTATTTTTCATAACGATTGACCAATTCACAATTTCAATTTTTTTATGTTTAACTAGGAAAATTAAAAAATGTAACTACAATATGATTCAAGTAACATTCTCTTTATTAACAACATGGTTAAAAAAAAGTTCTGCTCCAAGTGCACCAAACCTGAAGTGATCAACATGGTGTAAATGTAAAACAATGACTTGTTAGTTAATCATTCCAGAAAATATGCATGAAATATGAAGCCACTTACTATACAAACTTATCTTAAACATATCCTTTATACTTGGAAATATATATATATATATATAGCACTCATGTCTTTTAGAGTGTGTCTCACCCATGAAATGGCATTCTAAATGTGGACTTTAAGTTAAAAAAGTTCAAATCACATCTAATAACTTTGCTCTTTTCCCCATTCCACTGCCCGCATCTCATTTTTTTACAACGCAATAAAGCGTTCCTGAGTGAACAAAAAAATAATAAAATTGTGGCATAACATTAAATTCGAATTATAGGGGGTGAGATCTTCCAAATATCTTTTGTTGTTTTCAGCAGAACAAAGAAATTCATACAGGTTTGGGTGAACTATCCCTTTAAAGGATAATAACAGTTTTATTAATAACCTATTATTATTATTATTATTATTATTATTATTATGCAAATTGTTTGACTCCCTAAAAACACCAGTATGATTGTAATGTGGACTGAGACACTATAAAAACCTAAAGAGAGTCCACTTTAAAGTCCAGGTACAAGTCAATGTAAAGACATTTTACTTCAATTTGGTCACTGAAAATGCATTGGAGCTCTTAATTTTGCTCTCAAAGTGCACTAGATTCACAAAATCCTGTGGGATACGCCAAATATATATAAATTTTATAAACAAATTGCACAAATAAGATTTTAAATGATAAAAATATATAGTAACACTAGTTAAAATTAAAGGGGAAAACACAAAATCCATCAAATCTCTTAATTGCAGAATGTGAGCTCACCAGAAGGGATGTCACAGACGGCAAACAGGCCCACGCGTGTGTCTCCATTAACTGTCCACTTCTGAGTCTCACAGTTGGGCTGGCAACTGTGGTTCATGAAGCGAGAGTAGTTCCCTTTGGGTCCCGCGTCTATAATCCGATCCTGCACACAAATGGTGAATGGCACGATGAAGGAAGAACAATCACAAACCATTATGCTGTCATGAGCATTTTATCTATGGCATGAACTGTAATACTATGACCTTTATTGCCACACAAAGCTGCAACACCGTTTCTCTGGCTCTGCTGTATAGGGTCCAAACATGCCAAATTCAGGCATGAGCCCCATACATGAAGCACAGCAAGCACATACATGGCGCCTTAATTTACCTTGTCAATAGTGAGCATATAGAAATGTGTGATGTCGTTCTCTTGAGCGTATTTGATTCTGGCTCTGCACTCCTCCTCATCTATCAGTTCACCCACATATTCATTCACGAATTCCCCCTGAATGACACACAAACAGCCAATCAGCAATCACATACAGTAAATCTTCTTTTGCTAAATGTTTTCAAAAGCTAGCGGACTTACTTTCTTAATGTCTCGCATTGACACCAGGCCCCAGCCTTTGCCTGCGGTGCGAATGATCTTGGTCTCAGGATAGAGGCGTTTGGTGAAGTCCTGGTTTTGGCAGCGCTCTCCAGCCGGACACACTTGAGGATGGCACTCGTACAACAGCATGCGGTTCAGACACTCGGACTCAAAGCTGCAGGGACGCTCGTCTGACGGCTTACAGTTACACTTGGGGATCTCTGATATGTCTGCGGTGTAGACCTGCACTCGTCCACAAGGCTTATTCACCTGATAATAAAAAAGAAAACCATTCAAATAAATAAAGCTATTAAAATCTCTATAAACAGACTTGCCAAATTCATAACATTAAAATGACTACAGAAATTTTCATGGTCTGGAAATCACACTGACATGTCCAGGTTTTACAAGACCATAGGAATCCTGTATAAAGATCGTAGTGAATAGCAGTACCTTGATATACTTGTAAGGAGGAGGTTTCTTGTTGTTCTCCTGAGCCTCTTTGGCCTCCCTCTCCATCTCGATCTCCTTAAAGCGAGTTTCTGCCTCTAGCAGGGCTGCACAAATGGATACAGAGAAACCATTTCACAAAAGCACTGACAATACCCAGATTACAAATAAGGTAATAAGACAAATAATTATTTACCATTCTTAAAGACCTTCCCAATGCCATTGTGTTGGTATTTGCTCCCCCTGTCCCCCTCCATGTAAGGAAAGACTCTGCCCTGGTGTGTCCAGAAATAGTCTTTAGAGCCAAAGAAGAAAACGGGGAACTCTCCAATCTCATGACGCAGGTGCTGGATGTTCGTTGGGATGTTCTTAGGGTGACGGATCTCTGCGGGCCACCATCTAGAATTTTAAACGAGGTCAAAGGTTAGGGAAGGGAAATTGCAGCTTACAGTCATTTGATCATTTTCTCAATAAAACGTGAGGTTGTTTGTGTCACCAGATATATAGGCAAGGCAAATATATCAGTCTATATTTTATGTTTTTCTGTTTGGTCGACAGGAGATGGTAGCTTGACTTTTATTTTGACAACGCCTGACAGCAGACTGTGCATGATGGCTTTTCTATATCTTACGTCTGATCAAAATCTTATGTCAGTAAAAGGGTTGGGTATCATTTAATGATTACGATTCCGGTTCTGCTTCTTGATTCCGATTCTTATCGATTAGTAATTTCGATTCCAAAAAGGTAAAAAAAAAAACAAAACACTTAGATATTGATGTAGATGTCTTTTGTTGTTTGATTATTATAGAGACTGTCACTTTAAGAGCTGCACAGATCCAATATTCAGTTGCACAGTTCTGTCAACTGTTACATTCACTTAAGACATAACTAACTGCGTTTACACAGATATTTTGACATTTTTGTGTGTATTTGTCAATTCAAGTAAAAAAAGGAAGAGAACTCAGTTCAGTATCATGCACTATACAGTATGAGAGGCGGCTTTCTGTGCGCACGCTGTTTTGGACATGTGTAGAGCACAAAACAGCACGAGTCTTCTTGGTCTAAAATCACATTAAATCAGTTTTTCTGTGAGTGCTCTTTGGATGTGTGTGCAGCACAGAAAACAACGCGTGGGTCTAGCGCTTGAGTAGTTTATATTGAGGTTAAGTTATATTAAAATGCACAGAATTGGAATCGATTTTCGATTCCCAACCCTAGTCAGTAATAGCGCTCTCTAGCCCTAGCAACCACCAAAACCTCTTAATAAATTAAATAAAAATCTGCTGTAAACCAATGAGTTCAGTTAAAGCTAAAGGTGTGTGTTGCTGTTAGAGACTGACCTGTAGTTCCCCAGTTTGACCCAGATAACATCTCTGTATTTGGGTTTCTTCCCTGAGCGACAATCATTACAGAACCAGCTGCCATCCGGCATAGCGATGTTCAGACAGTCAGGGTGAAATGCAGCTGGACATGACTCACAGCACAGCAAACGACCACCTTCAACACACAAATGTTTCCATTTATAGAGTGCCGTCATGTTTAAGTTTGGATGCCTAGCATTACAAAAGGAATAAAACAGAGCTTAATAATGACAGTCTTGAATAATGACAGTGCGAGTCACACCCTTTGAGCAGATAAAGCACCAGCTGACGTTGACGTGAGAGTGGTGACTGTAGCCTTTCTTAGCCCTGAAGTGGTTTGTGCACACAATGGCAGAAGACGACAACATCTCACTGCCCGCAGCAACACACAGGTCTCCAACATGATAGGCCACAGGACAACGCAAACAACGCATCATCTTTCCTGCAAAGGGACAATGGGAAATGTATTAGGTGATAAAACCAACACCAACTAAATAAGTCCTTTTGTTTGAGATTGATTTAGCGTTTTCACATCATTTAACCTATTAGAAGCATGTAGAGTTGATTTTTGTTTGCAGTTTGAATTAAATGAAATAAAAGGTCCCACAAAATAAATTAAGTTAATGGGTAGGGGAAGAGTCAACAGTGTAATTATACATGTAATTACAGAAATAATTTAGTCAGGGCTCCGGAGTAACATTTGAGAGCAGTGGCGCTGGTGCCACTAAGTTCTACAGAAGGTGATGCCAGCACCTGATTTGATTTCATAAAAAAAAAAAAAAAAAAAAAAAAGGTAATTTAATCAGATTTCTATTGTTTTGTATTTATATTCATTGGAAATTTGAGAGCAAATCACTGAACTTGAATTGAGATGCAGATAAAATTAACAGTAACGTGCAAAAAAAATTTATAGGGAAAAATATAAATATTCCACTCTTATTAAATGTACCATACTAAACTGACCGACAGCTTGAGTGATTATAAAAGGAGCGCTCTTTACTTGCTTTCTGTAATTCAGTCATAATTTGAAGAAGTTTGTTTTTCTTGAGACTTTTCCTACTTTTCCATATGTTAGGTAGTCAATAAGTGCTTCTCTGACGCCATCTAGTGGTAATTTAGAACCACTTAAAAAAAAAAAAAAGATGTTTTCCTTAATCTTTAAACTTTTAGTTTTACAAATCATCACATTAAAACTATCATTAAAACTGGATAATATTTAGTGCTTTTAAGTGCTGAAAAAAGTGTGAAGAACTTTAAAATGTCATTGAAAAGTGCTACAATTTCACTCAAAAGTTTGCATGAACCCAGAAATTAATAATGTAAAAGCATTTGATTATCTCTGCCACAATAGGCCTTTATCACAGTACGCGTGTCATCACCCGGCTTTGATTAGTAGCGTAAAGGAATTTCCACCTGCATTATTGTCAATGGACAGGCGCCAGTTGAGAGAAGAAAATTGATTTCATTTTATTTGTAATGTTATTATTTATTTTTGCAATATATAACCACCCATATTGTTTATAGTATAATGCTATCCAATATTGAGGATATGATTCATTTATGAAAAACAGTTATTTTTGAATAATCATCTATGGGCTGGACATATTCCTTTATTTAAACAACTTCAATTTGATGCCAGCATTGTAAAGTAAGTCCATGAAAAAAAAAGTGAACAGAGTCATATTAGTCATATTAATATTTTAAGCTTCATCTAATTAAAGCTCTTTAATGTGATATTTTGTTTGTATTCTATTTTTGCAGCTCTGTGATAAAATAAGGTGATAAGACTCTGAAGTATTGCGCATACACATACAGAATGGCCTGTGAACTCCCCTTTAAATATGCCTCAAAATTTTATGACCCCTTTTTTCTTTGTTTCACAATACTCAATTAACGATTGTAAACAGAGGTTGGTGTCTTTGGAATAAGTATCTATCTGTGCTAAATTTTACAAAAATAAATCAACATTCCCGTGCTATGGGCACGGCCAATGTTAAAGGCTGCAGTGGAAGTTATTTTATGCCAATACTTGAATACAGAAGTGTGATAAAGGCCTATACCATAGTTTCAGTAAGTGTTACTACATTAAATCCATGGCGATTTGTGGATTGGGGAGCCTTAACTTGTTTGTGGCACAGTGTTTCTCCTGGTTTCTACATCAGTGCTATTTGATCTGATATATGTGGTCTAAAGCAGATATGTGTTTGAATGCTTTCCACTACATTTTGCAGTGATATTATTAATTTTGCAACAAATTCAATCACTTTCTCACTGAATTTCCCAGCGGTGTGTACTATGTGGTAAGCAGTGTCACGTGATCGAGATCGGTGTGCGCTGAACTCCCGCTACGCTGTCTATTATTGCTCAGGGCTGATAAATGGTTAAACAAATAGTCCTCTGCGCTATTCACCAGTGTGTCCTCTAACGAAATTTAGTCACACTGGCAGAAAAATAAGGCCATTTTGTTGCAGCATGGAGCACTGTTAGTGCAGGTATTTTTAATTATAAGTGCAACATAACATGCATGTACACAATAAGTGCATTGTATCAAATTATTCAATTTAATTTACATGTCAGAAGATAGTAGTCAAACACTTAATATAAATGTGTCTTATTTGGACCCACTTAATATTGCATCAAATTTGCTGACAGTCACAGTGCATAAACATTTAAATAATTTTGAGTACCTTTTGTGGCCTTGCCAGTGCCACGGCCGCTGTAGTGGCAGCTGAGGCAGGTGTGCAGCGGGCAGCGGAAGCCTCGGTTCTCAAACACAGTCAGAGCGTTCAACTGCACACACGCCTCATGGTAGAAACGGCCACAGTGAAGAACACAGCAACGCCGCACCTCGCCTTCAGACTTCTTACAGGTGAAACACACATGCACACCTGAAAAAGAGAAAGAAAATTATAGCTCACAATAGTGACACAAAATCAGTAATATCATAACAGCATGACATCAGTGTATCTCACCTGAGCTGCAGGCAGTGCAGAGCACCTTTTCTGCGGATCGCTCCAGTCCGATACAATGCAGGTGATACGAGCCACAGCACTGTCCCTCACACATCACTAGATCCTCCCCAGTCTGCTCACACACCTGTCGAACAGCAACACAATCACACTCATGCCACATCACACATCAACTAGAGTTGAACACCTGACACAGATAGGTCACTTACCAGACACACGCTTTCCTTTTTGGCACCGGCAGTGCGTTCAGTCTTTTTTGAGGGATGGGATTCGTCTGTACTGTCACTGGGAGAATCGGGTCTCTGCTCACACAGCGAACTCTGAAATATGGATTAAAAATATTTTCTTAAAGGACATATTGCAGGCAAAAGCAACAGAAACCATTCATTTACGGTTTCAAATAAAGGCGATAATTCAAACCAAGAGACACTACACATTTTTAAAGTAGATTACAAATATTCAGTTTCCAAGTATGATATTTCAAGTATTGGAAAACAATAATACATAAAAAAAAAAAAAAAAAATTCACACACCTCCGGCTCAGGGTAAGATGATGGGCGGCGCTTCTTAGATGCAACAGGTAACGATTGGCTGCCTGACTCCCGTTTCCGCTTCCTGACACGTTTGACTTTAGCAGGAGACTCTTCTTCACCTGTGAAACAAAGACAAACAGTTTTAGAAACAAAGAACTGTAAAAAGAAATATAAAAAGGAGGACACAAAGATAAACAGTATTTAGACTAAAACTTTTCTGTAGCTCACAATAGTTCGCAGATTTACTTGGGGATTTTTTAGTTTGTTTCCTTCTTTCATCCCTGTCTGCTTTCCGCCTTCTCCCCCTGGGTTTAGTGACAATGGCCTCAGCTGATGATGCATTCTGACAGAAAAGGAGGAAGAAAAGGAATATTATTTTACTGTTGAGTTATAAATTGAATCTTTAATTTTTATTTTATTTTAATTTTGCATTAATTATTTAAAACATTTAATGCTAAAATATTTCAGCTCAGACTAATGCATGGCATTTTCTCTCTTATCACCTTTTGGCCTTTTTGCTTTTTCAACTCCTTTTCAAGCTTGGTTTTCATTTTAGGCTGCAGTGCCACATCCTCCTTTGACTCTCGTAAACGTTTGTAGCCTTTTTTCTTTCCTGTATAAAGCAATCAGAATGCATGCTTATTTTAAAACTTTTGAATTTTAGGTTTTTCCATACTGTATACCTTTTCTATAAACAGCTGAAGTGTTGCAACTAATAACGAAACCAACCACACACCTTTAGAAGCGCCATCCTCCTTCTCCAAGAGTTTTGGGCTTAGTACTGATAACTTTATATCTGATAACAGAAAAACAGAAAATTACTACAGGAACAAAATTACATGCCACAACAGCCTTGAAAGATTGAGTTTTTATTATTATTATTATTTAGAGAAAGGCATAAAGAGATGTATGAATGGTTTATAATTAGGGGTGGGCGATATGGCAAATATATCAGGTCGCGTTAACCGAAAATGTTCCGTCATTGACAGAATTTTTTGTGCAGTGACAGAAAAATCTGAAGGCCGTACTTCATTTTGACAGATTACACCGAGGCTGATGTAATTTGTAACTAATTTCCACCCCTGTCCAGTAGATGGTGAGTGCGCTCCAATGTGGAAGCAGAGCACGAGTTCAGTCTCCAGAACAAAATGAAAACGATGCATTTGATTACACAAAGGTGAGCACCCAATTTAAGTCCATTTAATAATAATACATTTATAATACTTACACTTGCATAATTAAGTTTCTAATCCAGTTTGTTTTCTTTTAAATGGTTTGTTTTGTTTTACGTATTAGGTATTAAGTGACATTGCTTCCGACATGAATTGAACTGTTTAAGAAACTATTAGCTACTGTATCTTTCAGCATATTTTCTGATGTTCATTCATGGTTATTTTGTTCTGTAAAGTAGTAAAGAAGAAGGGATGATCGCGTTCACTCTCGATCCGTGACAACTGTTCAAGATGAAAACTGAAAAGTGATGCAGTGTCTTTGTTCAACTTTCTTTTCATAATATAAATGCATAGCCTAGGCCTATTTGCTTATCCTGTAAGCTCGTGAATAAAACTTTAAATGTGGATGAAAAAAAAAAACTTTTAAATGTCTTATTATCATTAAAATATAAAAAATAAAATTGATTATGACAGAATTTTTACTATCCTGTCTGTCAAAATGACGGACAGTGCGAAAGTCTAACGCGACCTCTGAAAAATATATACTTTTTTTCAGACAGGATCACAATCCACAATCTTATCACAATTCTTTTCATGCTAGTTTTAAAGGGTTAGCTCACCCAAAAATAAAAATTTTATCATTAATTACTCACCCTTATATTGTTCCATACCCGAAAGACCTTGAGATATTTTTGATAAAATCCGATGGCTCGTGAGGCCTGCATTGACAGCAAGTTAATTTAACTTTCAATGCCCAAAAAGCTACTAAAGACATATTTAAAACAGTTCATGTGACTACAGTGGTTCAACCTTAATGTTATGAAGCGACGAGAATACTTTTGTACACCAAAAAAACAAAATAACAACTTTATTCAACAATATCTAGTGATAAGTAATTTCAAAACACTGCTTCATGAAGCTTCAAAGCTTTACGAAGCTTTTGTTTCGAATCAGTGGTTCGGAGCACTGAAGTCACATCACCAAAGTCACGTGAACCATTGACATTTCTAAACACTTATGACGTAACGAGGCCTCGTTTACTGAAACCACACGACTTCGGCAGGAACCACTGATTCGAAACAAAAGATTCGTAAAGCTTTGAAGCTTCATGAAGCAGTGTTTTGAAATCACCCATCACTAGATATTGTTGAATTAAGTTATTTTGTTACTTCATAACATTAAGGTTAAACCACTGTAGTCACATGAACTGTTAATCTTTAGTACCTTTCTGGGTAGCGATTCCCAAAAGCATCAAAAGCAACCTAAGTTGATCATAGCTCCATTGGTGTTAATGGCTCTGCGAACAACTTAGGCATACAATGCTTTTGGGAAACGCTACCCTGGGCGTTTAAGAGTCTAAATTAACTTGCTGTCAATGCATGCCTCACTGAGCCATCGGATTTTATCAAAAATATCTTAAATTGTGTTCTGAAGATGAACATAGATCTTACGGGTGTGGAACGACATGAGGGTGAGTAATTAATGACAAAATTTTCATTTTTGGGTGAACTAACCCTTTAAATACTATTTTGCAAGTCGCTGAGCAGTACAGCCAAACCTATTTCCATTTTTTTAATAATTTAGCCTTACAAGTTTACAAAAAAAAAAAACAGACCATTTAGGCTAAAATAAGGGTGAGCAATATTAAAAGAACTTATTTCAGTATTCATACACTGTGTGACAGGCTTTTAATGTGGGTGTGCTTTGGGTGTATGAGCTCAGAAAGTTTGTCAGAACAGCATGTGAATAAGAAATTGAACTGGTAAGGCTTTAAAACGCATGCAGATAAACTTTACCGCAGCGTTGCTAAACATGTGATGTGAATGTACATCACATTGTACAGTATGCTGGGACGGGGCACCAGAACTGCAACTGATTGAATGATAAAACTGTCTCCACAATCTGCTTCTGTGTGCATTCTCAGTCAAAAATCATAATAATCACCCCTATTTATAATGCATGTTTATAACATATACAAGTTATTTCATTTTTTGCCCTTTACAGTTTTTAAATTTGTGTTTTAAGTTACATCTTACCTGAAAGTCCAGGATTAGTGGACACAGCATTTAAAGTGTCAGAGATACTGACGCCTGCTTTTATTTTCCTCTTCTTCACTGAATTCGGCGCTGCAGGAAACTTCTGTCTGATCTGTCTCTGTTTCTTCTGAGGAGCTTTTAGCTGAAGGTCTAGATCAATACAGAGCAGGTCCTTCAAATATGGAAAGATAATATTAAATAAAGTAAAAGTGATTACCACAAAAATACCACAGAAACACTGATCATCATACAATGAGACAAAACACACTTTTTTCCGGTAAGTCCGTTTCCCAGCATTTGTCTTTCTTTTCCTCTGGTGCTCAGGTGTCTCTGATGAAATGCAGGAATCCTACAATGCCAAAATTAGAAACATTACATATAAAATCCTCACAATAAAATCCTAATCCTACACAGAGCTAAACAATGCCAATCATATCAAATGTCTGCTACCTGAACAGTAGACTCAGTCAGAGGGATCCGTTTTGCAGAGGAAGCTTTTGTTGTCTTATATTTCAGTGTTGTGCCACGCTGTCTGCGGTGATCCCACTTCACTGACGTTTTAGGTGCTTTTTTGGGTAGGGTGGTTTTCCCTGATGAAGTGCTGCTGTCTGTGGGGTGGGAGAAGAGGCCTGGGATGGTGGTAGGTGTGGTGGAGTTAGGGCTGGAATGAGTGGAGTCGGGGGGAGTGAGGCTGACGAGCTCTTGAGACTCCCTCTGAGCTTGGTCTTGCTGTGGTCCCTGATTGCGTTGTGCTTGAAGCTCTTGTAGCATGCGAGGGTTGAACTGGGCTTTCCCCTTTTCATAAACAAAGCTGAATTTGGCCAGTCGCTCTTCTTTAAGTAGACCCAATGCTTCTGTTGCCTGTGACACACCTATCTCCCACTGTTTCCGGAACTTACGAGGAATTGCCCGCTGAAGAGAGAACATCAAAGAAGTCTGAGACCAAGTAGTATGAAATTCCAACAAATGGAATATGGAATAACTTCTCCCCCATTAGTGAAAGATATATACACAATATTTACTGTACCTTCCTTCCACTTATATCAATGGGTAGTTTGTTGCTGCGGCTAAGTGACTGGTACTGGTGTTTTCCTGAGAAGGTGACCATGCTCTTCTCAAAGACATATCCTCTCTCCGGAGCATCTCCGAAGTACTGCACATGGTACAGCAATCCTGTGCGGCTATTCACTGCCAAAATACAAAAATATCTATAAAAATTTAAGAAATCCACTTCCTACAGGTGCTACATTTCTCATACTGCCATGTTGACAGTTGGAAGCAAGTCCTTCTCTCTGCTTATGTTAGCTCAAGGTCACACTTGCGCAAACAATTTCCACAGGATCTGTGCCCTCCTCTATCAGAGCTTTCAAATCATCTTTTTGGAACAAATGTAAGTTTTGTTTTTGACAGGGTCACAACTCTTCTCTAGTTAGGGATAGATGGCTAAAAGCTTAGAGGTCTACACAGGAATAAAAACTGAAGTTCAAACGAGGCCCGTACCTGCGTTTAACCAAACCTGACCCGACCGGTACAGTTACATTTTAAATCTGAAGCAGAGTCTGCCAAACCTGAAGTCCGTTTCTCACAGAAAATAACTTTTTTGAAATATGCTGTATAAACCAATACATGTAAAGAAACAGTTTCATCAAGACACAGTGGCACCCTCAGCAGTCAGCACCCTGGAGCCAAAGAGAAAAAGCACATACTTACCAATTAAGAAACTTTGCTGGGTGAACAGGTGTAACAGTCATATAAATTCTTCTGGGATTCAAACTTCAAAACAAAGTTTGCACAGTGTTGACAGTAATGAGAAAACACTGCTGTCATTTTTCCACCAACCCAAGAGATCCCGCTCAACTTCCATGTCATGTTTTACTTGTCATCTGCTGTGTTGTGACCAAAAGAGTATGAGACAAAACCGTTTTGCTCATATGCTCTCGGGCGTTCCTTTAATCACAACACAGCAGACAAATATATATATCTTTTTGGACCAAATGTATGTGCTGTTTTTGACAGGGGTCACAACTGTTCTCTCAGCTTTTAGCTATCTGCATCAACAACTCTAGAGGTCTACACAGGCATATATATATTATATATATATTTATATTTATATTTATATATATATATATATATATATATATATATATATATATATATATATATATATATATATATATATATATATACAGACTTTTTTTCTCTTCTCTTAGTTAGCTGACCTAAACCTAATTATAAAACATTAACCCGATCCCGACCCGTTCCATCCCAAAAAAGCAGCATAACAGACCTTCATTACTGACACAGCTTTCTCACAACTTCTTATCCCTCTTACTCATGGTGTCCCCCAGGGCTCTGTTTTTGGTCCTGTTCTTTTCAATATTTACATGCTTCTTGTTCACATTATTGCATCATCATGGTTTCAGTTACCATTGCTATGATGATGACTTTCAAATGTAGGTTAAGTTATTCTATTTGAATAGAGTTTGTTCCAATGAATCCCCCAATCCATTGCACTGGCTACCTGTTTCATCTCTTATTCAGCTGCATGATTCTGGACAAATTGAGAATCACAATTTTTGTTTGTTTGTTTAAAACAGATCACGATTCTTCGCAATTATGGATAGACGACAAAACAAAATAACATGTAATTCACTAGAGTTTCACACAAAGTGTTAATTCCTGCAGTCTGTTTAAAAATATTTAATTTGAAATAATTATTTTTTTAAAAATTGTTTTGAATTCAATGACAATGTTTCATTACTGGATGAATCAGCATTTTTGAACAAATCTATTGAATGACTCAATGACAAATACATGTTTTAACAGTCACTTGTTGCCACCTACTGGTGTAACGATGTAACTGACACAATCTTTATTTGAAGCATCAATTTACTTTCAAAAGGTGATTTACTCTATTTGATCACTACCATAGACATCAGTGTTTATATCTGAACTATAAACTTTTATCCCAGTACTTCTGCAATAATTTGAATTTTTTAATTTCTTATAATGATACCTACATGACAACAGCTCTCTCTGGGTCAGTGGCAGCGCCAACTAGGGCTGCACGATTAATCGCATGCGATTGTCACGCACATTTCGTCAGTAAAGCCGGTTACGATTACCGCTAAATCGCCATCACCTGCTTTCAAGTGGAGCGGCATTTAATAGACAGAGCCGTAGATCACTGAAAAGCCACACAATATTGCGTTCATTATCGAAGGCGATTCATCTGCGATATGAACGCAATATTGCGTGGCTTGTCAATCGCATGCGATTAATAGTGCAGCCCTAGCGCCAACGCAGATTTGAATGTTTTGCTGTGATCGCACTTGTCAAATGTTTAATAGACACAGTGAACTGTTGTCATTTAAGAATAAGATTGTGTGGGTGTTTGAATCGGGATCACAATCTTTTAACAATTAATCATGCAGCTCTACTACAAAGTACTTCTTGTATTTAACCTTTAAATCCCTCAAAGGCCTTTTGATAGTCCTTGTGTCTCTGAGCTACTTCTGATTTGTTTCCTTGTTGTCCCCTAGATTCTGACTCTCCTCCATGGGTGGTAAATCATGCAGTGTGACATGGCACCTAAACTCGAACTCGCTCTCATGCAGCCTTTGCCCTCAATGAACTCAATTAAAAAGTTTTTTTTTTTTTTTTAAATCGATATCTATCAGTTAGCAGTTACAGTTCTAGAAATGTTATTGATTGAGCTGTCTGATCCAGGCTCTTACATGTCTAAATACAGATCATTAAGAAAAGGTGGAGCCAATGTTACAAAAGCATTATACTGGCATGCACTGCCACAAACTGACAGTAATTGAGTAAGAGAGTAATGATGCAAATCTGTCGTTGTTGAGGATAGTGTTGGAAAGCGCTGAAAAACAATAAGTCAACTGATCTAGCACACCTTACCTTTCGACCTATAGTGCAAGTTGAACTCTGGGTCTGTAGTGATCATGCATGGCCACCATGGATATCCAGACACTTTGGTCCAGATAACATCTCCCGCTGAGTATCGCAACTGGTGTTGTGCCTCAGTACCACTTAATTTTACATCATCCACATCCTGTGCAACATCACTCACTTCACAAACAGACACTGGCTGCTGCAAAAGAGAAATCAACAACTGTAAGTCTCAAGAATAGAATCCCGTCTACAAGGGATAAACACACATTTTCCTTAAGACAAACAACTAATCTTGTATTAAAAGGCAATTGAATGAGGGAAAAATGCCATTAATTTATACCTGGAGAGGGATGGGAGTTACATTAGCAGGAATCTCGCCATCAATCTGCTCATTAGTAGGAAGAATGCATGGTTCAATGGTGAGGTCATTTGAATTTATGTTGGTTTTCAGAAAAGGGGGTGGAACAGAACTCGCAGTAGAGCTTAAAATCGGACGTCTCCGATTTGGTGGAGTTCTCTTCCTCACAAGCCCCCTCTTTTTCTTTCGTCTGTCTCTCCTGCCAGTTGGAGAGGACATAACACCTTCTGATAGTCTCAAAGGTGCATCTGTCTCCTCTTCTTTCTCCCCTTCATAATCCGCTCCGTATCGGCTTGACTTCCCACCTAGATTTACCACACATTTGGTTATTTTGAAAGTGAGTTCAGGAGAAACACTGGACTTCCTTGGAGGGCTGGCATGTTGAGGAAGAGGCTCCACCCCTTTGAGAAGAGGCTGTGGAGCTGTGGCAGCACAGAGCTTTGGAATTTTGTCTTGATCGCCATTTAACAAGCGGGAAGTCAGGTCCTTTAGCCGCTCGTGGGTGTGGTTATGACCAATCATCTGTAGAACACTTTCTTGAGGTGTAGCCGCCAGCTGGGTAGCAGCTTTATCCATGAGCATTGTAGGGTCAGCACTCCCATCACCCCGACTTTTACATCCTCCAGGTGAATCAGATGGCTGTTTCATGGTGGTAGGACTCCTGGGCTCTGGCATTGCAGGCAGTGAACTCCCCTTACTGTCTGTCATTACTGACCCCGGGGCCTGCAAAACACAAAATGAGAACAATAAGCACTAGATTGACTGATATAAAAATGTATATGAAAGCAAATGGAGTGCTGCAAAGGTAGCTAACGGACAAACTAGGTCAACACTAGTCTTATTAAAGGACTAGTTCACTTTCAAATAAAATTTTCCTGATAATTTACTCACCCCCATGTCATCCGAGATGTTCATGTCCTTCTTTCTTCAGTCGAAAAGAAATTAAGGTTTTTGATGAAAACATTACAGGATTATTATATCCACTCCTTATAGTGGACTTCAATGGCCTGCAAAGGTCAAAATTACAGTTTCAGTGCAGCTTCAAAGGGCTTTAAACGATACCAGATGAGGAATAAGGCCTTATCTTATCTCGTTTTTGAAAAAAAATTAAGTGTATATGCTTTATATAAACAAATGAACGCAGCGCCAGTTACATTTTTTATGTAATACATACAGTGTAAGCTTTTTGAAGAATACGGAAAGTGGAAGCACTCACAAAGGCGATCATTTGTCTATATAAAGCATATACATTTACATTTTTTTCTGAAAATGGCCGATCGTTGTATCGTTTAAAGCCCTTTGAAGCTGCACTGAAACTGTAATTTTGACCTTCAACTGTTTGGAGGCCATTGAAGTCCACTATAAGGAGAAAAATCCTGGAATGTTTTCATCAAAAACCTTAATTTCTTTTCGACTGAAGAAAGACAGACATGAACATCTTGGATGACATGGGGGTGAGTAAATTATCAGAAAAATTTTATTTGAAAGTGGACTAATCCTTTAACGTTAGTCATCGTGCTACTAATTAAATTAAATCACATAGTGTTTATATTAGAAGCTCCCTTAGTTAGAAAAGGTTTACAACTCGTGTTTAAAAAATATGGAGCAGTATTATAAGAAAAACAGTGTTAAATTCTAATACAAACACAACTACGCTATAGGACACAACTTCGAAACCCAGGCCCATTTTCTTCATTAAGTAAACTAAATGTAAAATAAAACACATACATACACATTATATATATAAAAAAAAGACTTCAGGTGCAAAAGCCTCTAAGTGCCATCTGAAATTCTCTTCTAAAATGAGCATTTTTATCAAGCTTTTATGTATATGTTCAGTTAATTCACTTAAATGGCAATGAAAAGGACCTATTAATTGCCATTAAAGTGAAATTACTGAACTGTATGAGCTTGATAAAAAAAAAAAAAAAAGCTCATTTTAGAAGAAAATTTCAGAGGCTTAGAGGCTTTTGCATCTGAAGTCTTCATACATATATACTACAAACATATTTACATATATATATATATATATATATATATATATATATATATATATATATATATATATATTATATATATGAAAATTCAAAATAATAGACAAAGACTACGATAAAAAATATATATAAATCGTGTTTACATCGTAAATATGTATTACGTTTTCTGTCCACTGCACTTGTGGCGACTGCCGCGAGCTGCAGTTTCTAAATAGCCACAAATAAAGAAGTTTAAGTTCGTGTGGGACACAGTGGTTAAGTGAAAAAATAATTGAGCTGGTTATGCCGAGGATGGAGCATGAGAGCTGGAATGGTTTGGTCCCACCATTAAAATGGCTTCCGTGGAGGATTGGCAGTGCGCGAGTGGGTGGCCAGCCGCTTTAATTCAGTTCAATGCACAAACCCCAAATGAATCCTGAAAGAAAATGCATTAATACAAACCAAACGATACAAAATAAGCACTTCGAGCTTTCTATCAATGAAATATGAAACGCATCGCTTTTGATTTGTAACATGCACAACGACAATCAGATTTTAAAACCGCACAAGTACCAAAGCTCTATGTAAAATAGTGACTGCTCAAATGCAAATGTCCGAAACAAGAGGCAGTTATCGAGCTATTGTTATTCAGACTGAACGGTCAGGATGCCTCGTTAACATCAATGAAGGGAGCTTATGGATGAGTCACTGATGGACTCGTTTAACCGCCCTAATAGACCACAGCAAAGTGAAAGAAAATAACGTAAGATAATACAGATAATAGACGTTTACAGCAAAATAAAACGCCTGCGTGGAAATTGCGCTTTCAGTAGAAACGCTGCATTGCCAGACAGATGCAAGGAAATGTATAAACACACTGGAGTAAAAGATATCAAGCCGTGGGCTCGTGAAAGTAACTGAATAGAGCTAATATGATGTTAGCAAAGAAATGGCTCGACAGAACACAAAATACTTGAGCCGACCCAAACATTGCTACGCTATTACATATGTAATCTCTGAGGAGGTGTCTGGGGCTGTGACACACGTTATACCCACATGGCACATTTTATTAACTCGCTGGAATGATTTACTCCTCAAACTGAAGCTGACAAACCTCGCGAACTACAGCTTAGCCAGCTAGCAAGTGAGGTACAGCTGCAGCTGCCTCAGTCAGTGACATTCTACAAAACCACTCGTTTATCCATAAGAGAAAAGCTCTAATATCCCACTCCAGCGTGTAACAGACAACCCCCCCTAAATATGAGGTGCCAATGACTGATTTCTGTGGGAAAATAAACCTGTTTACAGCATCTCCATTACTCCCGACCTGTATTGAGGAGCTTGCGGGAAACTCTCTCATCCCAATCAGCGCCAAAAATACTCACATCCGATTGGCTGACACGCGACGGCACAATTCAACCGGCCTTTTCAAATATCTCTCTCTTCGCGGCTGACTCTCCGTTGAACATCTTCGCTTATCCCCGGCGTAGTCCAAACTTCATCGCAGGTTCGTGGTTTAAGATGAAGCCATGAGATTCTGAGATCATCTGTTTTTGTTTTTATTTCGAAAAATGGCAAAGCGACACAGATCACTGCGCGAGGAATTGAGGAGGGCAATTCTCAAAATGTGACGTCAGATGCTAGAGGGAGGGAATTCGTTATCTTTGTTGCCAGTTGCGTGTGGAATAAACGAGTTTTTCGTCACTGTATTCAAAACAACGATACTATTTTGCCGTTTATTATTTTTAATTGTTGGTAAAAGATAAAATAATATTGAAATGTGTAATTTCCGCTTTAAATATATCTTTATTTATTCAGTTAATAAGAGTCGATTTGTACTTTAACACGAGTATCTGGCAACCTGGAAATAAGCGCGCCAGACTGTGTTGCCATGTCCGCTTATTGTAAACTGCTTGTTGATTTATTAAGTTGACACGATATCGTGTTGCGCTTTGGGGTTTATTTCCTAAATACAAACGCGTAATAGCAGTTATTCCCAGCTCTTCCTGATCTATGTTCTGTTATATTTGAAACGTTTTAAAAGATAAAATTATGAACAAGACAATTCCATTGCAAAATGCAATGTTTATGTACATGTATTCTACAATAAAAGAACGAATCACATAATCCATTTGTAAGGGAAAAAACTGAGGTCGCTTTTTTAAATCATTTTAATGATCATGTATTAGGAGCGTATTTTATCAAATGAGTTTTCTTATTTTTTTTAGTAGGATCTGGCAACAATGGCGCCATGGCCCGTATCATAGACCTCATTGGCCAGGGTTCACAAACCATAAAATGTTTGCCGCTTCAAAAGCAGTATTTAATTTCCGCTTATATACCAATACTTAGCAAGCGTTTTTGTTTGTAAAACATGTGTAGTGTTATAAAATACTTGAAATAATTCGCTTGTGCACAGTGCTTCACATTTAGGATATATGTAAAAGCTAAGTTACATAGGTAGTTTTTATGGATATCTGAACGCTAAACAACATCCATTGTTGGTCATTTCGAGTCTATTTTTCCCAGTCATATGATTTTGCGGCAATGAATGAGCGCGGCAGCGCTTCATCGTTTCTTCTCGGTCAGTCCTGTCACCTTCATTCACAGACAGCAACTGAAACACGCCCTCTGCTGGCCGAGCCACAGGAACACGGAAGCAAATGCCGAGCGCTTGCAAACTCATCGCTTCAATCACCGAGGAGGGTACAAGGACATGAACCGAGAGCTTGAGACTATGACTTCTGTGGATAGTTCATAAACCGTCATCGTATTATCTCTGTAACGTTACGTCCACTCAGCGTTACTGTAAATCGTTTGACGCCTTTTCATCCATACAGAAGGGAACAGAATGGCATCAATTTTGCTCACCAGGTCTCGGACTCCGTTGATGAAAACATCTAGGTCATTAAAGAACGAATTCAGGAAAGGTAATACTGTTTTTTTTAGTACAGGAGAGAGATCAATACTTTATTGATTATCGATATTGCCTTTTTATTTTGAAAAACGCAGCTAGCTTTATGCGTCACAGAGAATACAGGCGTAACCACAGTAACCAGTTTGGTTGTATTTATATATCAAAACCGATAAGGCCTTGTGAGTTTTATATTCTCCTGAGTCATTTACTGTTATTCATATTCCGACATTTCATGTAAATGCAAATGTCTTGTATGAAAAAATTCCCTCCTATTTCTAAAGTCAGAAAGTTCATGACCTAGCCACTTAGCTCGCAAGATTATTGAACGACTGGTGAAATGAGAGCTTAAGTGATTAGCTAACAAGCTAAATGTCTAGCCTCACAGATAGAAGCAGTCATAATCGCAGGTTTTCATGTGCTGAATGTATGAGTTTGTGTATAATGGAGGCTCACTGTAACCCAGTGCGTATGTGTCAGTGTCACACGTGCTTGCGCTTTTGTGTCATCATCATGCTCTGTTACTGTAAGTCACTTCTGGAAAATAACAGTGCTGTAACCGTTGTTGACCTCTGCTTGGTTTGTCTGCTCATTGTTATGGTCAACGAGTCGCTTCCATACTTTTGAAGAAACGTTTTATTATGGAGCGCTTTCTTTTTTAAGCCAGTTCTGTCTGAGAACGTCAATGCGGTTAACAGAAATAAATATCATTAAATGCTTGAAAACAGACACGTGTTATTTTATGTTGTATATCGTCGCCATTTATGTGTCATGCGGCTGTTTGTCAGTCATTTTACAGCCATATATTTTGCTGAGGCTGCTGGAGAACAGGAGCTTGTAGCCTGGTGTGTTCTGGAGGTTATTTGAGGACAGACTCCTCCTCCTCCCTGTGGCGCAGACTGCAATGACTGCTTCCTTATTATTATCCACCTGTCATAGTAAAGCATCATTCACATAAACAATATAATGACATCTGCCCATTGTAGCTTGACAATATTGACTTGAACTTAAACGAATTTGAAGTAGGCCTATACATTGATGGCACTGATTAATTTTGATTCAATCTTTTGAATTTATTCTTATCACATAAAGGTTCATTCAGTGGTGCAAAGAGTACCTGAAAACCATACTTGAGTAAAAGTACTGATACCTTACATTGAAATGACTCCATTACAAGTAACCAATTCCAGTTCAACTTGAGTAAAAGTCTTAAAGTATCTGATTTTAACAGTACTTAAGTGTTTTACTCACGCTGAATGTAGGCTCAGAGATGCACTAGTCCTGAGAGACATGCCAGTGAAAATAAGAAACAATTGATTAGTAAGATGAGAAATCAATTTTATTTTCTAAAATCAAAATAAAACTGAACACCTTATTATTGCAATAAATTTACCTTTTAAAACCTTTTAAACATCAAACTCTCAAGTCTCAGTTAAGCTTAAGTGCACAGAAAGGCCATAAGTAAACCAATATCCTTCAAAACAGTCTTGTCAATATAGCGGATAAATAAAACATTAAGTAAAATTAAATAGTCGAAGTCTACTGTATGTGCTGGTTTGAGCCTCATAACCAGCTGCTGTCATTTCCTCATCTAATAAATCAAACATCAGCAACTACCTGCTAATGGACTCACATTCACGTAAAGTAGACATGTTGACAGATTTGGGGGAGTGAAGTCAAAATGCACAAGATATAGTACCTTCAATGCACTTAGATGGCGGTATTGTTTCTTTATATCAGAAACAAACTGCTGCAGAAAAAGTTAGCTGCCATGAAAAATGTAATTTGTAATTGCATTACTCATCACAAATGTAGTGGAGTAAAAAGTACATTTACTTGCTCAAAAATGTAGTCAAGTAGAGATTAAAAGTTGCCAATATCTTTGATACTCAGTACAACTACAAAGTAGCCAAAAAGATACTTAAGTACAGTAACTAATTACATTTACTCAGGTACTTTACACCTCTGCTTTGTGCAGGCATAACAAATAATAATATATTAGTGAGTCATAAGCCCTTTTCACACATTGAATCCGGTAAATTGCTATAAACTATCAGACTGAATTTTTCGATAAATACACATATGTGCTTTTCACAGTAGGGCTGCACGATTCTGACAAAATTAGTAATTGTCGATTATTCCCTTGAAATTGTAATTGCAATTATTTATTACGATTATCACAATTTACATTGAATGCTTTTAATGGCTTATACCATTGTTTGAAACAACTGTATGCCATATTTTTGTATGAAAACAGCAACTTTTATTGCTTTTCTATATCATTAAGCCTCAAATGTCAACTATACATTGGTTTGGTTTCTTCTTTAAATAAAAAAAAAAAATGCATGGCATTATAATGTTATACTAAAACTAAAACAATAGAAAAACCCTTAAAATAACCTGTAGTAAGAAAAAACAACACTCATCTTAGGCAAGCTGAATTATGTAAGTGGGCTTTTTTTTGTAATTTGCACCTTTGAATGATTATGTAATTGTGGCATCTGTGATTTGTAATCACGATTAGAAATTCGATTAATTGTGTAGCCCTAGTTAACACTGGCTTAATCTAAGCCCTGTCTGTGAAACCAGTCCTTAATCATTAAAAATACAAATCAGTGTAATGCAACATTGATAAATGTATGCATCTAATTTAGACTTAACCGGAAAATGCAGTCATACTTTCAGTTTTCTTTAAATAAATGATGAAAATTATGCAGCACAATTAAATGGCAGTAAAACCACAAATCTCTGAACCTTGCAGCTGAAGCAAGTGGCTACGGCATCATACCTTGTCGAAATGAATTAAAACTAATGCTCTTTTGCCTGTTTTCTCAACCACAGTGTTGCTGCCACAATCTGTAACTGATTTCGAAATATACTTGAAGTGCTTCCTGAGAAACCTCAGTAACTCCCATGTGTGGACTTTCTTTCTTGTAGCTAGTCTACAGCAGTGTGGTCTGACAAATGATTAACCACAGCTCTGCATGACAGCCTATAAAGTAGAGGTCTGATCTGGATATGCATTATTAGGTAAACAAATGCTACCATCGATAGCTTTCATAACATTCAGCCTTTGGATTGATAATGTAGATTATCATTAAAAAACCTCAACATGCCAGTAAGCATGATAACACTGACTATTATTAACAAACTAAAAGATTCTTAAAATGTCAGATGAGTTACATGTTGCATCACTGTAAACAGCCAAAGAAGGGTTTACTCTGAGATTTGCAATGAAGTCTTGACCTACATTGTCTCTTGCCAGAGATGGGGTTTTCTTATCAGGACACTGTAGCTCAAGCTGGTTAAATGTACCAGCACAGACTGTGACTTGGCACAGGCAACCAAAACGAGAGAGAAGGACAGCTGATGTGCGTTTCTGTTGACTGAGTTGACTGTCCTATTATATACACTACAGTATATTGCCAAAAGTTTTGGGACACCTGCCTGTACGTGCACATGAACTTTAATGACATCCCATTCTTAATCCGTAGGGTTTAATATGGAGTTGGTCCACCAACAGCCTCAACTCTTCTGGGAAGGCTTTCCACAAGGTTTAGGAGTGTGTTTATGGGAATTTTTGACCATTCTTCTAGAAGCGCACTTGTGAGGTCAGGCAGTGATGTTGGACGAGAAGGCCTGGCTCAGAGTCTCCGCTCGAATTCATCCCAAAGAGGTTCCATCGGGTTGAGGTCAGGACTCTGTGCAGGCCAGTTAAGTTCCTCCACACCAAACTTGCTCATCCATGTCTTTATGGACCGTGCTTTGTGCACTGGTGCGCAGTCATGTTGGAACAGGAGGGGGCCATCCCCACTGTTCCCACAAAGTTGCATGAAATTGTCCAAAACGTATTGGTATGATGAAGCATTAAGAGTTCCTTTCACTGGAACTAAGGGGCCAAGGCCAAACCCTGAAAAACATCCCCACACCATTATCCCCCCTCCACCAAACTTTACACTTGGCACAATGCAATCAGGCAAGTACCGTTCTCCTGGCAACCGCCAAACCCAGACTTGTCCATCCATCAGATTGCCAGACAGAGAAGCGCGATTCGTCACTCCAGAGAACTCGTCTCCACTGCTCTAGAGTCCACTGCTACTGCATCTGACGCTTTGCATTGCATTTGATGATTCTCTTCCAGGCAAGGTCCTTTTTATTCCTGTCTCGATAAAAATATAATGACACATCACAGAACTCAGGGTGGCTAACGTTACACACAGCGACATCTTTGTTCTGGTCTCCGGCATCACTGATCACATCATAAACACGTTACTACCAAAGCAGAGTCCCTGATTGGTTAACGCGCCGCGAATTTACGCCAAAGTTCAGATTTTTCAACTCGGGCGTTTGGGCGTCAGACGCTCAATTCGCGCGTCAGCCGCGTGAACGCTCAATTCGCGCCGCGCCATTCGCGCGTCAACGGCCGATTCGCGCCGCGCTAGACGCTTGATTCGCGCCGCAGGACCTCTAGACGCGCGTTTGCATTGACTTAACATGTAAGTCAGACGCCCCAGACGCGTTCGGTGTGAACGCAGCATAAGGCTTGGATGCAGCTGCACAGAGATGGAAACCCATTCCATGAAGCTGTCTATGCCCGGTTCTTGAGCTACTCTGAAGGCCACATGAAGTTTGGAGGTCTGTAGCTACTGACTCTTGCAGAAAGTTGGCGACTTCTGCGCACTGTGCGCCTCAGCTTGCGCTGACCCCGCTCTGATTTTTACATGGCCTACCACTTGGTGGCTGAGTTGCTGTTGTTCCCAATTGCTTCCACTTTGTTATGATACCACTAACAGTTGACCATGGAATATTTAGTAGTGAGGAAAGTTCACGAAAGGTTGCAACCTGTGCAAGAAGTCCAATCACAGTACTACGCTTGAATTCACTTAGCTCCTGAGAGTGACCCATTCTTTCACAAATGTTTGTAGAAGCAGTCTGCATGCCTAGGAGCTTGATTTTATACACGTGGCCATGGAAGTGATTGGAACACCTGAATTCAATGATTTGGAGGGATGTCCCAATACTTTTGGCAATATAGTGTATATAGGTTCAGTGAATCAATGGACTGAACCAACCATCATTGTTTGTTTCTTTGCATAGAGATTATGATTATGCACTTTCAAGTCTTGACCTTGTTTCCATACATAAATGAGGTATATCTGTAGGACTTAATACGTTTCACTAGCTGTTTTATCACACTCTCAGAGGGACTGCTCCTTCTGATAAGACCTTCTCACAAAACTACAGCTCTGAATGCTGACGGAGTCGGACACTATCTGTGAGATGGTTTCATAAAGGATCGCCCTATGAGCCCTGCAAAGTGTTTGCCAACATATAAGTATTTCATTATATTAAAGTTTATATGTAGTTTTATAAATATCTCCCCCTGTTGGTTGCCTTTTAGCATCACTAGTAAAGGGTTTAGCGCTGTAGCCTGTTCTTGTCGTGTCTTCATCCATTCAGCATGTAAAGATGTAATTTTCTTGTGGCTCTAGATTGATTATTGACATGACATTTACAGCTCAAATGTTGTGTCCAGAATTGATTGCCCATGAGCCACGATGTCAGCATGCTGCAGGATGTGTTTTCTGCTGTTGAAATAAATGGGATGTTGAAATGTTAACAGGCAGCATTATGGAACCACCTTGGTTGGATTGTGAAAGTGTTACATTGTTTACATTCTTTAGGAAAATCCGTCTAAGCCTAAACTAGTAAAAAACATTAAAAAACTACACCCTGTGCATTTAACTGACTATCATTTCCATTAGATCAGCCAATCAGTTACTTAGAAAGCATATCTGAATATTTGAAGCAGTATGTAGAGGAAAAAAAAAACATATTGTAGGCCTAACCTTAAATGACTACTCTTTTTTTTTTTTTTTCTCCATTTCACTCCAAGACACACCCTGAATCTGTTAAGAGCATATACTATTCAGAGAACTTAGTTGTCTACATGCAAACACACGGAGACTTATGAGCGGATGGAGATCTCAGGCCTTCAGCCAGCAGTTGACTGACCTCGAGATGTGAGGCCAGATACCTTATAGGGCTAAATATAGAGAGAGAAAGTAGACAAAGCATTTATTCTTCCATGCGAACATCCTGGATTCAGTAAGATTAGGTTGCACCGGGGGCACTGGGCCAAGGGTTTTACATGTGCAGCAAACATATGGCGAGCAAGACCGAGATTAGGCTTCACCGGGGCATTGGAGCAAAGGTCCTACACTATAGTACTGAAGGAAAGTGGGATGAGATTAATTATGGAGTCTGGCCTCCTCCTTTTGTCTCTGAGTGGATAAGTCAGAGAATCCCGAGACCGTAAGTATATGTAATAGAGATTGCATAGTCTACTGGAGAGGGAAATGGTTCAGGTGGAAGTCAGATTTGATGAATTGCTCTATTTCAAGGAAAGGGAAACTGTATGCTTATGTGCATGGGTGGGATACAGACAGAATGGGTGAGAATAGCTTTACTGGCTTACTCTAGATAAGGGAGTTTCCTGAAGTTATATTTACAGTAAGTATAAGGACATCCGGCAGTTATGGTCCACTCCTTCACTTTTCCTTTATAAAGAGATTTATCCAAAAGGTTTTTAAAGAGGTTCATCCAAGAATGTTATATCTATTAAATCTCATTTGAACATCCACATATTTAAACTTAACATATCACTCTTGGAGACATGCAAGAACTAATGCATTTTTCATCACTCACGTCCAACCTGGCACAACACACCTGGCTGAAAATGTTTGGAAAACTCAACCAAATGCTTTTTAAACTGAGCTAGGATAAAATGTTTTATGATAATGACACAATAAGCTGGAACTTTATCTGGTTTAGGTCTTTGAATAGACATTCTGATTTATTGGTATAGTAAAGTTGATTAGGTTGAAATGTGATATTGATCAGATGGCTTATCTTGGCACATCTTGGTGCAGGAGGGTCATAGTCTTTTTTCTCAGATGAACACAGGTGAATTGAGCTTTCAACAGAAAATGGGTTATGAGTTAAAAAATGTGAGCTATGCAAACTCTAACCGGAAGGGTTACATATATATATATATATATATATATATATATATATATATATATATATATATATATATATATATATATATATATATATATATATATATATATATATATATATATATATATATATATATATATATATATATATATATATATATAGACTCCCTGAAAACCTAATATTCAACTTTTTCCATGATCTAATGGTGAACTAACCCTTTAAGAAAATATACTGAAACCTCAAATTTATTGGTTCCTGGCATTAAGGTTTGTTGATGTAAAGCTGAAAGTATTTTGCATAAGTGCCTCCATTTCTGTTTCTGATACAATACACACCTGGGACCTTACACACACCTTCATTTGTGTGTCCTTTCTATTGGCAGTGGGGCTCTGCATGCAGTAGTGGCATAAGACCAAGTATTTCCTTTGTCCTTTTCCGTGATCCTGTGCTGGCATGTAGCCTGTAGTACTCTCTATGACCCTCTTATGTAATTTCATATCATCTTACCATGTATTAACAATACTCACACACATTATATGAATTACATTAAACAGTAACCCAAACCCTGTCCGAAACCCGCAAGTTTTTCGTGACCCATCGGGCTCGGGTCGTGTAGCTGACCTCTATCAGACCTCACAGCTTTCTTACGACTCCCTATCCCTCAAACTCATGGTGTCCCCCAGGGTTCTGTGTTTGGTCCTGTTCTTTTCAATATGTACATGCATCTTGTTCACATTATTACATCTTTATGGTCTCAGTTACCATTGCTATGATGATGAATTTCAAATGTAGGTTATGTTGTTCTATTTGAATATAGTTTGATCAAAACCGCATTCAGTCCACAGTAACTACCTGGTTAAGACTGCATTTATCAGACCTCTACAAAACTGCACATCTTTGCTCAATTCTAAGCCCAAAAGACACAAGACCAAGTATTTCCTCTGTCCTTTTCTGTTATCCTATGCTGGCATGCAGTACTCTCTATGACCCTCCTATGTTATTTCATATCATCTTACCATGTATAAACAACACTCATACATATTATAAGAGCAAGCTTAGGACACTGGTTTGTTGCTTCATATACAAATTTTAGTGTTCCTGGAGCTATACAATATTATTTTGGGTCCCTCCTTCTTTATAGTGGTTTCATATGTGTGTTGTGTGATATCTTTATGATATCTGATGTTTTTTCTTGTCTTTGACTCTCTTTCAGGAAAGTTGTCAGAAGGCGTATGCTTTAACTGCAATGCACTGCGGTTAGCCACAAACAGGTAAATGGAACTGAACATTGAGTTGTATCTGGGTCATGCTCATTTTTGGTCAGATCTTTTAATTGGGTCTTTATTTAAAGATTATTTAGACTGATGTATGATGTCTGTTTTCAGCAGTCATGGTCTTCTTGGAAGCAGCATGTGGCCGCATGCATCATTTGTCCAGCACCGCTTGTCCAGTTCACCTCGCCTTTACTGTGCCATCTTTGTACCTGACCCTGCCCTGCCTGTCCACACCCACTCCACATATCCCAGGACGCTAACCTGGCCACAGAATACCCCGGTCCGGTGGGTACATACTACAGGCCGTCTCCATGATGATTCAAAGGTGGAGCGTTCTTTGCGTACACTGAAAGATAAAAATAAAAAGCTTGAAGAGGGAGGACCGGTGTACAGTCCGACAGTGGATGCAGAACCCGTGCGACGGACAATACGTCAACGCGTGGTTGACGAAGTGAAGCACTACTATCACGGGTTCCGCTTATTGTGGATAGACACGACCATCGCTGTGCGGATGCTCTGGAGGGTGCTGAACGGACACATTCTGTCACGCCGAGAGAGGAGACAGGTATATACATAATCAAACGGCGCAGACACCTCAAAGGCTTTTTAAGGGGTTGCCACTGAGTGTGTAATTCAGTAGCATAAATTCACAGAAAAAAATGGTTCAATAAAAAAAAAAGTTAATATAAAAATTCAAAAACAGAAATAGATAACATTTAATTAAAATATAGTAAGGCAAAATTGTGAAAATTGTATGTAAAAAAAATAACAAATAAAATCATTAAAAATAATAATTTGACATTTATTCAGTATTTATTTTTTATTTGCTCTTTTTGGTATTTATATTGAACTTTGATATTTTAGGAGTGGGGTCTTTCACAAAGGAATCCTCATATTTGGATGTCCTTGATAGGTTTGTCAAAATACTGACTTAGGTTCCAAGTCAATACTGAAATGTTAAAAATGTGACAATACCAGCATTTCCCCCTAGCATTTTGAACACTGTTGCGCAGATTCTTAAACACCTCTGATTGGCCATCGTGTTCACACACTTAACAGATATGTTTGTGATTGACTAACAATGATTCACAATTATAATTCCCTAAACGCTTACACTGATACACACGGGAGCATCTGAAAGCAGACTCTGACATCCATAAATAAAAAATGTATAGTGCAGCTTTTTAATTAGGCAACAACATATGATTGATAGGACAAACAAGATAGGCTATTAATATTCTTTCATTGCGCAAATGTGTTATAATTTAAAATGCTCCAATTTGGACTCGGAGCGACACAAAGCGCTAATGCGCATCCTGTATGCAGAATGATGCGCTTGAAGCAACGTGGAGTTACAGCACGCATCGCTGCGCTTCTCGTTGGAAAGTTCAGAACACAAAGGGAAAAGATATAGATGCGTAGTGTATTAGATCTATGCAACAGTTTATTGAACCTTTTCTTTTAAGTTTTACATTTCACTTCGAGAACAATTCATAACGCTCTATGACTGAGTTGATAGGATTGAACCTTCCCAATCAGTATCCCTCTGTGCTGATACGTACAATATAATAACTGTAGCTAGCCAATCAGATTAGAACTGCCAACATTTATACAAAGTTGAACTATGCTCAGATTTGTTTCATGTTAAATCGCCTTTAAAGTCAATGCCCCTCGAGGTAGAGACCACCTAATACCCTAAACTTTAACAAGGAGTCCATGACAACATGATTGTGTTCAAGTGCTTGAGATACAAAGAAGCTGTCATATTTTACCACCCTGTACTTGAGTAACGCTTGTACACATTACTGTCAGTGCTTATGTAGTTGTTCTTGGTGTAGTTTAAATGGTTTGTTTGTCTGTCATTGCCCTATGGATTTAACCCAGTGTAATGTAATTAAATCGTATATAGTAGGATTTGGAGTTGAAGGTTAGCACTCTTCCGTAGTTTAATCCCAGTCCTTTAAAGCCTGACTGGATCTCTTCTATAGCTTACTGATTTAAATTAGTGCCCTGCTGAGTCTTTAGGGAAAAGTCATTAGGGGTTTACTCTGTGGCCACGTTCACACTTCAGCTAAATTCGGTTGTCAATTCACCTTTTAGTGCTTAATCCTGTTCTGTACACACTGTTCAGTAATTTACAGCAGTAACAACTGCTTTCTACAACCGAATTAACTCCCAAAAAAAGCAGGTAGTGACAACCGCATTTACAAAAATTCTACGCAGTGTGTACGGAGCTGAACTTAACGGTACGAGCCTGACTCGTGTTGCCAGATCTTGCAAGAAAATCAGCGAACAAGAACAAGCTCATAAAAAACGAAATAAATGGAAATGCTTTATGCTGAAAATGAGATCGAATTGTCACAACCCACACCTGTACACTTTAATAACTACATAAACTTGATCGCCAAGCTTAAACAACCCCAAAAACGCTTATAATTAGTGGACATGGCAGAGTTTTTATGGGAACTCTGCAAAAATGTCAGGGTTTCCACAAAAAAACTGTTTTCAACATTGATAATAATAAAAAAAATGTTTCTTGAGCACCAAATCAGCATATTATGATTTCTGAATGATCATGTCACTGTTCTTCTGTATTGTATTTGAGATTTCAAGCACACGGCTGATTGCAGCTATCACGTTTTATTACACGTCGTCTCTGTAAGCTCAGTGTTAATAACCTCCCAGCCTCGAATTCTCAGACGGTTGTGTGACTCGGCCTGTTGTAAATTGACACTCTAGTGACGCATACAATCTATAACCATTTGAGGTCTCTACTGCAAGTCTGTATGTACTGGAAATGGCTCAGGCTTTGTGTCACCAGTCGCTCTGTCTCTCACTGTCTCAGAACAGACTGTCTGTCCTTGGGTTGCTAGGATATTAATGCCCAACATTATCCACTACATTACTCCTATCATTTCTCCTTAGTCATGGCAATGTTATCGAGGAGTGATGTTTGGTTTCACTCTGGTGGTGGTTACATGAAGCCACAGAGATAGAAATAGCCCTTACAGAAACTGTGTTTTGTTGTTGTTGTACTTTTTAAAATGTTGTTTGTAGGGCTATAATAAAAATAATAATAATAATAATTGTATTGTAAAATAAATATTTAAATTATTAAAAATAAATAATAATAATTATTATTATTATTACTACTACTAATACTACTAAATTAAAATATTAAACAAAATATTAAACATTACTGTTGTATACTATTAATATGTAATACTGTAATATACATTAAAATGTAGTATTTATTTTATTTTTATTTTTTTACAGTACAATCGTAGGGCTTTAATAGTAATAATAAAAATTGTACTGTAAAAAAAATTGCTACTAAAACTACTAAATTAAAATATTAAACAAAATATTAAACAGTGTTGAATACTATTATGTAATACTGTAATATAAATTAAATTAGTATTTATGAAACTATTATTATTATTTTACAGTGCAATTGTAGGATAATAATAATAAATAATAATAATAATAATAATAATAATAATAATAATAATAATAATTGTACTGTAAAATAAATGTTGTTGTTATTATTATTATTATTATTATTACTAATACTACTAAATTAAAATATTAAACATTACTGTTGTATACTATTATGTAATACTGTAATATAAATAAAAAAAATTGTATTTATGTGATTTTATTATTATTTTACAGTAGTAGGGCTATAATAATAATAATAATAATTGTACTGTAAAATAAATGTATTATTATTATTATTATTATTATTATTATTACTAATACTACTACTAAATTAAAATATTAAACATTAGTGTTGAATACTATTGATATGTAATACTATAATATAAATTAAAAATGAGTATTTATGATACTATTATTATTATTATTATTATTGTTTCACAGTACAATTGTAGGATAATAAAAAAAATTGTACTGTAAAATAAATGTATTATTACTTCTAATACTACTAAATTAAAATATTAAACAAAATATTAAACATTACGGCAGTATACTTTTAATATGTAACACTGTAATATAAATTAAAAATTAGTATATATGATACTATGATACTACTACTATTATTATTATTATTTCACAGTACAATTTTAAAATTAAAATGCAATTATTTATGGCTGTAAATGTTAAACTATCAAGCTTTTGCTCATTTTATTTTGCACAGGCAAGCGCATTTTCTGCACAGGCAAGCACATTTTCTTCAAAAAAATCTACTTATTTAAAACAAGCAAAAATCGCATTATTACTATCCCAAAGCCTTGGTGGATAGTTTTTCCACAGCATTTAATCTTAATACATCCACAGCTAGTGTAATACTCATGTTTAGGTTGTCATGGTTAGCTGTTATCAAGAGCTTACTGAAGTTTTCTTTATATTTTGATCTCTGTCAACATTAGAATTGCGAGGTATGCTAATGTCTCCGCCTCAGCTAGCATCTGTCGCACCTCACTCTCGCTATTCTTCTGACCTGCTTCATCCTTAATCCTGCCTATTCACAACTGGCCTTGCACAGTGTGGGTCCCTTTAGCTTTTGATATCAGTCATCAACCCCCTTCCCAAGCCCTCTGTCCTGCTCTCTCCCAGCCTCTTCCTTTGGAATGCCCTCACTCTCTTTCTCCATCTTCACCCACTCTTTCCCTGCATATTTCACTCTCCAGGCCTCCCTGTTTTCTTCCTCTCTCCCCCTCACATGCTCTCTGTCTCTCTGCTTGTGGTGATATACATGTCAATGGAGCAAACACAAAGGCTCTTTTCAAGCCTGCCTGGTTTAAATTCTTTCCTATAGGGCCCACTGACACACAGGTGGGCTAAGTAGAGCAGGGACCCCTCTTATAAAGATGAAGCTCCTTTGTTATCTAACCTCTAATTTTCTAAATTCATCATGTTTCATTAACTATCAGAAATGGCTTGATGCAGGAAGTCAGTTTTTGACATATGGAGTGGATGCACTGATGGCTTGACTTTGTTGGTCTATGGTGGGATTTTCTCACTCTTCTAATTTTTTTACTTTATTTATTTATTTTTGGTGATATAGAAGGAGTGAATCATACCTAAATATGTCCAGGTCATGGTTCACAAAAATACAGCATCATTAAAATATATTTACATTTTTTATGTAACAAATTATTAAAATACAATAATTTACATTATATTATTTTTAAAAGCTCTGTTAGGGGTTTTACTCCATTTTTAGTTCTAGACAATAGGCTTACCACAATTGATCAGTAATTACGTTTCATCACTTCTTCTACCTGTCTCTTGTTAATTGCAGTTCCTGAGGACGTGTGCAGATGTCTTCCGGCTTGTGCCCTTTTTGGTCTTCATCATCGTTCCATTTATGGAGTTTCTGCTTCCTATTGCAGTGAAGCTTTTCCCAAACATGTTGCCGTCCACCTTTGAGACACAGTCCAAAAAGGTATGCTGACCTTTTGAGTTTTAATCCATAAAGACCGTAATTATATTTCTTATGCCAAAGTGTGTGACATCATATCATATCTCGCTCTCGTGTTCTCTCTCTCTCTCTGTTTGTGTGTGTGTTTTGCAGGAGGAAAGGCTGAAGAAGGAGCTGAGAGTGAAATTAGAGATGGCCAAGTTCTTGCAGGACACAATTGAAGAGATTGCACTAAGAAACAAAGCAGCTAAAGGCAACGTGACCGAGGAGTTCTCCACTTTCTTTCAGAAGGTAAATACATGCTCATCCTAAAAAACAACTCTACTGCTTCTCCGTGTGATTCAAAACTTAGCTCTGTTTTGCCCCCATGTGGTGATGCTAATGAAGTGCTCTTAAGGCCAATTCACACTGAACATACCCCTTTTCCACCAGCATGAACTGTGTGTTAGTTCACAGCTAGTTCAGAGTTGGTTTGACTGGTGAACCTTCTAAGAACCGGTTTGACTTTCCAAAGGCTAAAAAGCCACAACATAGCGTCACTGTATACGTCTCCTCTTTCCCAGCAACACTATTGCGGAAGCACCAAACACAAACACGCCAACAATGGCGGACGTTGCGTTACTATTGATGCTTATGGCTTTGCAGACCTACATCAGCATCCAAACACGGTGAATCCAACGTGTTTATGCAGCTCGCCGTAATTTGTATAGATGGAGATTACGGTTGCTGCTATTAGCTCGATTAGCTGCTATTTCTATTCACATTCGATTCGATATCAATTATTTTGGATGTAGTATATCAGATACAGTACATGGCAAATTTTCTAGAGGAAAGAAATCTCTCAACTAATGTTGTAAACTACACATGGGAGTCAGTTGGTACTACATATAATATAATACTATAATATTGATTTACATACAAACACTTAAATTACACTAAATTATGTTTTTTATAATAAATAAAGTTTAGAATTACATAATCATATTTCTACTCCAATTTGTTTTTTTGAAATATAAACATTTAAATCGTGTTTATTCAAACATGCATTAAATATTAAAGAACATTCATAATGAATATGTAACGGTGCATATATTTATCAGAATGCTGCTCTCTAGAGATTTTTCTAGCGGACTAATGAGTTTATGGTCACTGGATATGGTTTTTTCTGAGGTAAATGTGACGTTACGTGATGTTGTTTAGGCTACAAGCTGATTTATTAACATCTTTCCGATGTTGAAACACTGATTGAGCGATTACACGAGACATAAGTTGTACTGTATCTTTTAACATATCTTCAGATGTTTATTTCACGCTGTAACTGGTAATAAAGCGGAGAACAGGATGTTCACGTGCGATCTGTCACGCCACATTAAACAGCACCAAAACGGTATTTATTTTTTTAATCTTATAATAAGATGGGCATCATTTAAAATCTGAGACTTTGCTTCATATCAAAAGTAACAAAGATTATTGCGATTTCTTGGATGGGAGGCACGCTACATGTTCTGTTCATTCATCAACTGAAAACAGATTAGGCTAATCAATTCTTGGGATTTAAGGATCATTATCAATGTTTTGGTGCTTTTTACGAACCACTTTTCCTGGTTCAGAGCTGGTGCTTTAGATGTCAAAAGACAAAGAACTAATTTGAAACTAGGCTTTGGCTCTAAACCAGCACTCAAACTGCTTTGGTGAAAAAGGGGTAACAGACAGACGCCAACAAACACAGACGATCAAGTTGGCCGCTGGATTTAGAATTTTATGAAAAATGTTTTATGTTCACACTGCCCGACAAACTTCGAGTCAGAATGTTTTCACGTGTCTGAAAAGAGGGCATACAAAAAGAAAGAGGTTGTGGGTGAAGCCGTGGTTGCTGCGAGGGGAAAGACGGTTTCATTAGAAAAATTAAATACTCCAGCGTCAATATTTGTTCACTGTTTATAGTTGCAGTGACAGTAATTTCTCCATTTATGTCAGGAGTGCAAAATAATAATTTGATATCTTATGATATTTTGAAACGCATTCATATTCAGTCTCGTCTGCTGTGGTTTATTTGTGTTCACACAGCTACGCCAGTCCAAAACTGTGAATACTTGGAGAAATATTGATATGTTTAAACAAGCTAGTTAAATATTTATTAGACAGAATCATGATTTCTATTCATTATCCACTGATTTATGCGATCTGATGATCATTGAGGTTTGGGCATTTTCATATCAATAAAGGATGTTTACAGTAGAGTATGTCAGAGTTTCTTGGAAAATCATATCACACTGCTCAGACATTCCAAGACCCAACAAACGGCAATTGAACATGTTCAGTCAGGTGAAATCAAACCAACAAATTCCGACAGAGGTAACACACTGATCCAACAAATCCCAGCGAACATGTCTGGCGGTGTTTGTTGGCGTCTGTCTGTGCGGTGTGAATTGGCCTTTGGATGAGACGATGCTCATAAGTGCTATGAATGGGAACTTCTTTTGTGTCAAACTCTCTCTCTTCCTTTCCTATTCCCTTCCAGATTCGCGACTCAGGAGAGAGACCCAGTAATGAGCAGATCATACGTTTCTCTAAGTTGTTTGAGGATGAACTGACCTTAGATAATCTGACACGGCCGCAACTGGTGGCCCTGTGCAAGCTGCTGGAGCTGCAGTCCATTGGCACCAACAATTTCTTGCGCTTCCAGCTCATCATGAAACTCAGAGCCATCCGTGCAGACGACAAGGTTGGAACATGTCCTTACTCAGCTAAAGATGTGTTGTGTCAAGACGGGTCAGCAATCGTATTGTCCAGAACGTCTATATCAGTTTGTTCCTAGCTGATTTCCTTGCACATGTGTGTGTGATTGACAGCTGATAGCAGAGGAGGGAGTGGACAGTCTGAATGTGAACGAGCTGCAGTCAGCATGTCGTGTGAGAGGGATGAGAGCTCTGGGAGTGACGGAGGAGAGACTGAGAGAGCAGCTTAAACAGGTAACACATGCTCCACATCCCTGTATAATTATTGCTTCCCAGTAGGGGTGTGACGGACGGTTAGCTCACAAGACGAGACGAGACACGAGATTGAGTTTACGAGAAAAAAGATTTTTACACAGTATTTTTTAAGAAACCCTCTATGACGAAATACATTACTAGAAAAATAATCTGCAGGTGCATTTGAAATATTTTAACTAATCACCTTGTATTGAATGTCATTTCAGTTCTACTTTATGATAGAGCTGCACGATTAATCGTAAAAAGATCGCGATCTCGATTCAAACACCCACTCGATCTTATTTTAATAATGACAGCGATTCGCCCACATCATTTAAACCTTTGACAAAAGGTTCATGCTGACGCGCTGATCCAGAGAGAGCCGTTTTGAACCACACAGTAGTTATTTCTGTGTTACAAGTATTCAAATTATCACAGAAATACTGAGAAAAAAGTTTACAGTTAGGACATAAACATTGTTGTGTACGATAACGATCAAAATAGAGCAAACCACCATGTGAAACTAACTTGGCACTTCAAATAATGGTTGTATTACATCGTTAAGCCACTGGCGTTCCGCAAATTGATTACAGAAATAAAAAGAGTATAAATAAAAATGAATAACACAGTTTTCTCTTAGTCTTACTAAAGGATTAGTCCACTTTTAAATAAACTTTTCCTGATCCAAGATGTCAATGTCTTTCTTTCTTCAGTCGAAAATAAATTAAGGTTTTTGATGAAAACATTCCAGGATTTTTCTCCATATAGTGGACTCCAATGGGCACCAAACAGTTGAAGGTCAAAATTGGTTTCATTGCAGCTTCAAATTGTTCTACACGATCCCAGACGAGAAATAATGGTCTTATCTAGAGAAACCATCACTCATTTTCTTAAAACAATTGTACAATTTTATACATTTTAACCATAAATTCCGGCAGTGTAGACACTGCTAAGTGTATTACTGCCCTCCACAGGTCAAAGTTTGAACTAATTGTCATATACTATTGAAATAGCATATTGCATATAAAAATTAGTTCAAACTTTGACCTGTGGAGGGCAGTAATACACTTAGCATTGTTCACACTGCTGGAATTCTAATAGAGAAGAAGAGAGCTAGTTCAAGATGAGCATTTCTGGTTAAAATGTATAAAATTGTATTTTGTTTTTAGAAAATGAGTGATGGTTTCTCTAGATAAGACCATTATTTCTCATCTTTTTCTTCAAGCATGATACAGAGCTGAGAGATGGTTACAACTACACAGCCCAGCCTAAGATAGCTTTCATATTGGGAGATATTTGCATGCATCAGGGAGCCGCTTTCAAAATGCGTGGTGTTGAAATCGCGTTTGACTTTCGATTTCGCAATCACGCATGCTCTGTGAATAGGTGGTGCTGAGAGCGCATTCTACAAGATAAGACATTTAAGATGCTTAGGTTCTGTTGTGAAACAAATCCTCCGCCATGGTCTTGTCAGTCATCTCGTCACTCACTCTCGTCACATGATCTGATTTCTGCTGCACTACGTACAGTGCTGGAGCTCGTGTTGGATGAGCTGGATGGGATTGAAGTGACTGCTGTCCAACTGAATTAAATGGTTTTTATTTCTATAAAAAGCAAAACGTCAGTGGAGGCATAATGTGGCGGTGGCATATTCTATCCACGCCTGGCACAAGATCTTGTCACACCCCTGCTTCCCAGTAATTTGTCTTCTCATCATGTATTGCACATTTCTGATCATACCAGTGGTTAGAGCTTCACCTCAATCAACACATCCCCACATCTCTGCTGCTGCTGTCCCGAGCCATGTTCCTGCCAGACACACTGTCCCCTGCAGACCAGCTTAAAACCACACTACAGAACCTGCCAGAGATCATGGTATGTAGACAGTACAGATGGTCGAAGCAGTATATCCTATATTTACAATAAATATAGGTTAGGTTCATGAAAAATGTATAGTCATATACATGCAGTCAATGCTTCCGATTTTTCTGGTGAAATGAGAGTGTTTTGTGCTTTAACAGGCTAAAGAAGCGCAGATGAAGGTGGCAGAGCTGGACTTCTCTAAAGTGGATAACAAGACCAAGCTGGAGGCCACGCTACAGGAAGAGGCAGCCATCCGAGAGGAAAACAGAGAGCGGGAGCTGGAGAGACTGGCTGATGCTGCAGAGAAAGCGAAGGAACTGGCCGCACAGGTCATTACAGTCACTTTAAGTCTGGCAGTGTTACCTGTAGCGGAGTTGAAATGTTTATGAAGGGTTCATATATGTTCACAGGAGAGTGAGATGGTGGCGTTTGAAGCAGAACGACGGGTGGATGCAGAACATGCCCTCTCCAATGTAGATGTGGCCATCCATTCAGAAACACTACGAGATACTGCACCAGTGCTGGAGGGTATTAAGGTAACAAACACACACACACACACACACACACACACACACACACACACACACACACACACACACACACACAAAAAAGACAGAAATTGTCTCCCTTAAATCTGTTTAAACTCTGGAGATGTGTTGTTAACACTTTTATTAAACATTATTAACAAAAAATAAAACCAAATACTAAAATATTTACATGAAAACACAATGTGATGAACTTTGTAAATGTGCACTACTGTTCAAAATTTGGAGATCAGTAATTTTTTAAGGAATTATTTTTATTTTAATAATTTTTTATTGAATAAAGTTCAAAAGAACAGCATTAAAATGACATCAAAATGTTATAAATGCTGTTCTTTTGAAATTTATTCATTCAAGAATCCTGAAAAAAAGGTATCACAGTTTCCACAAAATATTTAAACAGTTATTTTAAATTGTAATATTTCATAGTATTACTGTTTTGACTGTAAACATTAAAACAATCTTACTGACCCCAAACTTTTGAACGGTAGTGTTCTTTACTAATGAAATGTTAAGCATTATAAAACAATATTTGTTAATATGAGTAATGAAAGCTATCAAAAAGTGTTTTTAAAACCCTTTTAATGCAAGTCTGTCCACTCGAAGGCCATTTTGGAAATACCTTTAGGCAGCTATTTTCTGTCTTGATAATAAACATATTTACATTTACAAACATCCAAAGCTGCTAACATTTTTGTACTACGATACCAAAAATGGTATAGCTGGACCAACCACATCTTTTTTAGTGAATGATTTCAGCTAATGCACTCACACTTTCCAGAGCAATAAAATGAGACTTAATTTGCACAGTTCTTTGCAGTTTATGAGACAATAATTCTGATGATGATATTAAAGGTGCTACAAGAGGATCTTTTCGTCGACTGAGAATCCAAAGACTGTTAGTGAGTTTTTGAAATGAGCGCATGCGGAACAACAAACCCCCTCCTTCACAGCTCATTTCGAGGGAACGCCTCCCAAAACTCGTGCACGAGTATTGGAACACGAGTGTTTACCACCGGCATTCTCTGTGTCCTGTTAGTGGATTCATTATGTCGGACTCACCGCAGGTAACCCATAATCTGCAGTTGTTACTCCTGTCTCCTGACAAAAACATTGCATGCGGCGCCTGTGGAGTGTGGAAAGTTACTGGAGCGCGCATCCGTGCACGTCTCTCACAAGGAACGTTACAGCAGTGATTGACAAGCCAGAGGGCCAATCGTATACGCGATGATCGCGTAAACGATTGGCTGATGTTTTTAAGGCCCTACCTCGTGCACAGATGATGTATATTAATATTATTCCTTTCAGTGCACCTAATAAATAGTCGTTTATCAGTTAGTAAAGACAGTTTCAAGTAATATTGCAAAAATGTATAAAAGAAAACATCCTCTTTAGCACCTTTAAGCTCTGCATTTGTCCTTCATGCCGTCTCTGGTGTTACTGATGACTGTGTTTGTTGTACAACAGGATCTTGTGCTGTCATGTCACAGGAAATGCTTTTTCTCTGTCTTTGTGTGTTGTGTATTATTTTGCGTGTTCATTTTTCCAGTTCAAGCAGTGGCAGAGGTATCTGTACATTCAGGTTAGATGCTGAACTGCTCCCCATCTGGAGACCACCACACTGATGCTCTGCTCTCCTAGTCACTTTACTGTGTGCTTTCCCATCATTTAAAATTTTATAATCTGAACTGTTGGTTTAGGGTTAAGCTTAGACTCTTGAAAGGCTTGGTGTTTTCAGCATAGCTTGTAGAAAAAAAAATGACTGAAACAAATGTACATACTGTACATTTGTGAATACAGTGATTTGAAAGAGCAGAAGTCGTGTGTGGTGATGCCTGCATCCTCCTTCCTTCTTCACCTGAACTCTCTCTCCCTTTATGCGTATGCGTGAGCCTGTAGGACAGTGAAGTTGCAGAAAATCCTCATGGTTTTGTGTCTTATGTGGCTCAAAGGCCCACTAAATAAGCCTTACGATGTGTTTCAGTTGGTTTTAGTCACCTTTCTGTTAACACTTTTGCTGTATGGAAGACCTTCCTTTCCTCTTACTGATCCTCTTATAAAAAAGAAACCACTTTGTCTCTGCATCAGTGTTGGGGAGTACCTTAACTACACTTTTAAAAAGTGTGACCATAGTTAAAATGTTTTCAAACCAGTGTTGCTTTTCCAATAACAAGTTACACTACCATTCAAAAGTTTGGGGTCAGTAAGATTTTTTTATTATTATTATTTTTTTAATAAATTAGTGCTTTTATTCAGCAAGGATGCATTTAAAATTCATGCTGTTCTTTTCAACTTTATATTCATCAAAGAATTTTAAAAATAAACGTTAAAATAGAAAACAGTTATTTTAAATTATAATATTTTACTGTGTTTTTGGCCAAATAAATACAGCCTTGAGGAGCACAAAAGACTTTACCTATTGGGCATGGACTATTTTAACAATTTATTTGGAAAAATAGCTTTAGCTAATTACAATTTTAAAAGTTACAAAGAATTTCCATCCATTTCCTCACTAAAAGTTTTATTTATAGACTTTATCCAGTTTCCTGAATTTGCACCAAAAAGTCCACAACTGATTCAGAGTTTCCCCAACACTGCTGTGCATGTATGTAAATGTGTGTGTTCTCAGGAGTGAGTGTTGATGGACACTGTGTGTGTCATTTTTCAGGGGGAGGAAATCACTAAGGAGGAGATTGACATGCTGAATGATGCCTGCACCAAACTGAAGGAGCAGAAGAATCTCCTCACCAAAGAGAAAGAGGAACTGGAGGACCTAAAGGATGATGTGCAGGAGTACAGTGAGGTGCGTCTGCCGAGAGAGAGGGTCTTAAAAAAATTTCATTTTGTTGATAAACAATTAAACGTGTGATCCACTGTGTGTCTCTCTACAGGACTTGGAGGAGATAAAGCGAGAGCTATCCAAGACGGGACAGGAGAAAGTGGTGGAGGAGTCTAAGGCAAGTCAACGTCTGTCAAAGCGAGTCAACCGCATGATTGGCAGAATGGATAAGATCATCACTGAGCTGGAGAAGGACAAGGTAGTGCTAGATGGACAGATGGACAGCAGCACCACACCACCAATTGGGTAAGAGACCTTGATTTGCTGTTCGAATGGAATTTGGTTTAATTGCTGATTTTGGTTTCTGTGTGCGAGTGCATGTGTGTATCCACTTTACATCATCAGTAATGCATGATGTTGTAATCAACACAGTAAAATGGTGGTGGAAGAATAACTTTTGTGAACACAAACCAAAAAAAGGGTTCCCAGTCCAAATAAAAATATTTTTTGTTGTTTTTTAGATTGTTCTTTGAGAAACATAGTGACTTGCCAAGGTAAGGACAGGAGTGACCGCTCGCCTTCTGTTTTGTTTCCTCATCAAAAGAATTAACTTAAAAAATATGGATTTAACACTAGGGATGCACCGAAATAAAAATACCTGGCTGAAACTGAAAATTCTGATTGATCAGAAATATCAGATTTGATCCCGTACGTTGAATCCCTGCATGTCAGACTGGGAAACCCAGGGAAGAAGCAGGAGACAAAGTGATGATAATAAAAAGAACCGAGTTTATTGACTAATCTTAGTTATGTATGTTTAATGCTCAGACTACATCTAGATGTTACACTATTCAATGCTTTGACTTTGTCTGACCAGTACAATTCCAACAAGTGTTATTATACCAAGGGAAAAACAATAAATCAATGGAAAATTACTGCTTCACAACATTGTCCTGTGATGTTAAAAACCTTGAAATGTCTCCTATCTCCTACTTGTGAAGACAAACATCCCTTAAAACCACACAATCATAAGAGTTTGCATGGGCCGTGAGCAACTCAGTGGAGCGGAAAAGAAACACTGAGTGTCGCACCAGCGAGAGTGAAAACTGAGCGCTGAACACTGAGGAGCGCGGCGGCATATTTTCTGCTCATATTTTTTTCGGCCGTTTTTCTCTTTGAGCTAAAAATTGAAAATGCCATTTTTGGTGGACAAAATTTCGGTGCATCCCTATTTAACCAAATACTAAATATTTGAGGAGGTCTGAAGTGTGATTTCATTTGATTTAATATTTCAATCCATCATCGGTTTGCTTGTCATTTCTTTTACTAGTCTTGTTAATTTCATTAAATGCTGGTTATTGATTTAATCAGTTGTACGATTAGGATTGTTCTCTGAAATCTTACTCTTGTTCACTCATGTTCATTGTTCTCTGTTGCAAGTAAAACATGGATCACTTATTTTATAGGTTAGTTCACCCAAAAATTAAAATTCTGTCATTAATTACTCACCCTCGTGTCGTTCCACACCCGTAAGACCTTCATTCATCTTCGGATCACAAATTAAGGTAAGATGAACAAAGGTCTTAAGGTGATGATACACGTGTCAACAGGCAACCTGATGAGACACAGGGCAACAGACATTTGGCAGCAACTAATCAAAGAGGTGCAAATCTATTGCCAACCCAATAAATACCTTATTATAAACACTTATAGGCACTTTATTTCAACTTTTCAAATATTTTCTCCATTTTCATAAAAAATAAATGCCTTTCCGATCTGATTTGTGATAGAAAAAGGGAGAAGAGCGAGTTCTGCAAAGGCGGATTCGAACCCGCGTCGATCGCATCAAAAGCTACATTCATGTGCCATAGGCCCTACAGCCTACGCTACTACAGACGTTAAACTAACTCCGTCTTTTTAGTATTTAACTGAAAACATTCAGTGGCTTGATTACAGCTTACATGCATTACTTTGGACAGTTGTTGGTATTTTAACCCTTAAATGCATGACTGTTTCGCCAATCATTCTTACATATTCGGGTCGTTATCGACCCGGATTTATATCTAACACGGATGGATCTCTACCTGTCGTGATAATATAAAACTCCTCTGATATTAGAGAAACAATTACAGAAGAATAAAATAAATCATATTTTGTTACCTTTTGGAACTTGAAAGGGCTCCGTTTGTGCAGATGTTTTATGCCATCATCACTGTCCTCGTCAGAGCTCATTTCCCAGTAAATTCAGCAAATAATGGGCTAGTTTTATGTTTGAGGTCATGAATATGAGCCTATTCGCGATCTCAAATGTATTCTCAAAACTATATAATTTTCAAAATCTTTAAAATCAATATTTTGATCGCTAACAGCTTCACCAGATCTATCCAGTAACAGTTACAGTCATATTTGATTGCGTTCAGTACTTGCTCTGCAGTAAATCGCTGAGCCATTTCATGTTATTATTATTTCGTTTTCTGTCTGAATGAGTCGTCACTTCAGCATTGTGTATCAGACATTGCCACCTTGTGGAATAAATTTGAATTGCACGTATTCCGTCATCTAAGAATAAATTGTTGTGAAGAAAAATATACATACACTCATACACACATCGGGTCGTTTGTGACCCTATTCAATTTTTACAAAAAATGATTACAAAAATAGGCATTATTTTATAATTTTATGATTTTTTTCTTGTTATATTTTTTATAATGAATTGACTGAGGAATACCAAGAAGATTGATGTCTAACTTTAAAAAATGAACGAGGAGGAGGGTAGTGAATGACGTCCCGGGTCACTAAAGACCCGAGGTATGCATTTAAGGGTTAAGCAATATATGAGGTAAATTCCCTGTTTTGGGTTGAAGCATGACAACTTACTAGCGTAAAAAGATATAAGTTCACACTCTTTTTCTCCGCTCCACTGCCGCTGAGAGGCCGCCATCTTGTTTGAATTTTTTCTGAAATCTCCGAACCGGTCACGTGATCGGCTGAAAAATTTTTCACACAATTTTTAGGTGAACTAACCCTTTAAGGCCTTTTATTTTAGTCATCTGTGAAACTACAAATAAGGCTTGTATGATTTAGTGAAAAATTCTTAAAGATTTGAGAATCACTTTCTAATTACTATTAGCAACGACTCCCAAAAGCACTCTCAAACGTCTCTTCTGGGAACCCTGCACGGCATGCTATTGGTTGATTAGTGAACTTACTCGTCCTCCACCATCATGCCTGCTGTGTTATCAAGCAACTGTTTCCTGTATGCAGTGTGCTCTTGTCCTACAGGGAGAATCTGATAAGCATCAACGAGCTCATTACAGTCATGAAGCAGATCCAGAGCATTCCTGAAGACAAGTTGCTCAGAATCGCAGACGCTCTCGACGAAAACAAAGATGGCAAGATAGACCTCGATGATGTCCTCAAGGTAACAAGATGGGGCTCATTGATTTTCCCTCTTATTGAATCAGCATTTTAGCTTGATGTTGACATTTATCTGGCGTGTGTGTATGTTAGGTGGTAGAGCTGATCGATAAGGAGGACATCGATATCTCCACCAACCAGGTGGCAGAGATCATGGTGATGCTGCAGAAGGAGGAGAAGTTGGTGGAGAAGGAGAAAGCCAAGGAGAAGGTCGAGAAGGAGCAGGCAGCTAAACTCCAAAACTAGACTTGCCGTGTAGGGAATAGAAAAGATCCTGAAGCTTTTTGAGGTCTATTAATATGTTAACGAGATTCCGAGTGAGGCTAAAACCAGTGCTGACCTCCGCTCTGCATTCATATATATATGAACAAACTTTGCTTTGTTCAAATTCGACTTTTGTGTAATGAATGAATTGAGGAGAAATTTATTTATTAGAAGGCAAAAGTAATTCAGTATGGAGTGCTGTACTGAAACTCTGGCCACGAATTAAGTATTAGTTCCCACAATTTATCAGTTTGTTCCCTTGTTTTAGGTAAATCGTGTTGTACTAATTTGTGACTTATTGATTCATTCCCTCGCTTTAGTTAAATTGTGGCCACAAAGTAGCACAACGTGGAATGAATTAATAGGTTGTGGCTACAATTTTTTAATTTTTTCCCTCAAATGTCATGTGCGGGGTGCCGTAAATTCAGAATATTTGTTAATTTGTTCTCGAAAAGGCCCTCTTAAAGGTGGAGTGGGTCATTTCTTGGCCACTACTGGTACAAAACAAACAGTTTGAGCAGACTTGTTGGGCTGGACATAATGCCATCATCTCAACCAATAGTGTGAGATTGCGGTGGAACTATCAGTCATTATTTTTTTGTGGCACAGAAATTGCACACTTCAACTATAAGATCCAACTATATTACCATAATTTTACACCATTTCCTGAGATCTAAGGTCATTTCCTCTCTTTGCACATTACACCACCTGTCACCATCATTCCACTGCTCATCCAGTTTGATTTAGTTGTATGTTTCTTTTCAGTTCACAATCCATTTTCATGAGATTCTTGAATGATGCTCAGAATATATTAATATCACACTCATGTTTATTCGATAACCAAAGAAGGTTTGTTATGCTTCATTTATACTTGTACATACACACTCAAGCCACCAAGCACTGCAGCTTTATGTCACACAGCAAAGGTCTGAAGTAGTATTGAGATGTGTATCTTCAGCACTTGAGCTTTATTCATGGCAGAAGTTTTTGTACTGACTTGAAGATGGTAGCAGAGATAGTTTTTGATGTGTTTTTTTATTCAGCTTTTATCTTGGATTTATTTCAGCATCACATTTACATTGTGGCCTTAGCATTCAAAAATCCCTTAAAATAATCTCAAGGGAATAAATTGAGATATAACATAGCTATAATAATATTTAACAGTTCAACATTTCTAGTATTTGTTGTATGCACAGTAAAACTGTGACGCTTTGAGCGCTATTGAGCGGATTCCTAAACACATCTGATTGGGCATTGTGTTCATGTGCTCATCAGATATGTCTGTGATTGGCTACAATGATCAATACTTCAGAAACATGTTTAGGGCTATCAAACGATTAATTACGATTAATCGCATACAAAATAAAAGTTTGAGTTTGCCTAATATATGTGGGTGTACTGTGTGTAATTATTATGTATATATAAATACAAACATCCATGTGTATATTTGAGAAATATTTACAAGTATATGTATTTATTTATATTTTTATATAATTTATATTATATATAAATTTTTTATAAATAAATAACATATTTCTCTTAAATATATACATTAATTTGTGTGTATTTATATATACATATTATTTACACACATTACTCACACATATATTATGCAAACTCAAACTTTTATTTTGTATGCGATTAATCGTTTGACAGCCCACAGACATATCCAATGAGCGCGAGCACAAAGGCCAATCAGAGGTGTTTACAAATCCACTCAACAGCACTCAAAGCATCACATTTTAAAAAATTTCAGTAGCGACTTTGTATCGCGGTCGGTACTTTTGACAACACTCTGTGCTTTGGGCGTCTCTGTTAGCTGTCTTGGATTAATGATAGATAAAAGAGTGTTTGTGAATATTTGTATGTGTGAAAGAGTACCTGGGAACCTGAAAGGAAAAAGATGGAGGTCAGTGCAGACAGAATCAGGGCACAGCTCAGCCATCCAGTCAGTATGTGGCCTGGATGATCGCTTATTCCTTACATGGAGAGAGCGGCAGCAGTTGTTCCCATTGCAGAGCACCTACACTAACTGGAATGTGTCGATCAGCACGAAACTGCACGCTTACTGGTGGCGTGAGTCTGGTAGCGTAGATTCACAGGGCACATAAGGCGAGGAATACATCATCCTAACCCTAAACATGTCATGGTGAGGGACCAGCATGTCTAACCTCAAGGCACTGTTCCTGTGCTGTGTCTCAGACAGATTGTCTAGGTGCCTGTTTCACATTGTGTCCCTTAAAGGGATAGTTCACCAAAAAAATGAAAATTTGGTCATTATTTGACCACCCTCATGTTGTTCCTAACCTGTTTTTTATTCCATAGAACACAAAATGAGATATTTAGCAAAATGTTCTCGCTGCTCTTTCCATAAGATAAAAAAAGGTCATAATTGTTTGTAACAACATGAGGGGTAGAAATAAATGATGACCATTTTTATTTTCGGGTGAACTATGCATTACTTACCTAGGGGACCCTTAATTAAAGTAACGGCATTTAGGCCTTAAACTATATTCATGAATTAGTATTACCTTACCGTATGATAGAAAAAAAGTCCATGTTTTTTGTTTTTATTGAGTGAGTATTTTATGCTAATGTGTAATTGCACTATATTCAGAGCTTTAATTTTCCTATTTGGCGTGTCAATCTAGACTCAGGAAGATGCTTGTAATATCTGTTTGCACATTGAGAGATATTTCGGGGAAACGCACACTTGAATTTTAAAGTGGTAGATGTATGATGAATATTGTGGAAAGGTATAAAGTTACCTTATTGTGTATTGTTTTGCGATTTTTAAATTGAGTTCTCTGATTAATTTATAAAAGATGGTGCATGGTGCACATATAAGTGACCACAGACTGAATGAATTAAAGATATGATGTAATTATCCCTGGAAACTAATTAATTAACTGCTTAAGATAATTTAAATGGATTAAATATATTATTTATTTTCCCCTTATGAGGCCTGTACATTGTCTTTCATAGTATTTTTTTGACCATTCTGTATTTTTTTTAGAAGGTTCAAAACCAAAATACTGTTATGCTAGTTAACTTGTAGACTGAAAAATGGGTGGAAATGAGGGTGATATGTGCAAAAAGGTTATTGAAAATCAGTATGACGCAAAATAAGAATTTTATTTGATTGTTTATACTGCCTATGTAAACCATTTACATACAAGTGGTTCCAAAGTCAAATAAAATCAAACCGATCTCTAAGTTGCATACTATTTGTCCCCTTTATTTTTGACTTATGCATTTCATGTTTCATATATCTTTTTGTCTCATTTGTTTGATTATTATTATTTAAATGCTTTGATCCCCAATGTTTTTCACTCCCCTGCTGTGTTTTTCACTCATTACTCATGGCAGCATGTTATCAGATCCATCTCTGTAGTAATAAAATAAAGCAATAAGCCCCAAGAAGCAGTGGTTTACAGTGAATTTATAACAACTAAGGTGCGTTGTTAGGCACAAAGGGGACCAGAGACCCCCTTAGCTGTTATAAATTCACTGTAAACCACAGCTTCACAGTGCTTACTACTTTTATAAAATGGTTACCACACAATACAAATATTAAAGCCAAAAAAATATGTATCAATGCAACTTTCATAAGTAAAATTACTAAAGGCTTCCTTCCGCTGGAAAAAGTAGTCCCTAGAGCTAGACTAATATATGAGATTAAATGGCAGAGAAGTCCAGTTAGACTGCACTGTGCTTTGTTAGTAGATGTTTTTTTTAGAATATATTTTTATAGGAAATGATATATGATATGATATGTTTGACTGAAATGTAATTGAATTCTAATTAATGCACATTCCCTGTATTTCTAATTAAGATGCCTTATTCAATTTGAGACTGCACAAATTTAATAAGATCAACTGAAAGCATTAGTTTATATTTCTGTATTCAGACCTTGAAATCAAAGTTTTTTTTGGTCTACAACAAAAATCATTTTATCTTTTTTTTTTTTTTTAAGATTATTATTATTATTATTATTATGGAAAACAGCTCATTCTTGACCTTCTCTTAAAATGCAACAGAACGTTTGACTTTGTTTCATAACTGGACTGTCTTAAGATCGACCTGGTAAATTTAAGATTTATAAGATTAACCTGGTCTAAGGTTTTAACGCCATATTTATAGGGGTGTGATAAAGCAAGGTATGTTAAGTCCCCATATTGATTTCATGTTTGAAGAGTAGCAATATTTGCCTGACCACATGGTGGTGCTATAGTCTTAAACAAAGGTAAACACAGCCATATCAACTTGTTCCTGTTTGCAATGTATGACACATTCATATAGTCAACCCCAAATTGGTTGCTTCATACAATATGAATGCAGATGTTATACATGTTCAAACACCAGTTCAGTGCATTCATATGAGTAGATCATTGGACAACAGACTATCACAACTGTAACAATTCATACAGTTTGATACACAAGCACTGCAGAAAGGAGACTTAACAGTCAGCCTATCAGAAGTGTCTTTAAGTCAAACAGTCTGACATCCAGACTAAAAAATGATGTGAAATTATGCCATCTACAATAATAACCTGTAAGGACTTGAAGTAACTGGAGGGAGAGTCACAGTAAATCATGTTGCCCTGTAAGTAAAGCCATGTGGGCTGGTAAGTGGACGTTGCTCTGTATATAAGAGGGCTTCTTGTTTGTACTGACACCTGAAGTTCAACAGCTCTTCTCTGGCTGGGCAAGTTTATATTTTAGGTGTTGTGTGGTGAAAGATTACATATATTGTATATATTGTATGTTGCTTAGAGTCACTTTATAGACATAAGTGCTGAGAACAATCTAAGAACATTAAATGGTGCATGCTTTATGTTAAGTTCAATAGGCAAGGGACTCTCTCTCCCTATTTTTGTACTCATAAAACATGTGAGCAGACATGGAGAACTTGCTAAAGACCATGCTCATCCACAACTCTTATTCTTAATATAATCTCTGTGTTAAGCAGATTCTAAAATGATCAAATAGCACTTGTAGCTTTGTATTGATCACATTTTGTGAAGAAAAAAATAATAGTAATGCACTGAATTTAAAGCTGCTGTAAGTGACGTCTTTTTTGTTTTAAACTAATCTCTAATATCACATTTTTGAATAGGGTCTTGTAAACAATAAATCTGACTAATCAGAACAGTTGAGAGGCGGAATTGCCATTGGAGACCCTTGGAAAAAGGGATGAATAGGAAAACCTGCTTGGGATTAGTCATTGTTTTTGCAATTCCATAGACCTTAGTCAGGTTAGACGTTATATTGAATTTAACCCGTATGAAAATAAGGCTTTGAGGGATAGTCTTAGTTTTTACACTGTCAAGCTCAGTGTTGGGGGTAACGCATTACAAGTAACTTGAGTTACGTAATCAGATTACTTTTTCAAATAAATAACACAAGTTACTTTTTCACATTTATTGACTGACAGCTCTCCTGTTCTCACGTTGAGAGAAATAAAGTGCAGAAGTGTTGCAAACCTGTAATAATTAACTATATTAAATTAAACATACTTTATGTACTTAATCTCACTTTATTAACCAATGTCTTTGCTGCTGACCTTCAATGATCTAATTCAACCATACTAATAAGCAAAAATGACTATAGATTAGATTTAGAAATAAGAGTGTTGAACTTTCGTCTCCTGAATCCTATTCTTCTTTAATGCAAAAAAGGGTTGCCAGGTTTTCACAACTAAACCCGCCCAATTGCTCCTCAAAACTAGCCCAATCGCATTTCAGCCGGGTCCCATGGTGAAAATTGCTTTCCGGGGGTAAAATCCGAGTTTTTGGTGGGGCTCCCCTGGTAAAATTCACATTCCAGGGACTAAATATCACGTTATTTTGGGTCGATTCAACCAGCGGACATGAAAAACACCCCTCGGCAAAAGTATAAAAGTAGCCCAATTCCACGGGAAAACTTGTTTGAGAGGCGCCCTCTACTGTACAGCCGTAAATATTTCCATTTCCTTCAGCCTGAGGCTTATTCATTTCACTTTTGGTGTGAAAGGGCCTTAACATTGGGCCAAAACTTTTTTTTCATCAAAAGTAACTAACGCAATTAGTTACTTTTTCAAGGAGTAATGCAATATTACTTTTCCAAACACTGGTCAAGCACTGTATAAAGGATTTCATAACTTTAAAAACTCTTTTTTTTTGTATATTTTATCTACTGAAAGTTTTTTTTTTTCGGAAATATGTTTCGTCAGCTGAACAATCGGCATGTTGTTAAACAACAGTACAATCCATTGAACGCACTGTACTTTTATCCCTCACAGCCTAATTTTCATTCCTGTCATGGTGCTACCCTGATTAAGGTCTGTTAGATCCCGTATCGATGCAGGAGCTTCTTTCATTTGGACTTTCTCCAGAAGAAAATGGTGCTTGGTTGCTTTTCTTTTGTTCATATATTTGGACCAGAGAATGTTTGAGAGCATGTATGAAGAGTTTACATCAGTCAGAGGTCTCTCATCACGCTGAATCACTGTAGCAGCTCTGTATTACTCATATTGCACTGTATAGCACTTTCACAATGCTTTTCTGAGTGGTTGGACTGACTGTTGAATGTACTTTAGTGCAATGAAAGAACCATAATTTTGCTAAATGAAATGATCAATAATGAATTTTCATTGTGCACAAACACAAATGTACATGCTTCCGTTATTGGAAGCCTGTTTCCACCTCAGGGTAAAAAATAAAGGATTTAGGCTATATCTCGAAATATGACTTATTCTAAGATTTGACCTTTTTTATAACTCTGAGGTAGAAACGGCTTCCACATATTCTATAGATTATGCTGTTTTATTTGTTTCATGTTTCTAAACTGCTTCAGAATTGTGCAAAAAGACATGGCGTGTCAATGCAAAATGCCAGTGTGTGTAAGTTCTTTAGTGTGCACTTGTGTCGACCTGAGATGGAATTACACATTGAATAAAGTTGTTTTGAAATTTTGTCTTTGGAGAGACATGTTTTGATGGGAAAAAGTTCTGTCTCTTTTCTAGAATGCAGTGGAAAGAGTGCATGGAGGCTGGAGAATGCTCACGGAGCAAACATTTACACTAGACTTACGACACTGAGATGTTGCTGACGTCAGGAAAGAACACTCCACTTCATTCTCTCCAGCTCGCTTGGCACACACTATACTGTGGGGCACTGAGACTTCAGCTGGGCATGACGAGCACAGCCGTGTTGTGTTGCGCTTCTGTTTAAACAGAAGTTGACATGCTAGAGACTCTTGCTCTGGAGAAGCTTTCGGGTCAGTTTGGGATGATTGAGGGTGGTGGGTTTGTATCAAAGGCTCAAGGATTGACTGGTTAGACCTGTTTGCACCTGCTGATAATTATACACCCTGTGTGGGGAAAAGCAAACAAACAACAACAACAACAAAATCATTGTTGGCATTCAGAAATAGCCATATATTGTGAGTAAATAAGCTAAACAGCATTCTCCAGGTATAGACCAATGTATATGGTAAGATGGGGTCATTTTTTTCTCTTGTCGATAGATGGCACTCATCTCAACACATTTAATGAATGGCTATGCTCTTCTTAATTTTGTCATTTCATCTAAATATCATCATTTGTGAGACTGACCCCTGGTTTCATAGATGAGGCTTAAGCTAGTCTTGGACTAAAATGCATGTTTGAGCTGTTTTAACTGAAAGGAACTTGCACACCAGTAATGTTTTTATCTAGGGTACATTTATAAAAGCAACTTAAATGTCCTAATTGAACTGAGGTTCAAAAACTTTAGATTTGTGGAGTAAAAAAAAAAAATTAGTTTTTATTTTTAAGGGTAAAGTCAGAACTAGATCCTAAGGTAAGATGGCCTGAGTGACATGTTATTATTAGTAATTACTTTTTGTAACACTTTATTTTACAGTGTCCTTGTTACACGTTACATGTACATACTATAGTAATAACAGTAAGTTACACATAATTACATGCAACCTTAAACTAAACTATATTCCTAACTTTAACCTTATAGTATGTTGTTAATTAATATTACTCAATACTTAAATGTATGATTATACTGTGACAAAGACACCTTAAAATAATATGTAACCTTATTTTTAATTTAATACTTTTTGTAATTAAAGGAGCTACAGAGGATCTTTTCATCGACTGAGAAACCAAAGACCTTTACTGAGTTTTTGAAATGAGCGTAAGAACAGCCCCCCTCCTTCACAGCTCATTTCAAGGGAACGCCTCCCAAAACCTGTGCACAAGTATTGGAACACGAGTGTTTACCACCGGCATTCGCTGTGTCGTGTTAGTGGATTCATTATGTCAGACTCACCGCAGGTAACTCATAATCTGCAGTTGTTACTCCTGTCTCCTGACAAAAACATTGCATGCAGCACCTGTGGAGTGTGGAAAGTTACTGGAGCGCGCATCCGTGCACGTCTCTCACAAGGAACATCACGGCAGTGATTGACAAGCCAGAGGGCCAATCATCGCGTAAACGATTGGCTGATGTTTTTAAGGCTCTACCTCGTGCACAGATGATGTATATTAATATTATTCCTTTCAGTGCACCTAATAAATCTTTTATCAGTTAGTAAAGACAGTTTCAAGTATTATTGCAAAAATGTATAAAACAAAACATCCTCTGTAGCACCTTTAATGGGGTTATGGCATATCTTCATTTAAAAATGGGCATCTTTATATGTTCATATTCCTTAATATACATCATAAAAATAAATTTAGCTTTCAAATTAATCCCTTTTACTGGGATTCTGCTTTGCTTCATCATAATTGACCAGTTATTCAACTAAATTGCCAAAACACAATTTTAAATTGATATATTGTTAATATACAGTAGTTGATACATTATGATATCAAAGAATGTTTTTTTTTTATCATTTATAGTACAAACATCCCTGGGGTTTCTTGCCCCAGATAGGGGACATCTTATGATGGCACCTTGAATAATTTTGTGCTATAACAACTAAATTAGCAAATGTTTCTATTTATTTCCCTTAAAGGGATGGTTCACCAAAAAAAATGAAAGTTCTGTCATCATTTACTCACCTTCAAGTATGAATTTGTTTCTTTTGTTGAACACAGAAGATATTTTGAACAAACAGTTGATGGACCCCATTGACTTCCATAGTATGAAAAAAAAAAAAATACTATGGAAGTCAATGGAGACCAGAAACGGTTTGGTTACCGACATTCTTCAAAATATCTTCTTTTGTGTTCAGCAGAAGATAGAAACTCATGCAGGTTTGGAACAACTTGAAGGTGAGTAAATGATGACAGAACTTTCATTTTTGGGTGAACTATCCCTTTAATAACACATTGGCCTTATCATCCAGCACATGCTAAACTTATATCTAAATATGTAACAATTTAAAAGTAAATGCACATTGTTCTTAAGGAGGGTATTTTCTCCCTCTTACCCTACTTATGATTACAAGATGACAGGAGAGCTACAAGCATGTCCAAAGCTGAGCCTTTTAAATACTTATAAGTGTTTGACCACTAGGGGGCAGTCTACTGCCTTTTATAGCTCTTTACTTGCTCCACTGGGAAATTTTTGTTCTTTTATATATTTGTGTCATTCATAGTTGTCATCTTGCTGAGCTTATGCAAAGCATGCAAGGTAAATCTGTAAGGTAAAAAAAACTGCAGAGATGAAACTCTTATGGAAGGGGACGGTATCTCAAACAGTACGTGATCCAGTTTATGATGGGGTAAATATCATCAGAAGTGTGTTGCAATGGAATAAGTTCTTGTTCTTTCCAAGTCTCTTCATCTCTTATCCTCATAGCGACTGATGAATGTTTTTAAACTGTTGGGATATTATTGGATGGCACAGTGAACTACACACCGCACTCGAGCAAACTCCTCTCCCTCCATGAGTTCCCAGTCTGCCTGTAATAATATTGTTCCTCAAACTCCTCTACAAACACATCACCTCTTTACTCCCCGTTCCCCTCAGTTAGCCTGCGTCGCCATGGCGCCAGCAGTCACCAGAACCCTGGCACTGAGGCCAGGAAACGTGGTTACCATGCCAACCATTGTGGTCAGTAAGGGGAACTCTTAGGCCAGTAAAGATGATCTCCACTACTCATGAGAACCCAGAAGAATTGAAGGAAAACAAACAGCAATGGTCTGAGTAGGAAAAAGACCACATGCAGCAGTTTCGGTATTCTGAGGTTTGCCCTGGCTTGAGTTTGAAATGCTGCAAGAGGATCCCTTACTCTCCGCGAAGCGTCTGTGGGATCTGCTGTGTATACGCCAGCCCAGGGGCCTCTGCCGGATCCGCTTTACACATGCAATCCATCAGGTGTGTGTGTGATGCAAACTCAGGAGGGTTAAACATACTGCTCGCAAACACCGGATCATGTGTGAGTTGATGAGGAACCGATGACAGCCGTGTATAATTCTCTAACTGCTGGCATGTAGCGTCATTTCTGTGGTGTAGCCTACTGTAAACTGCCACAGTGCCCAGTAGGGCCTCACTAAAGTACAAAAACATCAGGCCGAGATCGCTATATGGCTGGAATAGTAAATATTGACCTTTTCTGTTGCCTCGCCCTGTTCCCTTCTCTGCCTTCATTGTGATTGTTTGGTCTAATGTGCAGATTGAGCGTTCAGTGGGTTTGGGTTGGTGGAATTGAAAGTGTTATGAGGAAATTACTGAGTAATATTTTCAGGCTAGTTTCCATGTGATACAAGATTAAAGTTGGCATGAAACAAAAGTTGAGATAGTCTTTTCTTCCCTATAGACCAGGGGTGGGGAACGTTGATCCTGGAGGGCCATTGTCCTGCAGAGTTTAGCTCTAACCCTAATTAAACACACCTGAAGCTAATCAAAGACTTCAGGATTACTAAAGTTACAGGCAGGTGAGTTTTTTTTTCAGGGTTGGAACTAAACTCTACAGGACAATGGCCCTCCAGGATCAACGTTCCCCAGCCCTGCTATAGACCCTTTTCACAGAATGTGATGACACACGTTTTAACGGTCATCAATATCGTAAATCCTGCAAATATTTTTAATGAAGTCTCTCATTTTACCACTTTGAAAGTTTATCCAACTATGACAACTTCTGCTTCTGAGAAACCCGGAAATGCGAAAAGGGGCTATTGTGGTTGAATCCCACATGGCACCCTAAACCCTCACGGTCTTCCTCTGAGTCTGCACTTTCGTGGCGTAATGCCGCTTTGACTGCCGGGTAAAGTTCTCTGCGTAGTTCGTAGACTTGCGGCAGTGTTGCCAAGTCTGCGGTTTTCCCGCAGAATTGGGCTACTTTTACACTGTTGCCGCGGGTTGTTTTTCATGTCCGCGGGTTCAAGTGACCCCAAATAACATGATATTTAGCTCCTGGAATGCAAATTTTACCAGGGGATCCCCCCAAAACTAGTGCTAGTTTTGAGTAGCAATTGACCCTTCGCCAAGAGTTTGATTGATAAGCGATCTAACCAATCATAACGCCTAATTCGCCATTTTGTCCGACAAAGTAGTCAGGAGTTAGATCAACCTCGACTTGAAAAATGGTGTGTATTTTCTGCGTTTGAAACAACATTCCTTCTCATGTTCATTCATGTTTATATGATGCTATAAATGAACTAGTAGGAAGTACGGTGGCCGAGAGAGCTCAACGCGCTGCAAATGAGAAAACATCTTCATCAGTTTGACAACACATGCGCTGCAAACTCCACAACACTTACAAATAGTGAAACGCGCTGCAAATAAAGAAAACATCTTCATCAGTTTGACAACACATGCGCTGCAAACTCCACAACACTTACAAAAAGAAAAACGCGCTGCAAATAAAGAAAACATCTTCATCAGTTTGACAACACATATGCGCTGCAAACTCCACAACACTTACAAAAAGAAAAACGCGCTGCAAATAAAGAAAACATCTTCATCAGTTTGACAACACACGCGCTGCAAACTCCACAACACTTAGAAATAGTGAAACGCGCTGCAAATAAAGAAAACATCTTCATCAGTTTGACAACACACATGCGCTGCAAACTCCACATGTTTTCTTTATTTGCAGCGCGTTTTTCTTTTTGTAAGTGTTGTGGAGTTTGCAGCGCATGTGTTGTCAAACTGATGAAGATGTTTTCTTTATTTGCAGCGCGTTTTTCTTTTTGTAAGTGTTGTGGAGTTTGCAGCGCATGTGTTGTCAAACTGATGAAGATGTTTTCTTTATTTGCAGCGCGTTTCACTATTTCTAAGTGTTGTGGAGTTTGCAGCGCGTGTGTTGTCAAACTGATGAAGATGTTTTCTTTATTTGCAGCGCGTTGAGCTCTCTCGGCCACCGTAAGGAAGAGATGATCGGTTCACAAGCTGCTTGAGCTGAGGCACTACAGCGATTCGTCACGACACATTAAAGAGCCACAAAACATTTTTTATTGTTTGAATTTCTTTAAAAATTACACAGTTTGAAAGCTGTGACTTTGTTTAATATCATAAGTAACCTGTTCTGTATTGTCTGTTGATGTGTTGTCAGTGTCCTGTTTGCTCCGCGATATATTTTTCACTGTGTGTTGCGTGACAGCGCCACGGCTCGTCGGACAAAGCAACAGTAACTAAGGGGTGGCGGGTCTTTGCGAAGGGTCAATTGGGTGGGTTTTGTTGTCTTCTCAAACAAGAAAAAATGTAGGACGGGACTTGATTTTGTTCATCGGGAACTGATTGGATCATTTCTGCGATATCATGTGAGTGACGGGTTGTCCCGCCCCCTCCAATAAACACGTCATCAGCGAAAATATGACGCTGCAAGAGGGAGGGAAAGTTATTTTGATGACAGATTACAGGGCACATGAATATAGGAAGAGTTTGGTTCCAAAACACGATAAAAAAAGAAAAAATTTGAGTTTCCGCCAAATTGATGAACCTGTGGTGGTTTCTGCGGTGGGGAAGAAACGTAAGCCATCAAAATGTAATCATTTACGTGAGTAGATTAAGAAGATGAAGCACTCGAGTTGGGAGGAGGAAAAATGCCGGCTGTTGCTTGTTCCACGACAGCATCAAACTTCTGTCACGGTCCCCAAAACTGAATCATGAACAATTTTTAAAAGCCGTTTTTAATGCCAATGTATGCGGCAAATGTGTTTATTTTAACTGTGCGGTGGCTACAGATACTCTTTGAACAGTAATGACAAACAGAGACAATTTATAACATTAACAAGATGACTCGTTGAATTCATTTTGGGAGCGACGACTGAATGTATTTATAGTCAAATGTCTGTATATAAGATTAGTATTGACAAAATTCAGAGACTGTCATATGTGATTCAACTTTGTTGTGTATTTTCAATATGAAAAATAACTCTTATATTGACGGATTAATTGCATTTTGAAAAAAAAAAAATGTCATGGATTTATTGCATTTTGGTAAAAAAAAAAAAAAAAAAATCCGTTCGTATAATAAACCTTTGAAAATCAAAATCTAGATTTGAATTTTTAATGTTTTTATAACCAAAACATGCTATGTGAAAATTTGAAACAGAAAATAGTGGTTTTCATCTTGCCGCTTTCTTGGTAAAGAAAACATATTTTACTCAAATTAATCAAAATGGATTTGTAGCGTTTTGGAACCAAACTCTTCATATATAGGCCTATATATATATATATATATATATATATATATATATATATATATATATATATATATATATATATATATATATATATATATATATTTACTATAATGATATATATATAATATAAGATGTGCAAAGATAAATCATTATAGTAAATATACGGCAATATTCCATAAAAAACAAGAATTGGCCATTTTGATTTCATGGTGACTTTAATTTCGTGTCTGCAGCTTGCACTCAATATATTATAATATAATATAATATATAATATAATATAATATAATATTATATAATATTATATAATTAATATACATTTTATTTTAGAATTTTGAGGCGCTTTCTGCCTGTCAATCATTTTGCACGTTCACTCCATATATGACACGCCGGAAGCTGAGAGCGAGGAACGTGAACTTGGAGCGGTTTTCTTGAGTTTTAGAAGCTGCGAAATGTTTGCGAATTCGCATGTCAAAAACAGCCAACAATACAGGAAGACGGAGGAACAAAAAGAGACAAAAAGCCAAAGAACCAAGTAACTAAACGACAGTGAACATCGGTGGAATGAGCTGAGAGCTTCAACGCGATTGAACTTGCTTTGCTTCTGCTTCTTGACAGGTATGAATATGGTTACGCTAAAGCGGTGGAGATTTTGCAAGAAGGTCGAGTTTAATCCATAATAAGGGGCCATTCACACAGAGCAGGGTCTAGAGACACGTTTTTAAACGTTTTTGAGTAGGCTACCACGTATTTAAAAATCGTCATGCGCAAGACGCTAAAAAAGTCGCGAGCGCATATAAGCAGCACAGAGGAATTCAAACCACTTTGTGTGTGAACGGTCAGGAGCAGGGTTGCCAGGTTTTCAAAAGAAACCCTGCTCAGTTGTTTTTTTTTTTTTTAAAAAGTCCCATGGTAAAAATTGCATTCCGGAGGGTAAAATCTGTGTTTTTCGTGGGGTTCCCTGGTAAAATTTGCATCCAAGGGGCTAAATATCATGTTATTTGAGGTTGCTTCAACCCACGGATATTAAAAACAACCTGCGGCAACAGCATAACACTGAAATAAATACTTTGAATATTGCAATCCTATCGGACTTATGATAGCAACCTGAGTCGTAACAAAGCACTGTTCACCAGAGGAGAACTGGCCCCCCGACTAAGCCTGGTTTCTCCAAAGGTTTTTTTTTCTCCATTTTAACACCTGTTTGCCACCTGATGTCACCTGTTGGAGTTTGGGTTCCTTGCCGCTGTTGCCTTTGGCTTGCTTAGTTGGGGACACTTGACATTTTACTTGACATTTGATATTCAACAGTGCTTTGATCTGCCTGCATTGACACTATTCTTTAAGAGCTGCTGTGCAGCCAAAATTATGTACCAGTTATCAATGTAAAGCTGCTTTGACAAAATCTACATTGTAAAAAGCGCTATATAAATAAAGGTGACTTGACTTGACTATAAGAGTAGCCCAATTCCGCGGGAAAGTCACGGACTTGGCAACACTGATATACCCCCATACCCCCACCCAAATAACGCACGCTACATGATTTTTATCCCACCTGAGAAAAACGCCAATTACAAAAGATATAGCGGGTTAAATATCTATCTAGACCTGTCTCAATACAGCATAACCTGATTTTGCTGAGTTCATCATGTTCCTGGGTCAACATTTTTGTTGATCCTGGAACAACATTCAAATCAAACAATCAGATTTGAGGGACAAGTTTACAGAATATGTCAAGTTTAGGCTTAAAATCATGAATTGGTGCTTCTACATCAGTGTTGTTCATCTATCATTTCCTTCTGATTTTTGGGATAACTTATGGGTAGGTTTAGGGGTAGGAATAGGGTTAGGACTAAATTTTCAGACTAGAATGTTGTTCCAGGATCAACTAAATATGTTGACCCAGGAACGCATCTAACTCAGCAATATCAGGACGTGCCTGCAATACAAGTCCTGTAACCTATGGCTACAGTGTTTGGGTGTCCACATACATATAGTTCATATAGTATACTAGTATACTAATAAAATCCAATTAACTAAAGCACATTTTACAAGTGAATAGATTGTATTTGGTTCTGGAGTGACTTGGTCAGTAGTGTGCTGTCCTTCAGTGTGTAGTGCTGTAAAACAGTGTGTGTGTGTGTGTGTGTGTGTGTGTCAGGGCACTGTTGAGCAGGTGTTAGCAAAGAAGCTCTTTAAGAAGGCTGAACCGTTGGCACAACTCAGAGGGATGTGAAAAAGAGAGAGAAAACGAAAAAAGAGAGAACAGAGAGGAGTTAAGGAAGAGGAAAGTAACTGGTGTAAAGTGGATTTCCTGGCTGGAAGACAGCTGGTCATTCCCATGGGACTCATTACAGCTCTGACAATCCAGTGTTACGCACACAGCCACATGTACATGCAAAACTAGGTCTCTGTTTGCCATGAATGTAAAGCCATGCTAATAAATTTTCTGACCAACAGCCCCCTTCCAATCTACATCCCTCCATTTTTCTGTTTAAAATGAAAATTCACCCTAAAATTAAAATGCTGTCCTCTTTTACTTATCCTCAGGCCTGTATGACTTTCTTTCTTCTGTGGAACACAAAAAGACACATTTTTGTCCATGCAATGAAAGTCAATGCGGTCCAGTGTTGGTTTGGTTTGACATCAGTTGAATCAATCTTCTTGGTGTGAAGGTTGTTCAACCTGTCACTCCCATGAGATCACATCAGTAGCAAACAACAACGTTTCAATGATTCAATCAATTCCCGATGTAGTCCTGCCCTGCATTTTTTTTCTTGTTTGAGAAGCTGTTTCACTCAATAAGGAAGAAAAGACTATCGCATTCGCAACTTCTGTTTAATGCTGAAGTTGAAGGATTACGACCTGTTCTTGTCATCTGTCTTATTTAGTACTTGAATGACCAGATGTGACACTGATAATGGTGATGATACAGTTAAAAACTATAATACAGATGCTACTGAGTGAAGATCAGATGTAGACAGCCTCACTCTCACAGTGGTTATTTAGGGAATTGTGATAGACTGAACTGACGTTATCAATGTGAGATTTTGCCATCTTCAGAGATCACATTGTAATAAGCGATATAAATTCAGAGCCCACCCGAGACATCTCATCCTTTTCCGATGTCAGCAGCTCAAAGGCACGCTCATACACATGCTGTCTTGCATGTTATGTGAGAAGGAGGCTGCTTTGTACCTATAGTTTGGTTGTGAGCATAGGGACGGGATATTTTTAGAGCTTTGATACAATGATGTATTGCATGCTTTTTTTGTATGCAGTAATTTCTTCGTGCGAGACAGAACCTTGTTGGAGAAATAAATCATAGAAAAGCCAGCCTCCCTGTTTTAGTTTTCTGAATAACAGAATTTAGTTTTTTTTTTTTTTTAATCTGAGAATTATGGCGTATATGTGTGTTTAATACTATCCAGGACTGTGCCATGATGAAGCACAGATCTGTGAACCTGGGAATTATGAGATGGGGCTTCGCCCACCAGCAGTGACATCGTATGTGAACATCTGGAGTAAGGATGAAATGTTTCCACTGATGGAAACAGGGTTAATCAGAGCTAATTTAGCTCTCTCTTCTGCTTTCTGCTGTGCTCTTCTGCTTTAACTTGATTTTGCCTTACAGGATTAGTTTACTTCGGATTTAAAATTTCCTGATAATTTACTCACCCCCTTTTCATTCAGTATGTTTGTCTTTTCTTCAGTCGAAAAGAAGTTATGGTTTTTGAGGAAAACATTCCAGGATTTTTCTCCATATAGTGGACTTCAACGGTTACCAACGGGTTGAAGGTCCAGATTGCAGTTTCAGTTCAGCTTCAAGTCGCTCTACACGACCCCAGACAAGGAATAAGGGTCATTTTCTAAAAAAGATAAAAATGTATATACTTTTTAACCACAAATGCTCGTCTTGCACTAGCTCTGTGATGCGGCACACATTACATAATCACATTAGAAAGGTCACGCGTGACGTAGGCGGAAGTACCGAGTAAGTTTTTACAAAGCGAACGTGCAAAGACTAAGTCAAACAGCCTTTTACAAAAAAAAAAAAAAGGAAAACGATGTCGGGCGATTTTGAAGTTGGAGGAGAAAATGAGATGAGTACTTCTGCCTACATCACGCATGACCTTTCCAACGTGCAGCTGTTCCAACTGCAATTTGGACCTTCAACCCGTTGATAGCTGTTGAAGTCCACTATATGGAGAAAAATCCTGGAATATTTTCCTGAAAAAAACAAAAACAATTTCTTTTCGACTGAAGAAAGAAAGACATAAACATACTGAATGATGTGGAGGTGAGTAAATTATCAGGAAATTTTAATTCTGAAGTGAACTAATCCTTTATTGTACATGCTGCTTCAGATGTGGCTTACTTTGCAGTGTATAGTGGTAAATCTAACCAGAATTTAATTGGCTCATAACCCCTTGAGGGGGCCTCCAGCACCATGGCCCCATACGCCAGGCATATGTACATTTTATGGGCATTATTTTTACATTTTGATGCAAATTTAATAATAATTTAAGTAACAAAACCTTCATATTTTGTGATTTAAATAGTAATGTTTTAAGACTACAACCAAACATTCTCCCAATGTACATTCTTGTGGTTTCTCCCAAGGTTTTTTTTTCTCCATTTCAATCACCAATGGACACTTTCTAAGGATCTGTGGACATCCTGAGTAATTGTGACACATTGTCAGAGCTCTGAAAGATCAATTTGAACAGGATCTGTAATCCTTTTTTCCTGTCTCATGTTTTTTGGCAGTGAAAACCAGGGGAGAGCAGCAGCTACATCAGTTCATGGTGGCCCAGAGTGCCACTCTAATGTGCAGATGTCCATCGCAGACCAGATGAGCTCAAAAATCAATAGCTGCCCTTTAAATCTGTGGGCCCCGCCACGGTCCCTGTGTACCTGGTGTAGTTTACCAGCTGCCGTCAGTCCTCCTAGATAGTCCCTGGCCCAATCGCTCTCTGATTGGGACAGATGGGCATGCTGGAGTAGAGAGACCAGACTGCATGTCCATTTATTCTCATTAGTCACGAAAAAAGAAAACCCAAGGCAGTCTAGCCGCTCATTTATTTGGAAAGAGCCTATAGGACATGGTTGACTTCAGGTGCACAAAGCCACACAGATTTTCATTAAAGGGATAGTTTACCCCAAATTTAATCCTTTACTCACCCTCATGGAAAAGCTGTTTTTTTTTTATACATACTCAAAACATATTTGGGCTTAAATTTAGGATTAATATATTTTAAATGTGTCTAAAATGTACATCTATATTAAACTTTTAACATAAAGTAAAAGAAATATGATGCATTTTTGTCAGTCATACACTACCGTTCAAAAGTTTGGGATCGGTCTTTAAAAGAAGTTTCGTCTGCTCACCAAGGCTGCATTTATTTAATTAAAAATACAGTAAAATCAGTAATATTGTGAAATATTATTACAATTTAAAATAACTGTTTTCTATTTGAAAATATTTGAAAATGTAATTTATTTTTGTGTTGGCAAAGCTAAATTTTCAGCATCATTACTCCAGTCTTCAGTGTCACATGATCCTTCAGAAATCATTCTAATATGATGATTTGCTGCTGAAGAAACATTTATTGTGTACAGATGTACAAAATATTTGTGTACAATATTTTTTTCAGGATTCTTTGATGAATAGAAAGTTCAAAAGAACACCATTTATTTTAAATATCATTTTTAGTTACATTTTAAATGTCTTTACTGTCAGTTTTGATCGATTTAATGCATCCGTGCTGAAAAAAAAAAAAAAAAAATTCTTCTTCTAAAAAAAATAAAAATAAATATTCTTACTGACCCCAAACTTTTGAACGGTAGTGTATAATGCTACAGAAGCTTTGTATTTCAGATAAATGCTGTTCTTTTGAACTTTCTATTCATCAAGGAATCCTGAACAAAAAAGTACACAACTGTTTTTAACATTGATAATAATAATAAATGTTTCTTGAGCAGCAAATCATCATATTAAAATGATTTCTGAAGGATCATGCAACACTGAAGACTGGAGTAATGATGCTAAAATTTCAGCTTTTCCAACACAGAAATAAATTACATTTTATATTATATTCCAATAGAAAACAGTTATTTTTAATTGTAATAATATTTCACAATATTACTGTTTTTACTGTATTTTTAATTAAATAAATGCAATCTTGGTGAGCAGACGAAACTTCTTTTAAAAAAATTAAAAATTTTACCTATCCCAAACTTTTGAATGGTAGTGTACATAAATTAAATATGTATGAGATTTGTTTAAAATGCACAATAGCCAGGTTTATATATTATTTATATATTTATTATAAATTAATCCTAAGTAAACTCAATATTTTTCAATCTCAACTATTTTAGCTAGTTTAATCATACTTGTTCCACAGCTAGCCATATTTACCATGTTCATAGTTTTTAACTGATTAGATTTAATTTTCACAATTAACAGATTTATGCTGATTCTAAGCAATTTCAATGAATGCATTTTGAAAATATGATTTAAATAAAATCGAGAAGATAGAAAAATGTAATAATAAATGATAGTGAATGGTGACCATGGTTTTCAAGCAAGATTCTCAAAGCAAAATTTTCAGTGAATAATGACTAAAATTTCAATCTGTTCCTTACTTGAGGCCATCATGTATGATATATATCAGTTTTTAAAGCCGTAAGTCATATGAACTGTTTTTCTGATGCTTTATTGGAGTTTTTTTTTCCATTTAAATTCACTTTAAATGAATGGAAAAGAGACGCTCGCAGATTCTGCTAAACATCTCCTGTTGTGTTCCACAAAGAAAAGAAACTCATAAAGGTATGGAATGACGTGAATGTTAATAAATGATGACAGTATTTTCATTTTTGCCTGAACTATCCCTTTAAGTGTGAAGGTGAGTTTGCAGGAGGTAAGCAAACCCCTCAGGCTAATATTGAGAGTGCGCTAAAGACTTATGAGTTTGTGTTCTCATGTGTTTAGAGGTCACAGTGTCTCTCTCAAGCTGTGACTTTAAGCTTTTGAGGTGTCAGGACGTGTGCGTGAGAGAGAGATAGACTAACACAGCCACTGCCTCCATGCCTGTCACCTTTCACAGAGCAGAAAACACATCCTGACGTTAAATGAATATTAAGGCCAACAGCTTCTTTTACTTGGGTTCACTTGCAGGGGGTCTGCCGTGATATGTGTGTGCTCGCTTGTGTTTATGCGTATGAGAATGCGTGTCATTTGGAGTGACAGCTCTTGTCGACGTCTCCATCACCTTCCTGAAGGGGCGTGTCCCTGCTGTCAGAGCTTTGAATGACAGGTCACCGTGTGCCATGTACTTCAGTCCGGCCATACAAATGACCCTCTTCCCCTTTCCCTCAACCCCATCTTCTGTCCATCCTTCCTTTCTTCACACTGCATTCATAAGTATCTCTATTGTGTTGCATATGTTTTTAGCCTTCAGTGTTAAACATGTGAAGAGCACCGTTATGTCCCTCCTCATGGGTTGTACCCGCATATCCAGACCCATCATCAAACGCTTGACTGCGAGCTAAATAAAATCTACCCACACACACTGGTATAAAGAGGCCTATTGTCCGCAGGCTGCTTTTGTGAATGTGGAATTATCGCAGGGGATCCTCTAAACCATCTTAGTGCGACTGACAGCTTTATAGAGAGGGAGAGAGGGGTGGAGGGGAGGAATAGATGGAGCTGGAGATCTGAAGCGGAGACTCCTGGGGGACTTTAAGAGCTACTGGCTGCAGTGAGACGGGACGACACGGGGCTACTTCCTGCTTATCGTTAGGGTCCGGCATCTGCGTCCAATTCCAAAGCTCCCGCTTCCCACTGATGCCTCAGCACTTTCATCGCAATCATCGGATTAAACAGGAGCTACAAAAGAGAAACATAGCATCCTTCACTTTTAGTAATTAATTGTATCAGACTGTCAGTTGAATGACAGAATTACATTTGTTTTGACATTCAACTCAAGATCACAGTCTAGAGTAGGCATCTAAATCCATGGAAATGGTTTCTGTGCCACAAATTCAGGAATAATAAATATATCATGACAATGTGATGGAAATAATTTATTACTTTGCTCAACTCTCAAAGTACATACATTTATTGTTCAAAAGTTTTTGAAAGAAATTAATTATTAATCAAGGAGATCAAAAGTGACTTTTTTTTTACAAAGATTTTAAATAAATGCTTTTTTTGGAACTTTATTCATCAAAGAATCCTGAAAAAATGAATCATGGTTTCCAAAAAAAATGAATATTAAGCAGCACAACTGTATTCAACATTGACAATAATAAGAAATGTTTCTTGAACTGCAAATCAGCATATTAGAATGATTTATGAATGATCATGTGACACTGAAGACTGGCTGCCACCACAGGAATAAATAACTCCTTTTAAAAAATATTATAAAATAGAAAACAGTAATATTTTATTAAAATCAGTGCAGTCTCAGTGAGCATGAGAGACTTCTTTCAAAAACATCAAATCTTTTGAATGGTAGAGTAAATAAAGCTTTCGCAAAAATATCGTTTTCTTAACCAATGTTTTTGTCTTTTTTTTTTCCTCCCCCCAGTAAAGCATATCTAAACATCCTGGAGAATCAAATTTATATATTTCATTATTAAGACTTCAGGGGTATTATTGTTCTTACCGCACTGGCAAATGTTTTCTTTAAGTGTAAATCTAACCAAATTAGTAGTGAAATAATAATAATAATAATAAAAAAGCCTAACCTAATAAAAATAATTCAAGATACAGTATGTTCTGAAAATGGTTTTTGCAATGATTTAGATTTGCACTCTAAAAAGTTTAGAAAAAAAAACAAGGAAGGCAGCATAATAAGGTTGATAACTCTCAACCCACTAATGCTTATAATGGTATGGAGCAGAGCAAGCATTTTCAATGAATTCCTATGGAAGTTGAGCTTCCGTAGGAATGCGTTGAAAATGCTCCTAGCCAGTGACCATGTTCCGTTACGAATGTCTGTGAGCATTTTATGAATTAGCGCCAATTTGGGGGCGGCAATTGCTTGAATGATGAGTTCATTATTATTCTTAATGAAAAACACAACAACTAGAAAAACAAAACTAATCCTTTGCATGTTTCCTATTAGCATTGGGTTTAAATCCAAGATATTGCCAAATAGGCGCTTTTACATTTAGCTTTGAAACCAAATCTTCCGCCATCGTCTTGTCAGTCAGCTCCTCACTCTCGTGATGAATGAAATCTGTCTCCTGCTGAATTGAGCAGACATGTTCAGTTTTTAATTGTAATGTCTGTTCTTTAACTGTACTAAAATATTTTTATTAATATAAAAAAATCAAACCTACGGTGAGGGGACAATGGGCAAGAGATATAATCGGTGTTGTGACTGAACACCAGTAACACCAGTAATACCGACTACTGCAGCAAGCCTATTGGAAACTCAGAAACACTTAAAAAATCATTCAAGTTCAATTTGAAAGGCTTGTTTCGTGTACATTTTAATGTTTTAATGTTCGTGAGTCAACGTGCCTTAATGCATTATACACAGTATCTAACTTACTCCAGAGCAGCATATTTTTAGTGCGCTCATATAGAGTAGCCTTTACCATGTCAATGAGTGATGTGTTTTGAGTCGAGTGCGGTGCAGATGGGCTGATGGATTTATCTGTGTTGTGGTCCGGTGTGTGAAGGGACTCTGGAGGGTTTTCATTCTCTGCGTTGTTGTGGAGGTCCCATGAAATACCACTCCATGCTGTCACTGATACATCACGACACAGCTTTGCTGCCCCAACTCACACGAATGCTGAGTTATATGCAATTAGTACCAACAGTCACAAACTGAACCATGTTGATCCACGGGTTATGGGAACGAGCGTGTGTTTGTGTGTGTGTATGTGTATTTAGAGCAGCGACAGCTGATACTGGTCAGCTGTCTCATTAGTTTTATCATTAGGCGAACAGCTGAGTACAGAGGCTCTCTCTTCTCTTTCTCACTCCTTTCCCTCCTATTTGTCTTTCTACTCTGTGTTTCTCATGGGAAATACTTGGAGCAGTGCCCTATTTCCATCTACTTCCTACCATATTCAGATGTGCCTTATATGAAATGTAAACAAAGGCCAAACCGTTCAACCCTTTCATCATGTTCTACGGTTTCAGACTCATCTCATGTCCACCGTGCCCTTTCCATATACTCCACATACTGTGCCCTGTGAGTTTGTAATGGTGACTCTCACATCCAGCTGTTCTGGGGCTTGTCTAATTGTTGGCATGACAGTGTCAGTGATATGGTAAGGGGATGCCCTGGTCATATGTGCACATCGCTGTACTGTTGTGATAGACTGGCTGGATATGGTCTCGCTCGTACCGAGGCCTGTTGCACAAAGCCAGTTTCAGTGGCTACCCATTGGGACACCTGACCATTACATCAACAGGGACTGTAATGACATTGCATTCTAAATACATAAATTAATATGGAGTTGGTCCAAAAGCTACAACAACTTCCAGTCTTCTGTGAAGACTCACAAGATTTTCGAGAGTTTCTGTTGGAAGTTTTGCCCATTTATCCATTAGAGCATCTGTAAGGTCAGGCATTGATGTTGAACAAGAAGGCCTGGCTCGCAATCTCCATTCCGGTTCATCACAAAGGTGTTTGATGGGTTTGAGGTCTGGGCTTTGTATGGGCCAGTCAGGTTCTTCCATACCATGTCATTATGGACCTAATTGTCTTTATCCCCAAACTGTTCCCACAAAATTGGAAGCATAGCATTGTCCACGATATCTTGGTATGCTGAAGCATTAAGATTTCCCTTCACTGGAAGTAAGGGGCTAAGCTCAACCAAAGACTATAGAATAACACAAGACGTGTCACTCGTATAGTTCTGAATGGGAGAAAGTGTAACACACAATATGGCGGAATAAGTCCCACCTTCTAAATAAGAGCCAATCGCCGACTGGTAAAGTCATCGAGTCACTTCAGCGGCAGTTAGAATTGCCGGTTTCAATAGAAACAGTCAGACGCGCGCCTCCGAACTTAGAGACGCGCAGTTAGGTCTGCGCATGCGCATTAGCTTGATCCAGCCTGAAAAATACAGGTTTTTTTTTTTTGGCAAGATTCGAGCGTTTAGAAACTAAATTTATGAGCCGGTCGTTGTCAGATTTCATTGATGATTTTAAATATGAAATTTAATCGTAAGGTTGGTGAACAGTTTTGGAGAATTTGATGTTTCCCCATTCAAAGAGATAGGGCATGATGCCCGAGAGGCGTTTCAAAGATGGCTTTGACTTGTCTTAAAGGGACTTTTGCTCAACCCCTGAGAAACGGCCCCACACCATTATCCCTCCTCCACCAAACATTACAGTTGGAACAATACAGTCAGGTAGGTAACATTCCCCTGGCATCCACCAAACCCAGATTCGTCTATCAGACTGCCGACCTGAGAAGCGTGATTCGCCACTCCACAGTTTCCACTTCTCCAGAGTCCAGTGGTGGCGTACTTTACACCACTCCGTCTGAAGCTTGCCATTGAACTTGGTGATGTGAGGCTTGCATGCAGCTGCTCAGCCATGAAAACCCATTCCATGAAGCTCCTGTAGCAGTTTTTGTGCTGATATTAATGCCAGTGGAAGTTTGGAACTCTTCAGCTATGGCATCAGCAGAGCGTTGGCGACCTTTACGTGCAATGCGCCTCAGCACTCGGCGACCCCTCTCTAAGACTCTGCGTGGTCTTCTGCTTTGTGGCTGAGTTACTGCTGTTCCTAAGCGTTTCAACTTTCCAATACTGCCACTTTCAGTTGACCATGGAGTATGAAATAGCATAGATGAAATTGGCAAAATTTGCTAAAATTTTATATGCCTGTGGCAATGGGTCTGATTGAAATTAGCCCAATTTTACTATTTTACCAGTATTAGCCCAATTTTACTAGTTTTGTATTTGTATGTTATTAGGGCCCAAGTACCGGTGTAATTGCTAGGTCAATTCTTCTTTGCATTTTTTGAGGGCCTAAATATGCTTGAAAACTCATGAAATTTTGCACACGCGTCAGAAGTGGTGAAAATGTACGTCTGATATGGGTTTCAGAATTAGGTGAGGCAAAATGGCTCGATAGCGCCACCTGCAAAATTTTAATTAAGTGCCCTTTGTGCTACATTTCACATACAGGTATGAAATTCGGTAGACATGTGTAACAGCCCAATACCTTCAAAATGTGGTGCAAAGTCTGAAAACCCAACAGGAAGTGAGATATTTTGAATTTTCTCTGCAAAATTTTTGCAGTTTTTGCCATTTCCAGACGTTGTTCTTTAACAAATTCCTCTTAGAGCTTTAATCTGATCGGCATCATATTTGGTCAGTCTAATCTTAAGGCCTTTGTGATGTTAAATTGCAAAGATCTTGAGTTTTCACTGAAGGGCGTGTCCATGGCGGCCTGACAAAGTTTGATGTTTTTCCAAGAAATATGAAGTTGTTGCAACTCGGGCATATAATGTTAAATCATGCAACACTTTGCTAAGTGCTAATGTATGCAATTAACACCATAAAAGAGGAAGTTGTTGTAACTCAGGCATACAATGTCCAATCTGCCCCAAACTTCACATGTTTTGATAATAGTCAAATAATAATCAAAATTACTTTGCCATATTTCTCCTATATTTACATGCTTAAATTCATGTCGCCCACTGTTCACCGCTTGCAGCTTTAATTAGAAGATTTCAAAAGGGGGTTTTCATAGCAATGCAATAAAATTACTTTTTTTTTGGTTCCCCAAACTCATCAGTTTTTTTAAGTGAACACTTCATAAGAACCATTAGTGTGAGAATATTTAAATAATTTGAGGATCTTTTTTTCATTATGAAAAAACTTTTGTGGAATGGAAAGATTCCATGGATGTTAAAGGTTCTTAATGGAACCATATGCCACTAAAGAACCTTTTGTTTTAAAGAGTGTAGCGATTGTGAGTCCAGTCTTAAAGTATGTGCATGTTGAGTTGCTTCCAAAGGAGAGTGTTTCGAATCAGTTTCATGGTGGTTAGGATGCTGTCTTAGATAGGAAGCTGCCTGTGTAGGGAATCTGCAGCAAGGCAGTTAAGTGTGTTTGGACAGTAGGAGTTTATGTGAAAGCTTCTTTCATTAAGAAGAGAGACTAGGGATGGGCTGAGGTGATGGAGGTCTGAAACAGCTCTCTGAACCTCTGCCGATAAACTCGCAGGAAGTGTAAATATTTGTCCCTGCAACAGTTTTGACAGGGCTGTCCTGTTTACCAGCTTCAGTACCTCATTCAGCACTCTCTGTTTGTTAAGATCTATACATGTGAGTGTTAGTATTACACATTTTAGTGCATCTGTACAAGTCTTTTTTTGGAGGAGGTCTTTCTGGAACAGTGTTGTGTCAGATTAGACTATTGCTCTGCATGCGTGATCTGAACGACAGCTGCCCAGAACTTCTGCTGTCCTCCTGTATAGGTCTAATGTGCTCATATTGTGTTACGTAATGGACACCCTTCACTGGCAAAATCTTTTTTTCTTTTCTCTTGTTTTTATTTCCTCATCTCATCTGTCCTTCATAAAGACCTTTATGCTGTTTTTTTCCTCTGTATTCGTATATGTTAGTCATCTTTCATGTTCATATGTTATGAATAGTTGTATTTTTAGCACTATTTGCATATCTTTTCATTATTGATTTGTAAAGCAATTTAAATTATTACTTTTGTTTATGAAATATACAATATATACATTACCATTAGGAGTTTAACGATACACAAAACTGATGGTTTGGTACGTACCTCGGTTTTGAAGTCACGGTTCGATTTCAAAACGCTGCTTCAGGAAGTATCGGATCATAAATTAATCAGTGTATCGAATCATGATTTGGATGGTGCGTCAAACTGCCAAACGGCTGAAATCACGTGACTTTGGCGCTCTGAACAGCAGATTCGATACACTGATTCATTTATGCTCCGAAGCTTCCTGAAGCAGCGTTTTGAAATCAGCCATCACTAAATAAGACGTTTTTTTTTTTTTTTTGGCGCACCAAAAATATTCTCGTCGCTTTATAATATTATTGAACCACTGAACGAACATGAACTGATTTAGATGTGTTTTTAGTACCTTTATGGATCTTGAGAGAGGAAATGTCATTGCTCCCTATGAAGGCCTCACGGAGCCATTGGATTTCAACTAAAATATCTTAATTTGTGTTCCAAAGATCAACGAAGGTCTTACGGTTGTGGAACGACATGAGGGTAAGTAATAAATGACCGAATTTTCATTTTTGGGTGAACTAACCCTTTAATTTCTCTGGCGAACTAACAAGCTGTGGACTTGCCTGAGGTAAATGCAACTGTGTTTACAAGCTGTTTTACTGATGTCTTTGTGAAATTAAAACACTGATTGAGTATCTTTCAACATACCTTCAGATGTTCATTTGTGTTTATTCTGTAACTAGTATTAAAGAGGAAGAGATGATCACTTTTTTGTTTGAATTTCATGATAAAATGGACAGAATTTGAAAGATGACACATTGTTTCTTACTGAAGGTAACAAAACGCGGAGCTTATTGCGATTATTGGTGGTAACACTATAACGCTGTAGGCCTGTTCATAGTTGTGCAGATCAGTCATTATTTCAGTCTTCAGTGTCACATGATCCTTCAGAAATCATTCTAATATGCTGATTTGGTGCTCAAGAAACATTTCCCACTGAGCTCAGTGCATTCTGGAATTGCTCTCCCCATGAAGGATACATGCAATTTTGCATATGATGCCTCGATAGGCGTCTTACCAGGTTTTGGAGCAGAGCTTGTGTGTTTAGCTAGTGTTGTTTTGTATAGCTGCACTCTGTGTGTTTGGCTTGTTACTGCGTATGGAAGTATTCTGGGTTGGCTGGTATTATGAGTTCAGATCAGTGGGTCAGCCAGCACCACAGAGACCCACAAAACACATCAGTCACTTACACAAACCCAGAGCAGAGCACAGCGGCTAACAGGAACTGGTTTTAAGACAAAAACATGGGCCTGAAATGTTTTCATATAAGAGAGGGCACAGACGCTCTTTTTTTTTTTTTTTTTTTTTTTTTTTTTTTAAAGAACGTCATGATTTTGAACGAATGCCTTGTTTGTCTTCTATGGTCGTGTGCGTGTGTGTGTTTGTGGGTTGTCAGGCTCTGTTCTCTCCTATTCTCTTTGATTTCTCGACGGTCTTCTGATCTTTTTACATCCTTTCTCTTCCCTGAGCAGGTTATTGTTTCAGGGCAAGAGCTGTAAAATGGTTCAATGCTCATAATGTAACCCCCCTCACACACACCGAACCGAGGGCCTGAGGTGAACACTAGATGAAAGGGTGAGTCTATAGCAGACACTCATCCCTTCGAGGATTCTTTGTTGTGTTTTTCTTCTTCCACAGGGTCCTCATCGCGTTTACCTGAAAACCCAACTCACAAAAAACTCACTTATACCTTGTTATTATGAAATTATCACCTCATCTTACGTCTGGTTACTTCCAGCCAAGGTCACTGAACTTCATTTCACTGATGATAGCGCCGAACCTTTAAGGTCTTATGCACTCATACACACAGTAATTGCACCCCCTATTAGGCCTGTATTTTTAGTGCAGACGCTCCCAGAGGTCTTTTAGGCTAAGGATGGTATGGGCTGAGTGGGCAGATGCAATAACACTCCTCTCACCTGTCTCCACCGCTGAGATTCATCATGATTTCACACTGACAATCCAGTCATGTGACACGTACACGCTGCGAGCAGATACACAAGCAGTGCTCTTGAAATCACGATCCTCTGTATGGAAATTTTATGGTGCGTAGTGATCTTAGTATTTGAGTGTAGAAAGATTTGTTTGTACTTGAATATTTATTAGGCCTAAATTTGAAACGCACACAAGTGTGAGGGGAATCCAGTCATCCAGATAGTGTTGAATGTAACGTATTACTGTTATCAGATTAATAGTGTAGGGCAGTGGTTCCCAAACTTTTTCGCTTGGAGTACCCCCTGAAGGGATTACCATCCTTCTGCGTACCCCCTCTCTTCCACTTCAACTGCAGTCACACCTTTACCATTAAGGGACAATATTTGTCCCCTAAATTGATTTTCCAGTGCATTTTTTTTATCTTTCTGAATATCTTTATAAAATAAATACGGTTTTAAATAAAAAATGTTCAATAGAGAAATATGCAATGATGGTAAAACTAAGTAAAACTTTTAAATATTAAACTAAAACCGCCAGTAGGTGGCAGCAAGTCACTGTTTTTATGACTGAGTCATCGAGTCATTCATTCAGTAATGAAGCCAGTGGCTGTGAATGAATCATTGAATCATTGATTCTTGCTCGTTATCATCATACAAGAACTCACGCAAGGTATGTTTTTGTATCGGAGAAGTTTTGAGTCTTAAATCGAAATTAATCCATTATCTGTGTCTATATTTGTTTTTCATGTAAGTAAGTGCTAAATCCCCACTTTTACAAAGGTGCATTGTCGAGAATGACAGAAATTTAGCGCGATTTACGGCAGCAGATTCTGCACGCGATCTATCATATGCATGCTGCTTGTGTCGGTAGAGTCATTTTTGACTGCAAAAGATGAGGTCATTTGATTAAATGTACTGGATTTTCAGTGGCCTGCCTTGTTTCAGTTGCCATTCTTTCATTACTTAACCAAAATCAAATGGATCAATGTTGATAATTACATCAACTTAAAGCTGCAGTCTGTAACTTTTCTTGGTTAAAAAAATCCAAAATCAATTTTTGAGCAAGTACATAACCAGCCAGTGTTCAAAACTATCTCCTTACCTTAGCCCGATTCACAACGGTAAGCTTGTAATTATGTTTTCTAATAAGAGCGGTACTGGTGGGTTTCCGTGGGAAATTCGAGCATGCAGCAGTTCATCTTTGTATCATTACGTCACGTTTACATGACTTTTCACTTTTCTCACAGTAGCTGGAATTATTAAACTTATCGTTTTGATCATGGAATCCAGAAAGGTCCAAATGACAATCATCAGTGACAACTAGAGATTCACCTGTAGTCAAAAGCAAAAGACTCTGGACTGTGGAGTGGCTATAGAAATTGAAATCTACAGGAAACACTAATACACACTTAGTCACGCAATGCTTATGTTGTTAAATTAACAATTTGAGAACAAAGTATAACAATAATAAATATAGCTGCAAGCAGCAATTACGGGGCCAAGCACAAAAACGGCACAAGCAAGCCAACACGACTGGGAGCATCAGGCTAACTGCAGCAGTGAGCAATTAAAGACCTATTAAGATAATTTTAGGCAAAAGAGCTGAATAATGATCAAAAATTAGGATTTACTGGTTCATCACTTTCAACCAATAGGTGGCATTGTGTCCAGATTGTTGTGGTATGGTCAGAGTGAGGTGACAATGACACTTGCAAAGTTTGGTGTCAATATGTCAAAGCACTGAAGAGATACAGCTTCAAGAGTCATTTTTACATCATGCCTCAAATTCATTACTCCGGTATACAAAAACGGTTTTACATATCGACTTGAAATCCATAACATTTTGTCGGCATGATCTGAAGATGATACGGTTCAATTTTGGTGAAAATCGGAGCAACGGTATAGGAGGAGTTCGAAAAAGTAAGTTTTTAAAGAAAAACAATATGGCGGACAGGAAGTTTAGCTGACTATGGCAAATTTGATATCTATGTTATCAACATGACCCAAGGAATATACTGAGACCAGTTTCATTACAATTGGTGAATACAGTCAAAAGTTATTAACATTTTTTTACATTTTGTTATAACATTTGACCACAAGGTAGTGCTGGTCCGAAACTTCTCAGGCTCCTTCAGGGCATTGTCCTGATGACCCATACCAAATTTAGGAATTTTGGTCAAACCCATCAGAAGTTATAAGCAAAAATAACCATTTTTCATAACTCCACTCCAGTAGGTGGCGCTGCGCCAAAACACTGTATAATGCCTCAGGTCATGCTTGTGATGACACGTACCAAGTTTGGTCTGAATATGATAAAGCATTGCAGAGATACAGCTTCAAGAGTAATTTTTGCATCATATCTCAAATTCTTTGCTCTGGTATACGAAAACGGTTTGACTTATCGACTTGAAATCCATAACTTTTTGTCGTCATGGTCTGACGATTATACGGTTCAATTTTGGTGAAAATCGGAGCAACGGTCTAGGAGGAGTTCGAAAAAGTAGGTTTTTAAAGAAAAACAATATGGCGGACAGGAATTTTAGCTGACTATGGCAAATTTGATATCTTTGTTCTCAGCATGACCCAAGGAATCCACTGAGACCAGTTTCATTACAATCGGTTAATACAGTCAAAAGTTATTAGCATTTTTGTAAATTTTGTTATAACTTTTGACCACAAGGTGGCGCTGGCCCGAAACTTCTCAGGCTCCTTCAAGGCATTGTCCTGATGACCCATACCGAGTTTCGTAAAGATACGCTAATGCGTTCGTAAAATACAGCATTTTAGCACAATATTCAAAATGGCTGACGGACAAAATTGCCAATATGGGAAAATTGGATATCATTCGACTCGGCTTGTTTCCCCGAATCCAACGAGACCAAATTTATGATTTTTGGACAAAACCATCAGAAGTTATAAGTAAAAATGACAATTTTTCATATCTCCGCACCAGTAGGTGGCACTGCGCCGGAACACTGCATGATGCCTCTGGTCATGCTTGTGATGACATGTACCAAGTTTGGTCTGAATACGATAAAGCGTTGCGGAGATACAGCTTTATGTCCATTTTCGCAAGCACTCTGCACAATTCGTTCGCTTATTTTACGAAAACGGTTTGAGGAATTGACTTGAATTCCATAACTTTTTGTCAGCATGGTCTGAAGATGGTCTGATTCAATTTTCGTGAAAATTGGAGTAACGGCCTAGGAGGAGTTCGAAAAAGTACGTTTTTCAGAAAATTCAAAATGGCGGGAAAATTTTGAAAAAGAAGCAATTCAAAAAAGAATTTTGTTTCTAGCCCTTACGGTTCAAAAGTTATTAACATAAACATAAGTGCAACTTTGGACAGCTGGTGGCGCTAGACGGATTGAGTTACAGACTCCAAATTTGCTATGGACAAAGGGCAGACTGTCCTCTAACTGTGTGCCAAATTTCATAACTTTCCCGCAAGCGGTTCTATGGGCTGCCATAGACTTCAAGAGCGGAAGAAGAATAATAATAATAAGCGTACGGAACGCCAACAATAACAATAGGTGCCTAAGCACCTTCGGTGCTTGGCCCCTAATATTTTGGTGTGATCCAAGCTAAGCGATCCTTAGATTCAATCACCATTGGCAGCGTGATTTATTGTAATACTTTTTTTCTCAGTTGGTCAGAACAAAAGTGGCAGACATGTTACTTGTTCAGATGACATTTTCCAATGAAAATTCTTATTTTGGTCATACTTCCAAGACATAGAATCTGTGATTCCGAAGTACAGTATCCACACCGGTGCGGTGACTGACAGCAAACATTAGATTCATCCGCGCTGAGGAGCCGTGCCGATGCGCAACCCACATAAAAATGATAATTCCGCAAATAACTGCAATTGCAGGTTTCAAACAGAGATGGCGAAACTTACGGACTGCAGCTTTAAAATTGTGTGTAATTTAAACTGAATTTTTTGCATTAATTGATTTTTATTAAAATAAGTTGTAGTAACTTGAATAAAATTGTCTAGATAATTATAAAGTGGGCTGTGGATTTTTTTGGAAATGTCAGTTCTTGCAAATCTGCTAAAGAAAATGTATAATATTTTAAGCTTAAGTTTCTTTGTTTATGAAAAAACGCATGTCTTTGTCATAACACAGTATGTGTTTTGTTTTTAGTTGGCCATGCACAAGAATCAACAGTGTAAGTGGTTAAATATATGCAATGAAGACAAGACCAGAAAGATAATTCAGTATGCAAATATTAGCTGTACATTTTAAATGCTGAATACTGATTGTAAGTCACATAAAGAATAGGATTTAAGTTTTAATTAAGTTTCCAAAAAAAAGTCTTAACTTTTAAATTATCTACATAACAAAGTTTAAATGTAGTCTTTAAGTGGTTTGAGCTGAATTCATTGTAGAGATTTATAGAAAAATCCTTAACTGTAATGTTTGAGGAATATCAGTGTAATTAGTAACTCATTAGCAGGACCACACGGCATCTGTGTGTGCAAAACTCCACAGATTTAGGCTACGTTTACAAGACAAAAGTGTACTTAAAACAAAAGTTTTCCTTTTCCGTGTACAGACGACAATGTTATCAAAACAATCCCTGTTTACAAGGATCCATAAAATGACTAAAACCATTGTATTATGCATGCCTTGCCAGTAGCTGGCGATGTCACTGTGTAAAGAAACACTAAACTCTTATAGGCTGAACACGTAATATGCATGCACATGACGTCACCGTTTTTACAAATTGGTGTTTTTGTAGTTCAACAAAATGATAATGGTATAATTTTGAAAAACTTGCACTTTGAAACCTGATCTCAAAGTTTGCATTTTCAGGCCCCAAAATGCCGTTGTCATGTAAATGAATGGCCAAAACGCATAAAAAGTTTTCTGTGTAAACTGCCCCTCACACACAACTGGAAAAAACATCAATCATAAGTGTCTTAACCTCCCACACCCCTTTTTAATACATATTTTGGCTTATTTCATTCTATTTTCAGTTACCAATACGAGTGCAGTACTCTCAAAACTATTTTTGAAGTGACGTTACTGTACAAGGGCAAAAAGCTAACTAGAGGCATTCAGTTCAGACCCAAACACATCTATCTGCGAACCTGCCAAGCAAGTCTGGTTGCCTGGCAACGGCTCTTTTTCTCTCTCTTATTATCCCTCTGATGATGCTCTACACACTTTCCACTGCAAACCTAGTGATAATGCTTAGCGCAGGCTTTTAGCTTCCAAGTGTGTGTTTGTGTAAAGTGTGTGTGCATCACCACTCGTGTGTTTGTGTTGTTCAGACCTGATGGGGTGGATGAGTTATCATAGACATGCTGTGTTAGCAGGGTGGTTGTGGTCCAGGTTCAGTCAGTGTGGATAAAACTAACAGCCGTTGCAGATCAGGCCTGAAATTATTCAAAGGTAATTTCAGAGCCGGTGCAGTGGAGGATGAGTTACGCTGCAGCAGCACTGCTTTAGTGTAACAAACCAGTACAAGAACTGGAAACAATGCATCTAGAAACTAGAAACAATATATCTTGATATATTTAAGCTTTCTGGTATTATTTGATATAGGCTATATCTCAATGTTAGGGGTGTGCAATATGATGTCTTTATATTTTTGGGAATTTTGTCAGTATTATTAATTACATAATATTTTGCCAAGAGGTTTTTTTTTTTTTTTTTTTTTTGCTGGTACCTAAACATGCATCATGCATCATTTTTGACATTTAATAAATAATTTGAATTAGAACAATAAGACACTATAGGGCTGTTGCCACTCTAGTGACTATTGACTAAACCTGTGAATACTGAATGCTTAATTTTTATGAAAAATTATGATAATTAACATCACTAGCAAAATCACTGTAAATGGGTCAATTCTTTTTTGTCCAGAGGCCTTAATAATAATAAAAAAACAAAGATATGACATCCAAAGTATGTAAGGTACTATAACTAGATCTCTTTTATTGAATCCAAAAGGTTTTAATTGTATTTTGCTATATATAAATGTTTTTTAAAGATTTGGAAGTGTCAAAAGATCATTTGGTTTAACCGTCCAAAGGCCAATACATTTAATTTGTGATTAAAATATCTTAAAGGGTTAGTTCACCCAATAATGAAAACAATGTCATTCGTTACTCATCCTCATCTGTAAGACCTTCATTCATCTTCGGAGCACAAATTAAGATATTGTTGATGAAATCTGATGGCTCAGTGAGGCCTCTATTGGCAGCAAAGCCATTCTGAATCAGTTCATGTGAGTTCTATAATATCTTAATATTATAGAATACTTAATAATAACAAAATAATGACTTTTCAACAATATCTAGTGATGGGCCAAATTCAAAACACTGCTTTATGAAGCTTCTGAGCTTTATGAATTTTTTGTTTCGGATTAGTGATTTCCGATCTTCTATCAAACGGCTAAACTGCTGAAATCACATGACTTTGGCGCTCCGATTCACTGGGTCGATTCATAAATCTCCGAAGCAGTGTTTTGAAATCGGTCCATATAGATATTGTTAAAGTCTTAATTTTGTTTTTTTGGCGCACAGAAAGTATTCTTGTTGCTTTATAATATTAAGACAGAACCACTGTACTCACATGAACTGTTTCAAATATGTTTTTAGTACCTTAATGGATCTTCAGAGATTGAATGGCTTTGCTCTCAATTGAGGCCTCACTGAGCCATGGGATTTTCATCTTAATTTGTGTTCGGAAGCTGAAGGTCTTACGGCTGTAGAACAACATGAGGGTGAGTAATAAATTACATTATTTTCATTTTTGGGTGAACTAACCCTTTAAAATCTAATAAATGTATATATATTTTTTTATTCTGGCATGATTTTATAAGATATATCAACATAGTGCAAAATGGTATTAAAATTATGTGTAGAAGTCGTTGCTTTGTTATGAGAAAAAAATGTCCTGAAAAATGAATTTCATTGACCAATATAAAGGGACCATTTTGGATCAAGTCTTGCGGTCAGTATCATGTGATATGATGTGACATCATTCAGACACCTGCAAAAGACCACATGATCATGAAGCAAAGTAACTAACTCTCCTTTAACTATTTGAAAATTCATGTTTTCACTTGCTCATATATGTCCTGAAACATCAGGTCATTCTGTACAACCGCTTATAAAATGTTTGATTGCAAGCTAACTAACTAGTAGCTATCTAGATATCAGCCTGTTAGCATTGTTTGAAAAGTGTCATTCTTTTTTTTTTTTTTGTTAAACCGAATGACTTTTTTTGGTGACAAATTTTATCCATCTTATAAAAAATGACAAAAGCGGTGTTAGCTGATTATAAAAACCACATAATGTCATTGTTAACACTTCATAAAACTTAATTAATTAATTAATTATATCTCCATTAGGTTTTTTTTACACTTTTAAAAACCTTATTCATCAATGACCCAAATATATTTTTAATATTCAGTATATCGTCTAGCCCTAGTCCACACACACATTCTCTTTCACTCGTCTTCAAATGCCTTCAAGGAGATATTGTTCTTAGAGAGCGCCTCAGAGAAATTTCTGTTGAAAACATCCTGAAATGAGATTTCATATGAGAAAGATTAGGTTTGATATGGTAAATCTTTCTCATATTCTCTTCATTATTACCTCCTCAGTGAGTGTGGGATGCATGTAAGGTATTTTAAAACTGCGAGAAAGCCTTTTTGAAGCTGCGGAGAACATCAGCTCTGGCCAGCATTGTGTGATATTGGCTGTGCAGCAGCTTCAGATGCTTACACGTGCTCACACACACCTGCTTGGATCTAATTTGATCGTTTGGAGCGAGGGAATGGGCTTATACTATAGGACATGTTTTTTTTTTCTGCATCCTTTTTGCTGTATCCTGCCCTTGTCTCCTCAGTTGGGTATGAACACTTGGCTTGAGCTGCAGAAACGGACAGGAAGGCTCAGTAGTGCAAATTACATGCATTCACAATGAGCATGTTGGGTGTCCAGATTTCTTTGTCTGCAGGTGGTGTGTGTGTTCCAGATGTGCCGATTGATCACGGTTGGGCCCGCTTGGCAGAAGGGAAATGGGTAAAAAGAGAGAGGCCAGTGCATTGTGTGGTGCGGTGGATTTTTAAGGACAGCTGGCAGCGACAGCGCAGGAAGAAGATGCCAGCGCAAAACTTTACTGTTTCCTCTCTCATTCTTTCTTTCCCTCTCTTCTCTCCCTCCCGCATTCTGTTGTTCAGGAAGTACGGACTGAATGAAATCCATTGACTGCCACTGGTCTGGTCTCCACTGCCTCGGAAACAGTTGTCAGGGTGAGGGGCTCTAGGACACCCCTGCTGAGACCCAAAGTGTATTAAACACAATCCAGAACAAATCATGTGTAAACGGAAAACGACTCCAAAACAAACCCAGACCAGAGCTGTGTAGTGGGGACGAATGGGTGTGCATTCAAACGGGTCAGCTGCACAAGTTTACTTACTGTCATGTGTTTGTTTTTGAAGCTGATGGGCATCAAGGAAATGCCTACTCACTACTTCAGGAAGTGCTGAAGATTATATGCACTCATAAGATTTCAGTGACATTTTTTTTAAATGAAGATGGTAGAGTGTAATTAATTTGATGTGTGACGCATCAAGTGGATTCTGAGGATTTTTTTTTTTCTTGTTTTCCATGAAATATTTTTTGCTCTTGATCTTGACAGTTATATTGAGTTATATCAAGTTCTATTTTGACAAAAACCAATACATAAAAATAACTAGATTTTTACATTTGCAGAGTGCTTGGGTGCTCTTGGTTGTTGCCAATGTGGTTGTATACTTGCTGACCCAAGTCAAATGAGCCCAGCCAAGTCTCTGTGACTGCAACGTTATGATGCCAAGGAGACACAGATATGATGATCCCCATATACATCCTAAAATATAAATCCAGCTATTTTTGTTTGTACTAAGTGAAAGTGTGATAATTTAAAGACATCATATTTTTTGCTACATCTTTTACTACATATTGTTACAGTACTGAAATGGAAGCAAGTTATCTGGGGAAACATTGGCTATAACTACATAGGCTGTAGTGTTTTTTTTTTTCTTCTGCCCATTAGATTAACGCTAAATATATTGACCTGAAGAAAAACATGTTCAGTTGAAATTTATTTGTATCTTTGTATAGCACAATGCAGAGCAGTTTTACAGCTTAAAGGGTTAGTTCATCCAAAAATGAAAATCATCCCATGGTTTATTCACCCTCAAGCCATCCTAGGTGTATATGACTTTCTTCTTTCAGTCAAACTCAGACAGAGTTATATTAAAAATATTCTGTCTCTTCCAAGCTTTATAATGTGAGTGAATAGTAAATTTTGAAGCCTGAAAAAGCACATCCATCCATCATAAAAGTAATCCATATGGCTCCAGTGGGTTAATAAAGGCCTTCTGAAGTGAAGCGATGTGTTTTTGTAAGAAAAATATCCATCTTTATAAACTAGAATCGCTGGCTTCTGTACGCAAGTCGAGTTCTGGCGGAAGAGTGACGAACGCGGAAGCGCAGAGGATCACAAATTAGAAGTCCATGGGCTCCCTTGCACCCTTTTTTCACCCCGCTTATTGTTTGAAAATGTATTCTCAATGATATTACTGATTATTTTCAACATCACTAATAATGCATGTCTTCTGTATCAAGTATTTATATGTTATGTGTGCAAGTTAACACCACAAGTGCCCTTGCACATCAGCATGTTTTCCTCTGATGCATGAGTGTGCTTAAAAATTTGCTCACACTCATTTGTTTTTCTATTGTGGTAGGGACTTTCCATTTGATTTCTATTGTTTTTATACTGAGCTAATGTTATTTTCTATTCCATAACCCCAAACTAACCCTCACACAAACCTTTTTAAATTTTCAAGAAATGCAGTTTTAGTCGGAAGGTTTTACTATCCTCCACACACATATCTCTACATACACAGGCATCTTTTCTCATTGATGCACACAGCTCCCTCTCTCTCTCTCTCTGTAAACTCACACTTCTTTGGGAGTGTTTACTTCCACAGAACAGAGAGGCAGGTTTAGCATGTGGAAGCGTTCTGCACGGCATAATTACTTCTAATTTCACAACAAATAAGCCAACAGAGATTCCTTTGAATCACACATCATTTACAAGCAGCCATGAACAGACAGCATTCCTCTGAGTGGAGCTAAAGCTGGAACTGTCCTCTTATCTATTGAACTGCCACTGAACTGTAGAGTCAAAGTCTTTACCTCTAAACTGAACAGTGTGTTTCTGTATCTCACACACATGTAACACTGCCTTACTTTCTTCTCAACTAATGAGACTTACCGGTCCAATCTGAGTGCACACAAACATTCCTACACATAGAATAACAGCAGATCTAAACTTTATCCGACCTTTTACGTTTTCTCAGTTATAAAATAGACATCAGAGTATGCACTGTTGTTTTTGCATTTAATGAAGATTTTAAAGAGGACCTATAATGCCCCTTTTATAAGATGTAATATAAGTCTCTGGTGTCCCCAGAATGTGTCTGTGACGTTTCAGCTCAAAACACCCCACAGATCATTTATTATAGCTTGTCAAATTTGCCCCTATTGGGGTGTGAGCAAAAACACTCCGTTTTTTGTGTCCCTTTAAGGCAGGAACACACCAAGCCAACGGTTGGCCGACTAAGTTTTCTCAGTGTGTTCCACACCGTCGGCTGTAGTTGGTCCTCATTGGCTTTTTTCGAATCGGTGTCGGAGCACGTCGGTCCATCGGACCATCTGATCATTCTGATTGGCTGTTCAGCTACTGCCACCTGCTGTTACGAAAAGGCATTTCATCTTACGCAGACGCAGAACAGACGTGTTACTTGGCCGTCGGCTGTCGAGCGTTGGTTTGGTGTGTCAGGGAAACTTGGACCCAGACGGTCTGCTTTCGTTGACACTGTTTCGTCAGCGTCGGCTTGGTGTGTTCCTGCCTTTAAATGCAAATGAGCTTCTGCTCCCGGCCCCCTTTCCAGAAGAGGGCGGAGATTTAACAGCTTGCCCTTTGGTTGCTCAACAACAACAAAGCTGGAGAATCTCAAGCAGCCTAAATGAGGATTGTCAGTAACGGTGTTCAGCCTTAAACTGGAGTTGGACACTGATGGAGAGACTTGAAGACGCTACAACTTTTAGAATGAAACTGGACGTTTCTGAATGGTTAGCGGATAAATTTATGTAGTTGCTGTGGAGTTGATTCAACTCATCCACTAGCATGTGCCATCATGTTAATCTTTTGTGCAAATCCAACATTGAATTGATACTCGTTTGTGAAGCAGTTCGGCGTGAAATGACGGCATGACAACAACACTCTACTACAACAACTCTTCCTCTTCTCTAAAGCAGCCCAACATGGCCCCGCCCCCTTTGTTTTCTATTTCCCAGAGGCAGGGTTTATGTAAATTTTGGGGTTCATGATGTCACTAACTCAGGAAGAAGCTTGTCATAGTACCTACCAGCCGTTTGTTGTAGTCTTTAAAAAGTGATTTCTGTTAAAGAAAATATTTCCTTTGCATTGAACTTTTTTGTGTCGTAACTTTGCCGATGTTGTTCAGATGATGCTCAAACAGCAACATAACACACTGACTAAAGTTAAAATTGATATCATAATTAACCCCCCCTTTAAAATACTGCAGTATTCACACTAGTGGTCAATGATTACAGCTGTGTAAAATAACTACAGTTGCTATTGCATTCCTGAAAAGCATTTCTTTTTTTACAAAGCAGAAAAAAATGGATTGCGCTTTAACACTATAAAAATAAATAGATATTTTTATGATGTCATTCACTCAGATATGATGTCAGAAAGCTCAAACCATTATTTTTAAATGTCATAGATTAAAGGTTCAACAAATACTAGATAATTAACCTCAGTATTGCACACCAAACTAACAGAGTTAAACCGATTAAATAATGTGAGTTCAGTGTCCCATTAATTGTATTAGTGGTAAATCATGGGGTTAAAAGAAGAGATAAAAATGGCACGGTTTCCTTAGAACGAGCCTGATGCAATTCAAATTACAGATATAAATAATAAATCTATGGTAGTGGAGATCTCTTCTCACTTATCACACTGGTACATTTTCTCCCTTTCATCTCTGACCTCTGTAAGGGGCTCTGAAGCTCTGTGGATGTGATAGAGTTTATCACTTGCTCTTGTCTGGAAGTGAAATGGATCACAGACACACTGCTGCACACATTCCCCATTAGATAGTCGCAGGCCTAAACAGATAGATCATTCCTTCACGCTCGCATGCGTTTGGCTGCTGAATAAAGAACATAGTCTCTATATCAGCATGATCTTGGAGCGCGTGTTAAATGTCAGTTTGGAATATAGCACTGAATTTTAGAAGCACTTGAAATGGCTGATTGGGACCCCCTGCATACTGACGTTTATGCTGCATTTTTTGTGCTTTGAGTTATGGATATGTTCAGACTGGGGATATGATTCTGGATAAAGGTTTTCACCGATCAAATCGAGAGATAACAAAGGTTGAAGCTCTTTTTCTCTTAATTTCTTTCTGCCTTTCTCCCTTTCGTCCTATCAGGCAATACAGTGGAAATGTGCTCAGCTGGGGCAAAAATGCCCTTATATTTCATTCCCCTGTTTTCCGACATTTGGTATATTTCTTAATATTCTATTCTAGGTCTAATGGGTTTAGTGGCTCTGCAGACACTGCAGTGACCTGTTGCTAAAAGTGATGCCTGGCCTAGGAAAATTGGCTTCTTTGCACTTTTATATAAATATTTATTAAATATTTTGTATACATGTTGTGAAGTTGTGCCTCGAGTGTAAAACTAATGTATGCATTCCATGTTTCAGTTGTATCATTTGTCATGATGCAATGGAACTTGTCGAATTGTGTGGATGTTATTTTTGGCCAAGTGGTAATACCAAGCTTGCACTCATTATCCCCAGCCTATAATTCAAAAAATCACTATATGGCAAGTATTCGCTATATTATTAGATTTGAAAATGGCCAGATGGAAGGAGCTATTCTCTGCAACCAAGGAGGATATTGTTAAAATGGCTAAATCTGGCCAGTTGGTTTTGAATATTACATACTTTTTTGAAAGCACATGGCTCAGTGAGGCCTTTATTGCCAGCAAGACAATTAACACGTTCAGATGCCCAGAAAGATACTGAAGACATATTTAAAACAGTTTATGTGACTACAGCGACGAGAATACTTTTTGTGCACCAAAAAAAAAAAAAAAAAAATTCTCCGAACCACTGATTTGAAACAAAAGCTTCGTAAAGCTTCAAAGCTTCATGAAGCAGTGTTTTGAAATCGCCCATCACTAGATATTGTTGTCGTTATTTTATTTTTTTGGTGCACAAAAAGTATTCTCGTCACTTCATAACATTAAAGTTGGACCACTTAGTCACATGAACTGTTTTAAATATGTCTTTAGTAGTTTTCTGGGCATTGAAAGTGTTAATTGTCTTGCTGTCAATGCAGGCCTCACTGAGCCATCGGATTTAATGAAAAATATCTTAATTTGTGTTCTGAAGATGAAAACCCACACGTTTAAGGTCTGCTATATCATATTTATTTTGTCCTATTACCCATTATTTCACATGTAAAGAGGCCCATTATTTTGTTCTACATTTACGTATAAACTCCTTTACTGACTTTTTGACATTAGATATCCTTATCAGCATACTGTTCTGCATATAAACTCTCAATATGAAGTAGATTATGAAGTGATGTTCAATAAGAAGTGATTAACATGCACAGCTGAAATGAACACAAATGGCATTAAAATGGCAAGAACTTTTATTTCTTTTTCACACAAATTATGATTACGGGCTGATTTTCAATTAATAAATGCTTGTTTTTGTGCAGTCCTTGCACAATGCTACAGTCTAAAAAATGCTGGGTTAAAAACAACCCAAGAACCCAAAAATGGACAAACCTAGCGATTGGTTTGTTTTAACCCAGCAGTTGGGTTAAATGTTTGCCCAACCTGCTGGGTAGTTTTGTTTAACTTCACTATTGTTTAAAAATGACTGCATTGCTTGCTTAAAATGAACCCGACATATGTTTGAAATTAGCATTTCTTAACATGTTTAATAAATGAACATTTATTAAGAAGTTTAATGAAAAATAAACGATCAACATTTATTAAATTGCTTATTTTGATTATTATTGTTTCCTCTAGTAATTATGTGTCTGATTTTTTATTTCCAACTTATATAATGGGTTCATTTTAAGCTAGCCATATAGTAATTTTTAAACAACAGTTGGGTTAAATAAAACTGCCCACCACATTGGACAAACATTTAACCCAACCGCTGGCATTGTCCATTTTTAACCCAACTTGGGTTGTTTTTAACCCAGCGTTTTTTAGAGAGCATGTTATGACTTTTAGTCAGTGATTTGTTAATTAAATCATTTTGACATTTGCATCACATATCCAGCTCTGCATGTCTTTTCTGGCACAATAAACTTGCTCAATAGCTCACCTGGTATTCAGCACTGCACTTGAGATATGAACGAAAGTGAATGAAAATGAAATATGAAATTTATTACAACCAGTGTTGCCAGATTCACTTTAATCTGTTTTGAATCAAACTAAACATGCTGCTCACTGGACATAACACTTTGAAAGTGTTATGAAATCAAGAAGCATCATAATATAATTTTGCAGAAATGTCACCACACTTTTTTTCCAATTTAGTGGTTTCTAGTAACAGCCATGATTGAGAATCTATAGATGGCATGCTGTGTTTTTATGTAGTTAGAAACAAACATGCCCACATAAAGGTAAAAAAAAAATTCCCCAGGACATCAGTAACAGGAGGCAAATACTTCCCCTTAATGAAAAAGTTAATTTCTGACACGGTTGGAGACTGACATTAAAATCATGGTGAAATAATAGCTTTAGTGTGTTATTAGACCAGCATGTGACAGCACTCTCTGCTACTGCACATAACTGAAATACCCACCAAAAGGCAAAGCGCACTGTCCCACAATACGCAACAGATGAAGAGCCAGAGATGTGTGTGTGTTTGAGGACACCTGTCCCCAAAGCTCACTCCTCTCTACGGCTGTCTCTCACACATCCTCACTAATCGCTGATTTGGCAGCGTTACTCTGACAACATTCCAAGGTCCAGTTTCAGGAGAAGAGCTCTCACACACCAGCTTACACAATTACACACGGACGTACACTCACACGTCAAACACACAGTCATTACGGGGTTTTATGTCCCTTTTTCTTAACGTGGTCTCAGATTTGAACTTTTATGGTTGTGTTACAGCTGTGAACTCACTTGCGAAATGATGTTTATACGTAATACTTGTAAAAAAAGTGCTAATATATTGGGAAAAGTTCTCATATCTTACAGGGGGATCTGACAAATGAAAGCCAAGATACTGATAATGCAATAATCCATAATTGATCTCTTGGACTCAAGAAACTGATTTTATTTATCATGTTTCACAATATGGGAATATTGTAATACACTTGTTTAGTAGAGAACTTTTCAAAGTTCAAAGTGTTAGCAAGTGCACAAGAAAGAATCATTTTGATATAAACGAAATGTACTAATTAAAAGAAGTATGCTGTATTAAAAAACTTTATTACCCCAGAAAATAATTTTGACTCGTCCATCAGTTTTTAAAAACAAAGGATGTGTGTTCTTACTGCATTTAAAATGGAAATCTATACAGCACCACAAATGAACATTAAAAATATGCATCTCTTACTGTCATTACTCTCCATTGTTAGCATGAGAATGGTGTGATTATATGTGCAAAGTTTTAATCTAGTCATTCAACTCATGTTATAATCATGTACATATCAATAAACTATCCATAAAGCATTTTTAAAGAAGCCAAACTTTACTCATTGAAATTATGTCTGGATAACCAGAAGTTCATCCACTTAAAAAGTAATCCCATGTATCTAGATTAAATAAACTTTTTTTTGACTAAATAATTTGTGTAAGTGATTTAAAAGAAAAGACTTGTCGCATCTCTGCTTTTAAACTCTTAGATTTCCATTGTAAGTGGATTACTGTCCATGGGTTTTTAAAAGACTGAGGAACGAGTCAGAATAATTTTCTGGAGTAATCAGCAACATGCCACAGATGCTGGCGTTACAGCTTGAGCTGTATTTAAGCCAGAACATTCTTCTGACGACAAGCATAAAAAGGTACATTTGAGCAGCTCTTTGAGTGTGTCCGCGGTGCCTGCTTTCCTGAAACATTCTGGCGTTGTGTTCCAGAGCCAAAAGTTTTCACACAGAATGCGTCTCTCTGTGGAAACATCTGGAATTTGAAGGGATCAAGGATGCCAAATATGCTGCCACAAAACCTCCATAGCCAGAGGGCAGAAATAAGAATTATAATTATGACTTTTTCAAACTCTTTTCCTCCTGTATTCATAACCTCATACCACCTATCAGAAACATTATGCAACTATTAATTTGAGGAGCCACCAATGCCAATCCGTGTTCACTCGGTGCCCTGAGATAAAACGTGATCAATGGAACTACTATTTTAATTAGTTATTTAAGCGATGACTCATCTAAAAATGAAAGTTCCCTCATTATTTACGCACCTTCATGTTGTTTCAAACTTGCATCTCTCTCTTTCTTCTGTGAAACACAAAAGAAGGTATTTTAAGAATTTTTTTTTTTTTTTTTTGCTCTAATGAAAATTCATGGTATTTAAAGAGTTCACATAAAAAAATGAGAATTTTCCCAAAATGTACTCCCCCCTCAAGCCATCCTAGCTGTATATGAGTTTCTTCTTTCAGTCAAACACAATCAGAGTTGTATTAAAAGATATTCTGGCTCTTCCAAGCTTTATAATGGGAGTGAATAGTATCCAAGATTTTGAAGCCCAAAAATGCACATCCATCCATCATAAAAGTAATCCATACGGCTCCAGGAGGTTAATAAAGGCCTTCTGAAGTGAAGCGATGCGTTTTTGTGAGAAAAATATACATATTTATAACTTTATAAACTAGAATCATTGGCTTCCATTGGCTTCTAGTCTAGAGTCTAGAGTTTCGGCAGAAGAGTGACCTCTGACCCGACGTATGATGTATTGATGAGGATAGAGCAAAACAAAATACCAGTCACTAATTAGAAGTCTAAAACGAGAATTTTTAAAGAGAAATGTCAGATTTCAATATAAGAGAAGAGGAGCTTGAGTTTGTTGTCCAGCCCTATTTGTTTGAACCGCGAGAGGGCTTACGCTACTCCTACATCATACATTGGGTCAGACAATTTGTGACGCAGTATGTGACGGGCAGATCTTTAACGGCAGGAAATCCAAACATTCGCCTATCATTCATCATTATCAACCTCAAATATGGCTTATCACTTGAAAAATGTAAGTAATGGCAACTTTACAAGTCTGCTTGCTCTATATAAATCGGTCACAAAAACAAATCGAAACTCAGCATATACTTGCCTCACAGGCATGAGAAATATATCTATGAAAAGCTTGAAATGTCTACTTTTAGGGTGCGTTCACACTTGTCATGTTTGACAAGTGCGCACCAAACAAGTGGACAGAGACCGCTGAAAAGATGGGTCTCGGTCCACTTCCAAACAAACTCTGGTGCAGTTCAAATGATATATGAAAGCAACACAGACAAAAGACATGTGAACGAACCAAAAACAGGAAGACGAGACCCTAAAAAGAACAGAATCCTCACGCATGTCGTCTTTTCTTGTCATAGTCGCGAGTTTGCCCATCACACAGGCATCAGACGCGCGTCTCCACGCAGCAGGTCGTTTGTTTGTGACGGATGGATTCCCGCCAGTGTTTTGACTCCTATACACATTTTATAAGCTCTTCACAAGTTCTCAGCTGGCCAGAATACCATCACATGCAGGCTACACACACACAACGAGCGCATTTATCTCAGCACACAGCATTGTTTTGAATGTTCGGTAAGTTCCGTCTCAACCTGATTGGTCAGATTTTATGGTATATTGCCTATTTTGTGACTGTATCCCTGTGCCTTTAAGTTCGGTATCTTTTGGTTTGGTGATAAAATTGCCAATCTGAACGCTAATCAGACCAGGACTAAATGGTTTTTTTTCTTCTTTGGTCCGGACCAAATGAACCAAACGAACCGAACTACAAGTGTGAACGCACCCTTAAATGGACCAATTCAAATCTAAAACAAATATTTTCAGATTATGTAATCCACATGAAACCTGCATATAGGCGAGTCCACTGCTGCAGAGATGACGAATCAGCATCGTCGACTTCATCTCTGCAGCCGAAAACACACAAAACACTAGTTTATCAATTCGTTATTAAAATGTTCAGATAGTCTCCTTCTGGTTTTTCATGCCACTTTCATAATTATTTCTTTTGCCAGTACACTGCTATAAGCTTGCTTGTGTTTGAGCCCTGATTAGGCTATGTATTATATATAGGCGTTTTAAGGCTCACTATTATGATTTATTAATATAAATGTGCAATTAGTCGACTAGTCACTTAAATGAATGAATACTAGTCGACTAGAAAAATCTTTAGACGAGGGTAGCTTTAATTTGTTGGCAGTTGCATTTACATCCACATGGTTCAGAAATCTGAAGTGATTGACTGCCATCTCTCTCTAATGAGCGTGTGGAACAGTCCTCATGAGTGTCTTGCTCATCTTTTACCATTCAGAACACAGGGTTCACATTCTGCTGTGCTGGCGTTAAGACTCGTTCAAATTTCCGAAGCTCAATGTGTAAACTTCTGTCAGTATGGTGGGGAGTCCCTCACCCCAGCCAGCTTCAGTCTGGACTTCAGCCACTTGTCAGAGGAGTCTCCACACTGACGCTACGCTTGACAGGTCTCTCCTCTCTCAACTTCTCCTTTTCGCTCTCTTGTCATTTTTACCTTCCGCCTTGCTGCTCTCCCCCTTCTCCCGTTTTTGCTCTGTGCGTCATAAGCGTTGGTGTCTGCAGTGGCTTTTTAATAGGGGCTGAAAAATGTTGCCGCTCCGCCATCCAGCGCCACAGACTAACGGTAAACATCTTGTCTGGTCAGAGTGCAGTGCCAGCCGGGCACACACATGCACATGAAAACATGTTTTTACTTTATTAAGTTTAGCAAAAAATAGTCAGTGACTCTGCCCTTTCTGTAACCACATCGAAAGTATTAATTATGCTCAGGCCTCCCAAACTCTGCCTGTTATTGCATACCTCAGACCACCGATGAGTGTGTGTGTATGTGTGCTTTAGTGTGCACTACACACAGTCAACCAGCAACAATTACAGAAAGGTCTGGCATGACATTAGTCCAGCAAACACACATATACACAAATCAAATGAATTAAGTGCAGTCGGGAGGAGATTTCCTGCACCCTCTCTTTTTAGGTCTTTTTTGGAGTCTTTCTTTGGTCAGAAAAATATTCAGTGTTAACTGAGGATACAGACCGGCAATTTTACAGAGAGCAGAGAGCAATAATCATCCTTGCACAACTCACAAGTCATATAGTTACAGGGATGTTATGGCTTTTAAGGTCTTTTTTATTTTTAAAACTTATTAGAGGCATTATTAAAAAGTACTTACAATATTCTCTGTGGTTCATATAATTTTAGTCAAAGTTCTTCTTTAGTGCCAAAAGTCATAATTTAGTTTATAACTGTTTTCCATCCCCTCTCTGACCCTTTAAATGGCTCGTTTGTTGCAGCTTTACCTTTAAGACTCCCTCTCTGCATGTGAAATGAAAACATTTTCCTGTGCAACTGGTTTGCATTTGAGGCATTTTGAGTTTTTACCAGCCATGAAAATGTATTTGCATTATTTCATTTAAAGGTGCCCTAGAATCAAAAATTAAATTTACCTTGGCATAGTTGAATAACAAGAGTTCAGTACATGGAAATGACATACGGTGAGTCTCAAACATCATTATTTCCTCCTTCTTATATAAATCTCATTTGTTTAAAAGACCTCCGAAGAACAGGCGAATCTCAACATAACACCGACTGTTACGTAACAGTCGGGATCATTAATATGTACACCTCCAATATTTGAATATTCCAGTTCATGTTCAAGGCATTAGACAAGGGCAGCCAGTATTAACGTCTGGATCTGTGCACAGCTGAATCATCAGACTAGGTAAGCAAGCAAGAACAATAGCGAAAAATGGCAGATGGAGCAATAATAACTGACATGATCCATGATTACATGATATTTTTAGTGATATTTGTAAATTGTCTTTCTAAATGTTTCGTTAGCATGTTGCTAATGTACTGTTAAATGTGGTTAACGTTACCATCGTTTCTTACTGTATTCATAGTCTGTCATTATTAAGACTGTCATATTTTCATTTTTTAAACACTTGCAGTCTTTATAATTCATCTCTCCAACAGTGTAGCATTAGACGTTAGCCACAGAGCATAGCCTCAAACTCATTCAGAATCAAATGTAAACATCCAAATAAATACCATACTTACGCGATTAGACATGCTGCATGATGAACACTTTGTAAAGATCCATTTTGAGGGTTATATTAGCTGTGTGAACTGTTTATGCTGTTTAAGGCAAGCGTGAGCTCCGGGGGAGGGGAGCGTGAGGAATTAAAGGGGCCGCAGCCTGAATCGGCGCATAGTTAATGATGCCCCAAAATAGGCAGTTAAAAAAATGAATAAAAAAAAAATCTATGGGGTATCTTGAGCTTTACAGACACATTCAGGGGACACCTTAGACTTATATAACATCTTTTAAAAAGACGTTCTACGGCACCTTTAAAGATGTCATAAAACCGAAGTCTTTTCTTCCCTATTGTGACATATCCTAATGAAATGGCTTCTCAAACAAGAAAAAATGTAGGATCTTGATTTTTGTCCATTGGGAATTGATTTAATGGTTGGATCATTGAGGTTCGCTATTGCTGTGATCTCATGATTGACAGGTTGCCCGTTGTAAAAAGAGTTACTTGATGGTTTCATGTTGACTTCATGGTGAATAAAGCAGTTACTACTACTACTACTACTATTACTTTGGGCTGAACAATTTGGAGAAACAAATCTAATTGATTTTTATGATTGCAGTTGCTATTGACTCCAATACTGTATATTCTGCATCACTCCATCATTCTCTTTGCAAAGCCTCTGTGAAGTCAGAAACCTAAGGATTTCATAACAATCAAGTTATTGCAGCTAAAGATTGTCTTTTGAATGTTTTGAGCTCTGAAAGTTACAGTATATTACAGTATATTCTCATGATATGACCTCTTTAATTCTGAAAACTACATATATTATGTTCTGCTGATTACAAAGATCCCTGAGGTGTACTCGTATACCCTGAAATGCATGTGAGTCTGCTATTTTTTGTATGTTTACACAGTGTTTATACCACATATGAAGCACTGTGGGATCCAGTCACAGTGAAAGCTTCAGTGTGGAGTACCAACAGATATCTTGTGGTCTATCATCAGCTCTAACAAACACATAGCTTTTGCATTAGTAGAATTCTGAAGCCCTGTGAGCTGTCCATCATCTTGGGTTTTGAACACCATCATTGTGTAAGCAGTTGGAAGATTGAAGAAATAATTTAGAAATAAAAGGCATTTTGACAAATGATTTGAATGCTCTGTTTTAAGGGGCGTGTCTGCTGTGAGACTTCAATGTAAAGGCCCACTGCTGTGATTGGCCAACATCTTTGCATATGTAATAACTAAGTATTACTCTCTCTTTTAGCACGTTTTTACTATTACAGCTCTCAAGGTTAATTAATCGTGAAAAGTGTTAATTATAGCATTACATTTAGATCTATGGCATTATATTTAGATTGTGGCATGAAAGGTTGCAGTGATGAACACTGTAGCTGGTCACAGACATGTTGTTGAGTGCATGAAAGCAGTGATCTCGTCATCAGTGGCGTGCGGTCCATATAAGCTGCGAATGCTCTGCATACCCAAACCATTCATGGACTCGGCAATTAATATTAACATTATAAATTACTATTAAATCCCTTGTTTGAGGTGTACCATAAAGCCTACAGGATTGGTAATGCATATGTAACTGTCCGTAATTTATTTATTTGCCAAACGATGGTAATTTTCTTTAAATCTGCCAGTTACTGAGAATTCCAGGTAAGCTGATCTACAGCAGCTTTTGCGCCTTCGTGCTTTTGTTATGTAACGTCATCATTGTCCCGCGTTCTCATTGGTTTGCTGGTCTATGGCAAATTACATGGGCAGGATAAGCTGTGAGCTGATAGCTTGCCCAAGAGGAAAAATGAGCTGCTGCCAGATCTCGATCACCGAAAATCACATTGTTTTTTATACAAAAGTAACTAGACTTAACCAAATGGGAAAAAAAATCATAACTAAATCTATTTTATATATTTCATTTTCTCCATAGGGATTTTTTTTGTTTTTGTTTATGTAAACTTGTCAAAACTTGTCCTACTGTAACTAGGCCTATCAGAGGATGTTAATCGATAGTCTCTGCGTTTGTATAATTTCAACTTTTTTTTTGTAAAGAATAGCCTACTGATATTTTTATTTATTATAGCCTACACTCTAAAAAATGCTGGGTTAAAAACAACCCAAGTTGGGTTGAAAATGGACAAACCCAGTAATTGGGTTGTTTTAACCCAGTGGTTGGGTTAAATGTTTGCCCAACGTGCTGGGTAGTTTTATTTAACTCAACTGTTGTATAAAAATTACTGTATCCCTGTAACCCAAAATATGCTGGAAATTAACATTTATTAATATGTTTAATAAATGAGCATTTATTAATAAGATAATTAATAATAAACAATAAACATTTACTAAATTGCTTATTAATAAATGTACACCTTTTGATTATTATTGTTGCCTCTAGTAATTATGTGTCTGATTTTTAATTTCTCACCTATTTTGGATTCATTTTAAGCCAGCCATATAGTCATTTTTAATCAGTAGTTGGGTTAAATAAAACTACCCAGCAGGTTGGGCAAACATTTAACCCAACCACTGGGTTAAAACAACCCAATTGCTGGGTTTGTCCATTTTCAACCCAACTTTGTTTGTTTTTAACCATTAAAAACATTTTTTATAATTACATTCTATTTTTTTATTTATAATAGGCTGCTAATACTAATTATGTTGTACTTATTTTTAATTATTAGTTAAAAAATACTTCTGGCGTACATTTAAATTGATGCCATGGTGTTTTTTTTACTCTGATTTAGTGTCCTAAACTGATATGTTTAAAGGTGAAGTATGTTGTTTCTGTGACACTATTATTACAATTATACTACAATTACAAAAATACAGCATATTTTGCAAATGCACCTTTCGCATGTGACGCCTCCGTCGACTCAAATGTCACAAAAGCTCTTACAGGTGCTCGTGAAGGCACATCTCAACAGTTAAATATGGGCTACTCTCAATAAAAGGTCCAACATATTAGAAATACTTTTCGCTGTGTTGCTATTTGTTGTGTATGTATGTATATATAATATATATATATATATATATATATATATATATATATATATATATATATATATATATATATATATATATATATATATATATATATATATATATTATATATATATATATATATATATATATTATATATATATTATATATATATATATATATATATATAAATGTAATGTAATGGGAGTTTTGGTGCGAGTCCAGAACTCAGTCACTGATAAACTAAGCTCTGTTTGATTGACAGCTCAAGCGATTGTAAAGAGAGTGTTCTTTTATTGCTTTCTATATATAATTTAATAACAGTTAAATAACAGATTTTTTTTTATCCTACTAAGAGAAACAAAGAATGAACACAGTTACTGACATGTTGTTGCATTACTGTCGAGTCCATATCGTAACAGTCTGCTTGCAAAGCCTGCGCCGAAATGCGATTGATGTACCAAAGAATCCACAGTGAAATGTACCGAATACAAATAAATAAAGCTCAACTGAGACATTCACATTATTGAAAATAAATAACCATATACCTAGCATTAGGATCCTTTTGAAAGGTAATGTTATTTTTAGTCCTGTATTGCTCTTCTCTCCTCGTCATCTCACTAACACGCCGTTGGGCGGGGCTAACGTTGCAATGATGAAGTAGGCATTGATTTCTTCTGCGGAGGCGGTGTTTCACCTATCTATGATAGGCACATTCCACAACAAGTCGTTATCTGGGCTTGTTACAATAAAAGCGTGTTTTTAGACTAACAAGGAAGTATTCAGTTCTGAGAGTTATAAGATATTCTTAGTATAGTATAGTATGATGACCGCTTACATGTGAAAAGCTCAAGGAAAATTTAAATTGTTGCCTAATTGATTTTCTGTGATCATTGAGAGCATGCCACCGATGCTGTCAGCAGCAATGCACAGCTCATTCCTTCAGCGCTCTTTAAGATGACTTCAGCATCACTAGTGCCACTGCATGACCAAACATATTACGCATCTGTACATAAACAGATGTCCTCATTGAAGTTGCCTTCAGCAAAACTAATTATGCAGAAATATAACCAAAAGTTTGTAAAGCGCTTTGTAACATACAGATAGTTATGGAAATGTTACAAATCTGACAAATCCCATAGAGCGTCTGGTTTTGAGGAGTCTGACTAGTAAGTGACTGATTTTCAGTGAACCTTAAGCAGTTACATCCAAACTACTGCACAGTGGGATGACCTGGTAATATGGTGAGAGCAATGAAAGATGACATTTGGGGAGGGAAAATGAGAGAAATTGAGGTTTGTGGGAGTCAGAGAACCCTGCAAGAATAAAAAAAGAGGTGTAAAGGAATGAGGGATGCAAAGCCTCCCCCTGAGCAAACACAGCTCTGAATCAGACACACCAATTTAGACCTGGCTCTCTCAAACACATTTGTGAAAGGAGCTCTTCAGCTGCAGAGTAAAGTCCACGCACACGAACACACACACACACACACTAAACACACTGAATGAGTCTCTTCAGAGCTCTGGGGAAGCAGGATGTTCCCCTTCAGGACATATTTGAGTCTTTCAGCTCTGGAGAGCCGGCAGGACTCCAGCAAACAAACACTCACAGTCACAAATGCAATTTGTGTGACAGTTTGTCAAAGTCTAAAACTTTTTGTTTTATTCCGAACTCTGTTCCATTAGCAACTTGCGCTCTGTTGACAGCATTTGTCATTGTCAGTGATGGATCAGTAAGACTCGTAATGCTGTCAATAGAGTTTCTAATGGCACCACTTAACTACTAACGTGCATTAGTTTAAAAAGAGAGAGCCAAAAACCATATTGTTGCATAGTTTTGTAGGCTGATGCTAGATATTTTACTTTATAACTTTTTAAATATGGATATTTTTCTTACACAAACGCATCACTTAGCTTCAGAAGGCCTTTATTAACCCCCCAGAGCCACGTGGAGTATGTTTATGATGGATGGAGACACTTTCTTGATCTTCATACTTGTTGTTTCTGTTCACTGCCATTATAAATGCCATTATCATATGCCATTCCATTTTTATGGAAAGTAATGCGTTACTTTTTCTCACCTGTGCTGGGCTTGTTTGTTTGTTTTTTAATAACAACAATAAAGTTGACAAATGTAAAGTCACTTTCTTGGCAAAAGTGAAATGAAAAAGCCTCAGGCTGAAGGAAATGCATGTTTACTCCTGTACAGTAGAGGGCGCAGCTCAAACTAACAATTCAACTGTGTTGCCGTTCTGAATTAAAGAAGAATAGGATACAGGAGAATTAAGTTCAACACTCTTATTTTATTTTTGTTTGTTATTATGGTTGAATCAGATCACTGAAGGTCAGCAGCAAAGACATTGGTTAATAAAGTGAGATTAAATACATAAAGTATATATGTTTAATTTAATACAGTTAATTATTACAGGTTTGCATTGCAGGTTTGAGAATCCATTTCACAGTTTTTATTCATTTTGAGGAATACTGAATGTTGAATGAAATGAGATGAGTAAAGGAGAGCTTAAGTTAAGGAGAGCTGTCAGTCAATAAATGTGAAAAAGTAACTTGCGTAATTTATTTGAAAAAGTAACTTATTTTTTAATAAATATTTTGTGCAAATTGAAAAAGTAATGTTACTTTACTTGTAACTTGAAAAAGTAATCTGAGTTACTTGTAATGTTACCCCCAACACTGACCAATACCACCGTCATCTGCTCAAACAACTTGATGGAAATGCACCTAATTTAATTTGTTTTGTGAACTTTGAAAAGATTCGCATCACATTTGGATATGTGTGTATATATATATATATATATATATATTTTTTATTTATTTTTTTTTGCCAAAATTTCAGTCCATCACTAGTATTCCTCAAGACTTATGACTGAGGATTATGTCATAATATGCTTATCAATTTCTCTCCCACTCTTGTTGGCTAAATAAAAGTGATAATAGTGAATGTGGCAAGTATTGATTTAAAAAGTATGCGACAAGCAAACACTCATTTTGTTGTGTTTATTGAAAAGGTTTTGATTGACAGCATAATACCGTCAGGCACAGACTGATAGAGTGTAAAGAGGTTTAACAGCTCGTAAGGGGCACAACTGAAACAGAACGGAATGTTCCACATATACAGAGATATGGAAAAATAACAAAACACTGTTAGTCAACTATTCCATTCTTTTGTTAAACAGAGAGGGATGCAGATGCTGAATGACTTTAATTCTGCAAACGTTACCTCACCGCGTAAAGAAAGAAATCTACCTGGAATGCAATGCAATTCTTCTGTAAGAAAATACTGTAAAGAAGCTTTCATCCCTATTAAAACAAAACAAAAAAACACACCTATATAAAATCTAATCGACATATAACAACCATTTGCAAATTTAAATCTATAACTTAATTTAATATCTTAATTCTAATAAGAGCTGAATGGCACTATCAAATAGAGCTTAAGAGGAAAAGAACAAATGCGTCAAATGAAAGTTGAGTGTTGACATCAGACCAGTATTGCTCATCATCCAGCCACTTTAAAAGTGCTGGGGAAACACATTGTCCTTTGACACTGTCTGGATGTTCATTGTAAACATTGAAAACTTTCTTCAACCCCTAAATGCATCTCGGCTCTACCTCCATCCCTAAAACACAAAAGCATGAAGGAATGCTGGCCTTTTGAACAAGACAAGGTCATGAAAGGAAACGGATAAAGAAAAACAAAATAAAACATAAATACAAGGAAATAAATAATGTCGATTTGTGACGAGGAGGGAAAAGGACCAGCAACATTGTTTGATATGTTTGAAACAATGCAAGAGGGCTGTCAGTAGTAGAGCGGAGGATGTGGAGGTGAGCCGGAGGTTACAGGTTGCACACAAACAGGAAGCTGAGAGCGATCGCTTGCCCTGCCATCCCACACCAAACAGTAAACGAAGAACTCAACACATAACGGACAAAACACTGTATCCAACAGAACATGATGTCCCTCAGCTGGTAGAAGAAATTACAGAACAACGCCATCCATATCTTTGAGAACCCAATCTGAGAATTAAGGTAACAAAGTGCCGTACAAATATCGACTTTATCGTTTTAAGAAACACCCTGCTTATCTTTTATCGATGTGGCTGTACATTCAAACCGTACGTCGCAATATTAAGCCACTCGGCTCCCTCCCAGGCACTTAACAAGTACAAAAATTCAACGTTTTGCGGGAGGAGGGAGCGACTGCTTCGCTCGGCACCTGTACAGTCATCTCAAATCAAATCTACAGTTTTCGTAGTTTAGCAGCAAGCGAATCATCCTCTTTTTCTCCCCATTATATATTATTGCCGGCGTTCTGCTTGAATGCAATTGTCTGAGGACACCCTGAGACACGACCAAGCTATCCCATAATGCTTCGCTTCGATTCGCAGGGCCAGAGACACTCATCTGACAACCATGCACGCTAGAGTTGAATGGCAATAACGGTTCTGTACTCATTAACATAAAACTCAGAGCAGAGAGAAAGATTTTGGCACTTTGCAAACATACCGACCCGGAGGATTACCTCAATCTTATTATACATATTCATTAGCAAAAGAGCAAATAAGAGCAACGAACTCATAATATGGTTTCACCATATCTATATCTAAATGCCATGTTGGGTTTTACCCACATAGCACTCCTTCATATCATAGAGATGGATGAAAGGATCACAGCGCCCATCTTCAGGGAAAACCAACACTGTTATGGTGAACAGATCTGCTTATGTTTCATGCATGGAAGCCCAAATATGGAGATTTTTAATATACAAAAACGATGAAAAGTGCTTTAAGTGTGAGTCTGACAGGAGTTAAAAATCAGTGCAGTTTTCTCATGAAGAGCAGAAGCACTTGTGGTCCTTTTATCGTGAAATTCAATACTGAGATACGGGCAAAGCAACTTATTTCATGTTTCGGAATTCATCATTTCATCATTTTACTCTGCTGATATCGCCAATTAGTTTCTCATACATTCTTGTCAATGTAAACTAAGAAATGGAAGAAGAAGAAAAAAAAAAGCAAAAATAAAATCTTGCACTTCTGTGGTAAATAACTTACAAAATTTAAAAGAAGAAAAACCCTTTGTTTACAGTACCAAAACCCAACTATAATTTTAGACCCCCTTAAAAACCTTATGTCTATAAATAGCTTTACAAATATACATGTTAATTCAAATAAAACTTTTGTTTTGCTTTTTTGAGATTAAATGTTTACATGATCTCAACAGTGTATGCTCACTTGCTCTTAAAATGTCATTATTTCTTTTTTTTTTTTTTTTTTTTGTAAAGTACACTGCTACTGACTGCAATATGATACATATTTATATCTATATATTTACAATAAAAACTTTAAGATACATACAAAGCACACAGTTATATATCTTCTAATTAAATCTCACATCTAGGAGACCTTTCTCTCTTTTCTTATTAAAAAAAGGATGAAAACGTTCTTTGTGAGGAGTGGAGAGGAGAGACTGGCCATGGGTTTGATTCTCACTCCAGTCAGATATTGCTGTAAAAACACTTCCTGTCCACACGTGACTGCTAGAACTGTGCTGTTACACAGCGTTGATCCGTTCTTTTAGTATCCCGTCCAGCAATTTGTCTGTTTGTTTTTTTTGGTAGGCACGGAATGGTTTGTCCCTTCTGACTGCTTCGCGCGAAGGAAAAACGAAACTGGCCGAATACAAAAATAGGAATTCTCTTTTCGAAGACAAAAAGCTGAATAATGATTTGGAAGAAAAGGAGGAGCTGAAGGACAGGAGCGAAATCTATCCTTCAGACCCGTGAACAGTTGGATAGTCTGAAGCTTCTCGTTGAGCGTTTCATGAGATCCACACTGAGCCAGGAGCCCCGTCTGCGCTGCCGCTACGTGCCGGTCCAGTGCAGCAAACCGAAAGGTCCTCACAAACCATCGAGTGTCCTTATGTTCTTATGACCCCATTGCTGTGGTGGTGATGTTTAGGGAGGCAGGGCTCGTCAGGCAAGGAGTCGTGAGCAAACACTGAGTCGTCGCCGGAGGAACAGGTGCTGTTGGAGTCCGGACAGGTAGGCGAGTACTGCTCGAACGGTACCGACAGGTCCAGATACTCCTAAACGATCAAACGCATACACATCAGAATCGGCTTTAACAGTTGGGTTTATAAGAGTTGAGGTGTTTGGTTTGATGCGCTAGAGCTCTTACATCAGTGGAGGTCATGGAAAGAACCCTGTCGTGATCCTCCACCAGCTGTCTGAACGTGGGTCTTTGTGAAGGAACGGCATGCCAACACTCCCGCATAATCATGTACCTGTGCAAATCACATGATCCAAAACAATATATGCATTTACTCTACAGTACATACAGGTGTCATGTGCTGCAGATGTAGCTAACAGTAGCTATGTTTCCATCCACCTATTTTTATGTGCTTTTTTGGGATATCGCATAAAAAACTTCTGGATGAAAATGCCAAGATGCGCAAGATCCTAAAAATGTGTATAAAAAACGTGCGCTCATTTGAGTTGGATAAATTTGTGCCTGCGCATAAACTACGATAGAAACATGTTTATCGAATAAATTCTTCCATACACATAAAAAATGACTTTGCGCAATGGGATGGCATAACTGACTAACCAGGGGACTATCTCGTTGCACAGCATCTGAAATGCCATTTTGGTTGTTCTGAAATGCCTGAGCAAAGTTTGTCGTCAAAGTGGTTTGGTATAATTCCCTCCCAGATCATTCCCAAACAGTTTAAGTAATTCATTATATATGAAAATAATTATATATAGTGGCTTCTCCTACTTTCCTTAGTGATATTTAGCACCAGTTTATCAGACAGTGATGATTTTATTTTCTTCGACTGGATGGAAACGCTGCTTTATTCGCAAATGTTTTATGCGATATTCCAATTTTGCGCACAAGTTGAATTTGCAACTTTGGTAGGAAACATAGCTAGTGCGCACAGGTGCGTCCACCGTAATTACCGTAATTACAATATTCTGACTTGCAAAAAGCATCCCCAATCTCGCAGAACTAGTTTATTATAACAGAATTTTCGGAGAACTCAGACTCGCACCACCTGACTGCTGCAACGTCATGCGGAAACACCCAAAATAGCTGCGGCTTCAGCAGCAAAATCATAATATTTCTGTATAATAATTCCTATAATTGACTGTTAATGTCTTAATAATGCAATACTAATCTGCAAGTAAATGAAAGACAATATAATACAGTTTAATGTAGCTAGAAGTAACTGCTAAATAAATTATAAATTGATTATAATTTATCATTTATAATAATTTGCATAACAACTGTTGTTTGTTGTATTGTCTATTGATTACTCAAATGAACAGATTAATGTTGGCATTAAAGTGTTGCCACTGAAACATAATGTCGAGTTTAATTTCTGGGTTGTTATATAGTAATTACGATATTTGCGACATGGCCTGAGATGGTGCCGCAAATATTCACCCCCTTGTAATTTGTATATGTAAGTGTACCTCAATTAAATTGAATCTGAACAATTACAGCTGTTACTTGTAAAATCAAACCAATATTAAATTCAAGAGTACCTGTAAATAATTCACAAGATATAACAATAAACATTCTGCTAGAATACATCGCAAATAATCTGCTAAAGGCCTGTTCACACCAAGAACGATAGATAACTATAACGCTAACTATATTGGCGTTAACACCAACAAACAATACGCAAGATGAGTTTTTAAAGCAGGATGGATTTTGATTGGCTTGTTATCAGCTAGAATAAAAAACCAACAATATCATTCCTCTGTGCAGTTGTTGTTATAGATGTAATGTGGACTCTGCTATTTTCTTACATTTAGAATGATTTTAAAACTATATCATTATTGTTATCGTGATAATTATCGTTCTTGGTGTAAATGGGCCTTTAGATTATACAGCTCTACGCGTTCTACCGTACATGGCTGTCATATGCTATTATTGACTCAGCAACATTATTTTAAGAGTTTTTCTACATTAAAATGCAAAGAAAATCATAAACATACAGTTCATGAGTGCAGTTGGCAGGTTTGTCCATTCGATGGCCCTCCTTCAGCAGTTTAAAGAGCTCCTCCACTGGGATACCTGGGTACGGTGAGCCGCCCAGTGTGAAAATCTCCCACAATAACACCCCGTAAGACCACCTGAGATGCAAGAGAGGTCACAGTTCAGAGCGAATATGGGACAGTGCAAAATATATGTCTAATTCAGTGACTAAAGTGTCTAAACACTTGTTAGGCCTGATTGGGCTTGATATAGTGGCGTAACAATACTCTCACTATCTCTATCTGTCTGTTTCTCTCTGGGGTGTAGATACTTGGCAGATGTGAGAGAGGAGTTTTGTTGGTTCTCACTGAGGCTTATAATGTATGTCTGTGATATGAGACGTGAGTCTATTAAACTAGAGCGAGTGTGTGTGCGCACATATGTGTATGTGGGTGTGTGTTATCACAAGCTGCTCTGTTAACTCAGGGCTCTTTTGTTTTGGCCCCATTCCTCCCACGCCACCACTGAGCAGTGCTAATCAAATTAGCCACGCTAAGAGACAACAGGAGCTATGAGCCAGCTAATGCTACCCGGCCAAATACACACACACACACACACACACACATACACACACAGTCAGTTAGAAGCCTTATGGGGGCTGAATAATTGGCTCGTCATTATATCACTATCCGTTCATTAGCTTTATGTCGGAGTCAAATCTCATTTATGACCATCAGCGTGGTGCTCACACACACACACACACACAGTGAATGAAAGGCTCACTGCTCATATATCATAGGATAAGTAGAGCCTATAGGCAGAGGGAGATATTATTTTATTACTGCTGTCTCAGGCCAGCTGTGATTAAAGTGTATTTAGACATATTGGAAAGTGCAGCTCTGTGTACCAGTCTGAGTGTGATGAATGTGTGCTCGGTCTACTGAGAGACAGTGTGCAATATACTAACATACTAATCAAAACCTGCTGTGCAAGTACACACACTAGTGTGCTAACACACTCTCATGAAATAGCATTCAAAAGTTTGGGGTTAGTATGATTTTTATCTTTTATTTGAAAGAAATTAATACTTTTATTCAGCAAGGGTGCATTAAATTGATCAAAATTGATTGTTTATTTGAATTAGAAATCTTTTGCAATATTTTTAATGTCTTTATATTCATCAAAGAATCCTTGAGGAAAAAGGGTCACTGTTTCCACAAAAATATTATGATAACTTTCATCATAAGAAATGTTTCGTGAGAACCAAATCAGCATATTGAAGCTTGTTTCTGCCACTAAATAAAAAAATAAAAAAGTAATTATGTAATTGCGACTTTATATCTCACAATTCTGACTTTATAACATGCAATTCTAACTTTTCTCAGAATTGTGAGATATGAAGTCGCAATTCTGAGAAAAAAAACGTCATTTTTCCCTCACAATTGGACATTATAACACGCAATTGTGAGTTCACAATTCTGTGAAAAAATGTCAGAATTGCAAAATTTAAACTCGCAATTCTGCACTCTAAAAAATGCTGGGTTAAAAACAACCCAAGTTGGGTTGAAAATGGACAAACCCAGCAATTGGGTTGTTTTAACCCAGTGGTTGGGTTAAATGTTTGCCCAACGTGCTGGGTAGTTTTATTTAACTCAACTGTTGTATAAAAATTACTGTATAGCTTGCTTAAAATGAACCCAAAATATGCTGGAAATTAACATTTATTAATACGTTTAATAAATGAGCATTTATTAATAAGATAATGAATAATAAACAATAAACATTTATTAAATTGCTTATTAATAAATGTACACCTTTAATTATTATTGTTGCCTCTAGTAATTATTATTATATTATTTTGGATTCATTTTTAAGCCAGCCATATTAGGTTAAATAAAACTACCCAGCAGGTTGGGCAAACATTTAACCCAACCACTGGGTTAAAACAACCCAATCGCTGGGTTTGTCCATTTTCAACCCAACTTGGGTTGTTTTTAACCCAGCATTTTTTAGAGTGGGACTTAAGTCAGAAGTGCGTGATTACAAAATCGCAATTCTGACTTTTTTTTCTCGAAAATGAGTTTATATCATGCAATTCTGACTTTATAACTCGCAATTCTGACAATTCTGATTCATGACATCATCACTTTCACAAATTCACGTTTTTGTAATTTGTACAGAGACAATAACGGTATCGTTTTCAAAAACTTGCACTTTAAAAACCCATTTTTAATTTCCCTAAAACATCATTGTCATGTAAATGTTGAAAACAGTGTTGTGTAAATGGACCCTCAGTCAGTAAGTTATTAATTCATTAACCGCTCTGATGAGTTAAGTGATCATTATGGATCATTACAATCATTAGCCGCTTAAAGTTGGTGGATTCATTAAAAGAACTCCTTTTGAATTGGTCTATGTGTATTGTTGAATATGTATTGTTTATAGTTGAATACAGCCACCAAAGACACCAAAACAGTTGACTTTAATTGATCAGTTCTCAGCCCTTTTACGCATTACATTTGATTAAAAATATGTTTTTTTTTTTTCATGCCTCCGATTCCGGTGAATTCCAGTGAATTCCGGTGCAGGAAACACTGGCACACTCTCGGATGGCTTTGATGCTTTTGTTGCAGTGTTATGGTGTTCACATGCATTCCTTTACCGCTTGATGAACTTTATGAACAGATGGCATGAAGTGATGGAGGGGAAAAAAGAAGAGGCACGCATGGCAATGTAAACTCACACATCACTCTGGTGCGTGTAGACGCGGTCGAACAGTGCTTCTGGTGCCATCCATTTGACGGGGAGACGACCCTGAAAGGACACAGATCAGTCAGAACAACAGCGGTGCTGACCCGGCAAGATATACAGACGCCCAATGAACATCAACAGGCCTGCAGCTTAATCTCCTACTGTCCTATCTAATATAAATACACTTCGGCAGTTCACATCAATATCGTCCCATTCCCCAATGTGCTCTAATCTCCAACTGTCCCATCGAATATCCAAATACTTCACCAACCCCACCCCACATCTAAAACCCGCCGTCACAACATCTAACAGTTTCATCCAACACATGCCATCTATTTTACCAGTGTTAGGAAGCTTGTTTGATCTTGCTACAAGCTACTATAAACTAATTTCAGGTAGTTAAACTACTTCCATGTTATGTAGTAGGCGAAAAACAGTATGGACCCTATTTTAACGATCTAAGTGCATGGTCTGAAGCGCAGGTGTACCTACAGCATGTCCGAATCCTCTTTTGCTAGTTTAACAATGGGAAAAGTGGTCGGCGTGCCAGGCGTGTGGTCCAAAAGGGGGGTACCTTGTCTCTTAATGAGACATAGGTGTGTTTTAGGCGTAATGTGCAATAAACCAATCAGTAAATGGTGCAGTCGTCAAAATAGCAACACGCCAAAAACAACGTGGGCTGAATGATGGGCGTGAGTGTATTTCCTATGGGCACTGGATGTGAAAATGATAACTGCGTCGGACTGAAACTAGCATAAAACACTTGTAGGATAGGGCCGAGTAGTATGTCTGAATTAATTTTTTTTGATTGGAGGTTAGGTGCCTTGCTCAAGGGCACTTCAGTTGTGTGTATTGAGAGTGGAGGAGAGAGCTGTTCATTCACTCTAGTTACACCCCAGTACAGTGGGCCAGGTAAATCATGATGTGTTCAATACCATCCAGTCCTCGCCAATACCCACACATTCTTAGTAGCAACTCCAGACCTCATTTAACAGTTCATCTGTTTATGACAAGCTGCTCATAAAGGCACCTTCTGAAGTTCCTGAACTTGCACACACTCATTTGACACCTACAGGCTTAACGTTTGAAAATACAGTGCGTAACTACATCTCAGTGCTTCAATCCAATGCCACCCAAGAGCACTATCCTTCAAGCATTCTGAGATTGATAATTAGTGTCGACTTACGTTGGTGGTCTTCTTGTAGTAGTCAATGTTGTGCACGTCTCTAGCCAGGCCAAAGTCTGCAATCTTCATCACGTTGTCCTCGGTAACCAGAACATTCCGGGCCGCGAGGTCCCTATGGATACACTGGCAACACAAACAGAAAGAGGGCCATCCTTTATGCACAAGTCTGATAAATACACACTATGACTTACACACTTGGAAAATCATAACTGGCAGCATTTATAAACTTTATAAACATTACAACATTATTTCCATTCAAATGAGTTTACAAACTAAGATAAGTAGATGCGTTACCTTCTTTGAGGCCAGGTACTCCATACCCCTGGCGACCTGATAGGCGCAGGACACCAGGTCTTTAAATGTCAGAGTTTCGTTTGGAATCTTACAGGTGTCAAATGAGTAGTCCATCCCAGGAGGCCTTCTTGCCCGCAAGTATTCCCTAAGATTCCCTTTAGAGGCATATTCCACCAGCACATACAGAGGACCTGTATGAACACAGAAACAATTCAGTGGGAAAAATCAAAGCCAAACATCAAAGCTGTGATCTTATGTGTGTGTGTGTGCACTGACCATCTTGCGTGCACGCTCCCAGCAAGTTGATGATGTTCTTGTGTTTTCCAATCATCTTCATCATCTCCATTTCAGACACAAGGTCCGACAGGTCCTTATCTGTGCCATCATCTAAAAAAAAAAATAATAATAATATTAAAATGTAATCTATTGTGATGCGAAGCTGAATTTTCAGCATCATTATTCCAGTCTTCAGTGTCACATGATTCTTCAGAAATCATTCTAATATGCTGATTTGGTGCTCAATAAACATTTCTTCTTATTATAAATATTTAAAACAGTTTTGCTGCTTATCATTTTTGTAGAAAGTGTGGTACATTTTTTTTCAGGATTCTTTGAGGAATAGAAAGTTCTAAAGAACAGCAATTATAATAGATTTAGAGACTTTACAAATATAAATTATAGATAGAAATCTTTTGTAACATTATAAACATCTTTACTGTCAGTTTAATGCATCCTTGCTGAACAAAAGTATTAATTTCTTAATATAAATATATATATATATTTATATATATATATATATATTTATATATTTATATATTTATATATTTATATATATATAATCTTACTGACCCCAAACTTGTGAATGGTAGTGCATATATTATTAACATCAGTTAAGCACATCTACTGTGTTTTTTAAAGCATTATGATAATGAGATTTTTTTTATCATCTCATCATTTGGCAGCAGGTATATTAGGCTGCTGTCACTTTAACACCTGATGCACTGATCCATTATACCTTTACACATGCATTTTCTTTCTCAATGGTTTACGTCCACTTAAAACATAATTGACTGTTTACAAGACCAGCATTTTGCCATTATTTAGTGTGTATTTGGCTGTTTAAGCATGATAAGCAGTGAAAAAGAACTCAATTTAGTACTGAGAGGCGGCTTTATGTGTGTACTTTAGGTATGAGAACAAAATCTGCGGGAATGAGTAAAATTATGTGCAACCCCATGGCGAAATTCAAGCGAAATTCAAGCCCAACAATATTCATCCGGAGCAAATGTAAATGAGGCAGGTTTGTGCGTCAACTCGCTGATGGAGAGATGAGAGGGAGAGAAAGCGAGCTCGTATCATGTATCTATTTTGCGGAAATGAGTATTAGAAGCGTTTCAGATATTTCAGTATTAATATGTATTAATATGTATAAAAAAATCAATATTTTTGACACTACATTGTCAAAAGACTACAATTGGGAAAAAAAAAAAAAAAAAAAAAAAAAAAAAATATATATATATATATATATATATATATATATATATATATATATATATATATATATAATATATATATATAATATATATATATAATATATATATATAATATATATATATATAATATATATATATAATATATATATATAATATATATAATATATATATATATAATATATATATATATATATATATATATATATATATATATATATATATATATGCTTTACAGCATTTAAACATACTCACCTTTGAGCATCTTGACAGCAACAGTGAGAGGTTTGTTGGGTTTCTCTTTGTCAATCCCAATGGCCTCAGCCATCACCACCTGCCCAAAACAGCCCTCTCCCAATGGTTTTCCCAGCGTCAGTCTGTAACCAAATCGCCATTTGCAGTGAGCAAGGAACAGTTTGCTTAACTAAAACTCTCTGGTCATTTGATGTTCACTTCAGCTTGTAACTCACTTTGTACGTGGAAATTCCCACTTAGGATCAGAGGGCAGTTCAAGCTCAGAAACGTTGGGTAGCATCGGCCCATCACTGGATGACAGGCGGGCGATCCGGACCAATGGGGTGTTTGAATTCATGGAAGAGTTCGATTCCAAGGACACCTGCTTGGGTAAAGAATAAAAACAGCATGTTATTGTCTCTGAAAGAGAACAAGACAGTGAGAGTAAGAGCGAGAGAGAGAAGAAGAAGAATCAAGATGTCTATTTTAAGAAGATCATCTACTCAAGTGTTGTGTTGCAGACAGAAACTGTTCCTGAGAGGAGTGCTCCTGAGAGAGAAAGGTTTGTAACTGTCAGATCTCCACGTAATAGACCACAGAAGAGTGTGTGAAGCAACATTTCCCTGCTGCCATGCACACACAGCTACAATCTGGAGTTTTGCTGTCTTGTTGTCTTGCATCTGAATGGGTGCTTGGGAGCCACTAGCTCATCTACCCTCTTTATTTCTTGCATTTGATGCACAGAGATAAATACGGAAGAGGATTAGGGCCAAGCAATAATAAAAAAATAAAACCATCTCGAGATTAAAGTTGTTAAATTTTGAGAAAAATGTCGAGATAAAATGTTGAGAATAAAGTAAAGTAATTAAATTACCTGAAAAAAGTCGCTAAATTACGATAACAAATTCGGTAAAATTATGAGAAAAAATGTAGTTAAATTTAGAGAAAAAAGTCGAGATAAAATGTTGAGAATAAACTCATTAAATTATGTGAATAAAGTCATTAAATTACGAGAAAAAGTTGAGACAAAAAAGTTTATGAGAATAAACTCATTAAATTATGAGAAAAAAGTCGTTAAATTATGAGAATTTAAGGAACTTGTTCTCGTAATTTTTTTCTCAGAATTTTAATTCTCTGAGAAATAATAATTTCTCAGAGTTTATTCTCAATATTTTATCTGGATTTTTTTCTTGAAATTTAACGACATTTTTCTCCTAATTTAACGAATTTGTTCTCGTAGTTTAACAACTTTTTTCTCATTATTTTAATGAGTTTATTCTCAATATTTTATCTGGACTTTTTTCTTGAAATTTAACGACATTTTTCTCCTAATTTAACGAATTTGTTCTCGTAGTTTAACAACTTTTTTCTCATTATTTTAATGAGTTTATTCTCAATATTTTATCTTGACTTTTTTCTTGAAATTTAACGACATTTTTCTCCTAATTTAACAAATTTGTTCTCGTAATTTAACAACTTTTTTCTCGAGTTTATTCTCAACATTTTATTTCAACTATTTTCTCAAAATTTAACAAGTTTTTTCTCAATTTAATGACTTTATTCTCAACATTTGGTTTTATTTTTTTATTATTGCTTGGCCCTAATCCTCTTCCATAGATAAAGTTTGGCCGTGTGACCACTAAAGCATTTTTAGCCAGCTGAAAATGCTTGGCACTTTTTTTTTTTTTTTCAATTGAAATGCTTCGCTTGCTATGATATGGAATAAAGAGTTACTAGTATCTCATTTCACATATAGATTGTTTCTGTATTGTTTCTATATAAAAATGTCGATACAATGTAAAGTATTTGCTTTGGCTCTTGTTTGAAATTATTTTGTTCCATTATTATGCTTGTTGTTGTTGTCGTCATCTGTTGATGTTGTACAAGCAGAATGTGGCGTTTGGTCGGTGTGGTATTTGTCCTGTCCCTCCTCCACTGTGATTGGAAGGCTGGGTAAAAAGTGAGTGATGAGCGCTGCGTTTTACCCAAAGTTGAACATCCTTCAAATCGAGGCAACAAGAAAAAACGAGTGCTTCAGCGTGAAATAGATGCTCAGCGCCTCGTTATGTTCCTGCCGTTTTAAAAACGCGGCGCTCCAATTGAAAACAATTGGAAAAATGTGCTACCCATGCACATCATCATAATATAAATGTGCAAATCAAATTGTGATTGGTCTTCTTTCTTGCATCAATTTGCATCTCTTTAGCCATCTATAACTGTCTTTGCATAAGAATTAACAAATAAAGTGTGATGAATGTCATGAGGACGACAAGTGCGTAAGTTTGCTTGTAACTGGAGGACTGTACTTTTAGATCCTTGCAAGCATTGCTATTTCCTTTAGGAAATGCAAATCTATGTAGACTTTCATGAGACACTGAGAAAGTATGTCAGCAGCAGGAAGATCAAGCTGTCTGACAATGATATCTCAATATTTTCTAAAATCAGAACTAGTTCAAAATACACAGACGCTATTTGAAGAAAAGAAAGAGAAAAAAAAACCCACTGCAACACGATTATGTAGCTTGACTTGATTCCAGCGTGACATTGTCAGACTTTGATTGCTGAAAATAACTTGAGGGAAAAAGAAGTGATGGAGAGAGCAACAGAGATTAGAGAGACAGCGTTTCAGCTGCAGCTGCTGCGATTTAAAATGTTTAAAACAACTGAGAGAGAGTGAGTTTCAGCAGGAGAGAAACATGATCTAAACACTGGCAGTCACCGGGAGAGCATGAATATCCCTCTGCCACATCGCATCTATGGCATCCACAGTACGTCTTCATACACACAAATAGCCCAAACACTACAAAAGTGTGAAAATGATGCATTCGTGGCAATTCAGAGAGGATATAAAGAGAAAGAAAGAGAAATGAGCTGATCAAATCTTGTATCTACTTTCTGTTACCTGTCTCTTGAGGGGGAATTTGGACAGTTTTTGAACTGGCGGCGCGGGGAGAGTCTTCTGCGTGTTCATCCGCATACGGCAGAGGATAATGATGACCATGGTGAGGATGAAGAGCACGCAGCCCGTCACGTAGATGAGAATGTCCGCGTAGTCGTCCTCTCTCTCCATCTCCACCGCTGACACAGAGCACAAGAGCACAGTTTAGACGTGTGTGATGACATTATGAGAGAAATGTTGCACTGTAGGTGAAACTATGAATGTTGTGAATGCTAGTGAAGCGACTGACGCTGTAGGTCACATGACAATGACATCATGATGGATGCAGCGCATACGGACACGCATTCATACTACTATATATAGAATGTACTTTTTAAATGGTTGAGAAGCAATTGTTTTTTCAAAAGAAGTACCTACTAAAGAGAGTATGCGATTTCTGACAGCCATTGATTGAGAAGTTTTAAAATGGCCCACTTTTCTATTAGTGTTGTCTGACATTAGGATCCAAAATGAGATGCCATATGCAAGCAAACTTGGTCAAGTTTTGCTTTAATAAGAAAATAAGTGAAGTTTTATAAGTGACTGCAACATAATTTGTGGCTTAAATTGAATTCTAATAGTCTGAACCTTACTGATGTAAGCAATGCAACGACTCAGACATACACCTCAGTGGAAAATTTTCCATCAGAGGTTTATCTGGGATGCCTAAATGTCAATTTTCTAGAGCTAAATGTGGTGACGTGGAATATAAAATCACCACCGCAAACAATTATAAAGTTAACAGCTGAAGGCTAATTAGAAATATTTATGGCCAGTAAACTTTCTCAATTCATCCACCTGTGTGCATTTTGGACCCTGTTTATTTCTAATACACATAAAATTCAGTTTCGTTGGCCATTAACTACTACAGCCTCAGGACTTTGATTTAAAAACTAAGAGCAACTTTAGAAAACAAGCCCTACTAATGGTTCGATTAGAGATCATCTTAAGTCAATCATTAGTTTGTTTGTTCCAAGTTATAAAACAGAAAGCCTGCAGTTAATTTACAGCAACCTTACAAACTAATTAACATGCTATCGCGCCCCCATGCAGGTACAAACATCCCATAATGCTGCTCTCTCCGGGAGGCTTATTTGGCACTTGTGTGATGAGCCCCACAGATAGAGTTCAGTGGCTCTACACGAGACGAGCGATTTTAATTACAGCAGCAGAACGGAGAGCTGGATAACAGGATGAGCGCGGAGGATGTAAGAATTAATGAATCGGGGCCTCCCAGATACTGGGACTGTGTGCCATCAGTAAATACTCCAGTAAACACGACAAGCACTTCCATCATGAGCGCGTGTGTTATCGAGTGGAAACAGTCTATGAGGAAAAACTCATAGACTGCATATGTCATGTTTATATCTAAAAACAATTACAAACTACCAGGTTGTTCCTCAGAGCACTTTAGTCCTGGTGGCATATTTAATTTGACATGAACAAAAACTAGACTGCTGTGATTAAAGGATTAGTTCACTTCAGAATTAAAAATTCCTGATAATTTACTCACCCCCATGTTATCCAAGATGTTTGTCTTTCTTTCTTCAGTCGAAAAGAAATTAAGGTTTTTGAGGAAAACATTCCAGGATTTTTCTCCATATAGTGGACTTCATTGGTTACCGATGGTTTGAAGGTCCAAATTGCAGTTTCAGTGCAGATTCAAAGAGCTCTACGTGATCCCAAACGAGGAATAAGGTTCTTGTCTAGTGAAACGATCGGTCTATTTCCAAAAAAAAAAAAAAAAAATGCATATACTTTTTTAACCACAAATGCTCGTCTTGCACCACGCCACGATGAAATCACGTTGGAAAGGTCACACATGACGTAGGCGGAAGTGCTGCGGTAGGGCGAAAAACTCCATCTCATTTTCTCCTCCAACTTCAAAATCATCCAACATCGCTGTTTTACCTTTTTTTGTAAAGGCCATTTGACTTAGTCTTTGCACGTTCGCTTTGTAGACACTGGATCTTTACTTCCGCCTACGTCACGTGTGACCTTTACAACATGATTACGTAATGCGTGGCGCATCGCATAGCAGTGCAAGAGGAGCATTTGTGGTTAAAAAGTATATAAATTTTTATTTTTTTTTAGAAAATGACAGATCGTTTCGCTAGACAAGACCCTTATTCCTCAGCTAGGATTGTATAGAGCCCTTTGAACCTGCCTTGAAACGTCCACTATATGGAGAAAAATCCTGGAATGTTTTCCTCAAAAACCTTAATTTCTTTTCACCTGAAGAAAGAAGGACATAAACATCTTGGATAACATGGGGGTGAGTAAATTATCAGGAAATTTTAAGTTTGAAGTAAACTAATCCTTTAAAGTCCACAGAGATTATCAATGAAAACATTTCAAAAACATTTTAACTGCAAAACTATGAACAAAACATGCAAGGACAATAGGGAAAACAGGAAGTATAGAGACTTGAGAACAAAGGAGTGAAAAGAAACCCCAGAAAGTGAAACTAGGATACCTGGTAAAACTGTAAGCCAAGCAGAGTGATGGTTATAGCCAATCGAGTTCCCTGCCAGACAAGTGTATTGCCCCGCATCCTCAAAAGACACATTGGTCAAGTAGAGAATCTCCAGCTCTTTATCCGTAGTATTTATTCCCGCAGTCTGGAAAAGTAGGGAGAGATGGAGAGAAAGAAAGACAGATGCGTAAAGCACAACCTTTGAGAAAGGAACAGCACCCAACACCCGGGAGGAAGATCTGAACGAGAAAAGATCAGTTAACCCATCACCAGGAACCCAAAGATCCCGCAGTCCTGCTTATGAGGAGATGACCTAGAAGCAAAGTAAAACCCTAAACCCTAGTGGAAAATTCAACGCCCCATCAGCAGCAGCGGGTTCACATCCATAACATCTGTTTGAGGTGCAAAGAAAATGTAAAAAGAATATTACCAGCTTTAAGCTTAATTTAACCTCTCACTACATAAAACTGACACCTATTTATGTAGAAGTGTGTGTCCCAATACTCGAGAGCAGTAGGATATATGAGAAAATCAATAAGAATGTCTCGGCTCCTTATTAAACATGCCCTTGTTGCATTGATTGGGGAAGAAGAAGAAGAAGTGAGCATTTAAATGAATCAGACATACACTCGCCTTACATAACAAGCCCTTGAATCAGGTCAGCTTATTTATTGTGAGAAGGGGGCGAGAAGTGCAGTGAGAAACAGAGAGAGTTTAGAGGAGTTTGACTCTACGCCACCAAAGTCTTGATTGACAGCGGCTGTTTGGAGAGAGATTTACCTGGCTGGGACACTGTGAGCCAGAACGTATTCTCTGAAATGCCTAAAAAGTTGTGGGCTCGGCACCAGTACTGGCCTGCATCTTTTTCTGACACATTATACAGAGTCAGCGTATCGTGGGCCTCTTTTACATTACTGACAAAACTCTGCAGAGACACACACACACACTTTGTCAGGCGAGCACGTTCACACATGAACACACACTTAATGATTAAAATACTCCCGCAGCTTGATCTACCACTTTTTTTAAGATACTGACACAATTTCATATTCACAAAACAGTTCATATTCGCCACTCAGTACAAAATCTTATATCTTATTCACTAACCACCCACAATCCAGTTTAACCTGGCGAAAAAATAAAGGTTCCAAAAGGGTTGTTCACAGCGATGGTATAGAAGTACCATTTTTGGTTCCCCAAAGAACCTTTTAGTAAACAGTAAACAAAACCATTTTTTTCTTAGCGTGATCAACATTTTAATAATCTAAAGAACCTTTTGCATGTTTTATGTAACAGAAAGGTTCCATGGATGTTAAAGGTTCTTCATGGAACCATTGATGCCAGTAAAAAACCTTTAGTTTCAAGAATGTAAAGTGTAAATTAATTGAATTTTTTTGAATTGAAGATTTACTGAATTTTCAAAAGAAAAAAAAAAAAGGTTATTTTCTTGTTAAAATATATTATTATATTTTTTTGACCTGAAGTCAAATTCAAATTTCAATTACACTTCCTGTTTGCAACCTCAGTTCAAACGCAGGAATTGAACTGTAATCTGAAGAATTTATTTCGGAATGGTGAATAGCGTTGTGTGTCATGAGTATTTAAATTAACTCATTGTCATTCTTTTCAGCACAAACACATCCCCTTTCATATAAATTAGACTTATTATAGATTGTGGCTTATTTACAAAACTTAATTTTAACAATCTAAGCGCATGTCTGAAGCGCATTGTGCAGGTGCATTTAGTCTGAATCCACTTTTGCTAGTTTAACAATGGAAAAAAATGGTCTAAAAGGGTTGTACCTAGTCTCTTAATGAGTCATGGGTGTGTTTTGGGCGTAACGTGCCTGAGTGTCATCTCCCATTCCCTTTAAAGGCCAGGTGCGCTTGCACCATGGCGGATTGCCATTTACATGGTGGAATATAGACACTTTCAACCTGATGAGTCTGTTTAAATACATGTGTGTATTGCCACGATTGGTCAAATAATTAGCCAATTTCATTCGTCATTACTGCAAATAAGTAATTCTAATACATGCAATGACTATCCATTAGGAATTTTTATCTTATATGTGCACAATAATTATCGTTTACATTGTAATCCTTTTATTTTGAATATTTGGCATGTTTGTGTGCTGTCCCTGTGTGTGTGATAAGCGGAGTGTACGCACATTGTGCACCTTCCTATAGGCGCATATTACTAACGCACCGTTTAAATAAAAAATACTGCTGCATTGACACTTGACCAGGTTTTTGTTGGTCAATGGCGCAGTTTTCAGTTGCCTCAAAATAGCAACACGCCAACAATGCGCCTGAACACACCTTGTTTTCAGACCAGCACACACATGGGTGCACAAATGGGCGCAAATGCATTTGCTATTTAAACAGTGTGGGTTCTGGACGTGAAAATGATAACTGCATCAGGCTGAACTAGTAAAAAAAAAATTGCATTGCGCCGGGTGATGATAGGGCCCATTTTCAGCTATCAGCTAATAACACTATCAGATGTTAACCCATGAAGATGCTGTCACCAGATATTTATGGCTGTTTATTTAAAACTATAAATTAGGTGGATTGAAACTTTCACCTGCATTGGCGCCACAGCTCAACACGCTAACTGCTAGGCCTCTGACGTCACTGTATGTTATAATTAAACGCTTAAATGTTGTCTTTAGCCCCTTAGTCCACACATACAGTATCTGTTTCTGTATTTCTTTCAGATGTTTCATTTGCTTTATTCTCTGTTTCCGATCTTTCCCTTGATCGTAGGCGTTGCGCCACACATGATCTGTCGCTCAGCACTCTCGGTCTGGGAGGGCTGGGGAAGGCTTTAGAGGGTGCGCAGATGAAACTGCGGGGAAGGGAAAAGCCGGCGCGCGGCTCCCAGTAAAATACTGTTTCAATTATGTGGGAGTCTAAAATAGCGTGGCGGTCTGGCCAGCCGACGCACTCCCCTCCTCTGCCTGCTGACTCGGCCCTTCCCTCGCTTCCCGCACTCATTTTTTCCATGGCTTTTTCGGGAGCCTCTTCCCTCGTTCCCTCCCTCCTTCTCTGAAGAGAGAGTGGGGCAGCACAGCTAATGGCTGTCTCCCTGCGCGACGCCACCGCGGCGGTTAGCTTAGCCCAAAACAGATGTCTGCCTCCTCTCTCACTCTTCTGAGAGGAAAAAGAGAGTGAGAGACCCCTAATTCTCCAGTTGCAGAGCCTATAGTGAGATGCTAACATGGGTGGGATTAGGAGTTTGAGGGAGGTGCTCTAAAAGTCACTCAAAGCTCACATGAGACTTAATATGAGGTTTAATTTAAGCTGCACTTGGACACATTTCGAAAAAATGCCTTCGACAATGTAGGACTATTCTAACAAGCACAAGCTAACAATGTTTTCATAATAATTAAATCTTTGTATCTTTTAGTGTTATTAGTTTCACTCAAACCATCCTTGTTCACATTACTTAAACTCATGTAACTACATTAACTTAATTTAACTGAGTATGAGTATTGTCAGCTTTACTTAAATTGAGTTTGTTCAATGAGTTATTTTTTTTGAGTGCATTTTGTAGAGCAAATAGTTAATTTAATAAGGTAAATTAAATCAATAAATGTGGTCACCTTACATAATAAACTTGCACATATAAATATTATGTAACTGACAAATTCAAATGATTTGTATTCACTCACAGAAATTTTATCAGCTCGAATTTCTTTTGTTCATACAACTAAATTGTTAGTTGTACAAATTACTCAATATTGTTGCGTGGAACCACTTGACGCTGCTTTTTTTAAGTAAATTCAACAATTAATTTTTTTGATTGAACAATCCAAACTTTTAAATCATAATCAATGAAACAGAAATCATAATTATCATGATATTAATTAAAACGTTTTTGAAAAACAAAATGTTCATAATAAAAGTATTTGATGTGCAAAACAGAAAACAAAGTAGTTCATTCATGAATTCTTCTGATGTGCCCATATAGATGACTGTACCTTAAGGATGTTGACGTAGGGGGAGCCATTGGGCCCATACTGGCTTCCATTCACCTCGATGTGTTTGAGCCACTGGATGTGTGGCTGAGCATCACTGTACACCTTACAGTGAAACTCAACGTCGCTGCCAACCACCACCGTCTGATTGGCCGGGAGTCCCGCCTGTAGGATGGGCCGGTGAGGAGAGCGTTCTGATTGGACAAGAGATGGGGCTAGTCAGATATGAAGGTAAGTTTAAGTTAAATGTTGAATGTGTCTGTGTTGCGTGTTCATACCCAGCACGTCGAGTTGGTAAGTGTGTTTGATTGTCCCGTATTTGTTCTGCACCACGCACGTGTAGTTCCCTCGGTCAGATGGAACGGCGCTCTCCATGACCAAACTCCACTGCTGATCCCTCAACTTGAGAGCGAGGATGAGAGAGACAGAGAGAGGGTTTTATTCATAAAGTATGACATTACATAAGAAGTCCACTTGAATCCTTCCTCAGGTTTTTCTGTTAGCTGAAGAAAAGCAGGTGGTAAAATTTTGGTGTCTGTGCTGAAAAATCTGAATTGAATTAGAATTAAAGTACCAAACAGGAGGCAGAATTGTAGTAGGATTAAAATGAATGAATCAGAGTTTTAAACTAGAAACATAATACCATATTAAGCCTTTCTAGATAGACAGACAGACAGACGATAGATCGAGAACTACATGAGGATGATTAAATAATCACATTTTTGGGTTTATTTTGGAATTCCTCTAACATCATCAGATGTAGAAAATGAGGAGATGGGTCACAAAGTTTCCTTTCAACACACACACACACACACACACACACACACACACACACACACACACACACACACACACACACACACACACACACACACACACACACACACACACACACATATCCATTCATTCATAGAGCACACTCTTAATTGCATACGTCTCTCTCTCTCTGCCTCTTTCTGTTTCTCTTGCGCTCTGTCTCTTTCTCATTCCTTCTCTATGCACTTTGAAGGTCTGAGTGGAAAAAAATGTAACTGTGTAAATATTATGGGCTGTGTTTTTGAACAGTTGCATGGTAACACTGCCTGAGAGGGCAACACGCACATAGACAAACACACATGCCTAAGAAAGTTGGCAAGGCCGCCTGTGCCCCCTGCACTCCTCCTCCTCCCCCTTGTCTTCTGGATCCTCACCTCCTCTCAGCTCGCTCTCACTCAGTGAGGCTTTGGTTTTCGCCGATTGAAACGCTGCACAGTATGAGCGTATGTCTGTATGGGAGTAGTTGACATAAGACTTTTTATAAATCAAGATTTTAGGTTCAAATGAATGTAAATGTATAAGGGAAAGTACAGTATATTGTATGTCCTGTAATCAACTTTAGTTAATTTAAATTATCCTGCATTGAGACAAATGAATTTTTAAAAATTACAACAATCTCAACCATTAAGAGGTCTATATAATAATAATAATAATAATAATAATAATAATAATAATAATAATAATAATAATAATAATAATAAAAGAACTAGCAAAATGCTGTTCAAATAGTTTTAAATGAAATAAACTTCCATAATTGTTGCTAAACGATATTAAGAAGGGCTTCACACCCCTAAAATAATCCTAAATTAAACCTTAAAATCTGTGATTATATTATATTATATTATATTATATTATATTATATTATATTATATTATATTATATTATATTATATTATATTTATTATATTATATTATATTATATTATATTATATTATATTATATTATATTATATTATATTATATTATATTATATTATATTATATTATATTATATTATATTATATTATATTATATTATATTATATTATATTGTTCAACAGATCACAAAACTCACGGTTCGGTTCATATCACAGTTATGAAGTCACGGATCGTATAATTTTTTGGATCAGCACAAAAAATAATAATAAATAACTTTGCATTTATTACTTAGTCCACTTTAACTACTCCAATACCACAGCAGAAACTACTAGCCTAACTAATACATTATTAAAGGCAAGTGAACAGACTGTAAAAAGAACAAATACTGTACACCAATTACAAGCATAGATGAGAAGAGTCCACAGCTTTCATGCATGTCTTTCAAAATAAAAGTATTGCATCATCAAAACAAAACACAGAATTACGTTTGTTGTCATTTCTTTGACTGCACACTCCGTGACCCACTTAAAACTTTGGACTAAAGGCAAGAAATATTCCTCTGAGCTACATCAGCTCATGTTCAGGTTGGAAGCGGAGTCCCCTTGGACTGAAATCCTAGACTCGCCTTGTTAACATCCCAAAAGTATTTAATGTCAGCTACCTATGTGCAGTGGGAGTATGAGAGAGCGAGAGTTTAATTTAGGACCCTATCTTACTTGACATTGACATTTTGCGTGTATGAGTGTAAGACATTTATCTCAATGTGTCTGCTGAAAAGAAATGCTGTGAGGAATTCTCAGCTGTTCTTCAATCTACCCGAGCTCTTTATCCAGAGGGAACGGGAGGAGAGGGATAGTACATTTATCCCATCCTTCTTCAAAAGATAAGAGCTGAAAAGTGTTGTGATGTCATGTTGTACCCTGCTGATTCAGATACAGAAAAAAAAAAAAAAAAAACGTCACGAGAAAGACCCAAGCCAAGGTCCGATAATCAGTTGAAAAGCACTGCTCAAATTCCTCCCGGCATTACGCTGTTAACATATTAAGCCTCTTTAACTCTGATGTCAGACTGGGGTTAGGAGTTAAAACCAATGCGGTGGATATTCATTCAGTTCAACTCATTTGTGACAGAACTGCAGAGAATATTGGGAGTAAAGGGACTCAAGAAGCTCAGGTCTCTCTGTGTGTTTGTATGTGTATGTCCAGGATTTATAGCTGTGTCGAAACGGTACGGGCTCGTTCCGACAGCGGTGCTGTTTAATTTGACCCACAGAGACAGGAAGCAAAAACAACTGACCCCAGGGCTAGTCATTAAAACGACAAAACTGTTTCTCTATCTCGCTGTCAATAGAAAATGGCACAGTAGTCTTACTGGAAACACTGTTTCACCATTAAAAGAAGCCATCGATATTGTACAGACAGCCCAGGTCACCATGATTTTGCCAAGTAAGTACTGTAATTGGTGAAATTACGTTCAACGATGGGGCCCGTAATCATACACGTGCTCATATGAAAGACATCACTCTGTTCATACTCATAAAGACCTCAAGCACAAAGAAATAAACACGGCTTTTCCACATTATTTTCACATAACAACTATTACCACTTAAAGGTGAAGTTTATCTAGTGGCAGCTAATTGAATTGTGAAAAATAAATATTTCAAACAGGTTTTCCAAACTTTTTTTTTTTTTTAAAGTTTTATTTGTCATTTAAAGGCATAATTCACCCAAAAATGAAAATTGGCTCATAATTTACTCACCCTCAAGCCATCCTAGTTGTATATGAGTTTCTTCTTTCAGTCAATCAGAGTTATATTAAGAAATATCCTGCCACTTCCAAGCTTTACAATGGGAGTGAATAGTACCCAAGATTTGAAGCACAAAAACACGCATCCATCCATCATAATAGTAATCCATACGGCTCCAGGGGTTAAAAAAGGCCTTCTGAAGTGAAGCGATGTGTTTTTGTAAGAAAAATATATCTATAATTGTAACTTTATTAACTAGAATCACTAGCTTCCGGTAACATCCGTTTGCGCGTTCATGAAAGAGTCGAGTTCTGCCGTACGACGTAGGATGTAGGAGTAGCGTAAGTTAGGTGAGAGTAGACACCTTTCACATTTCAAACAAACTCAAGCACCTCCGACATTTCTCTTTAAATATTCTCATTTTAGACTTCTAATTCGTGACCGGTGTTTTGCTTTGCTCAATCCGCTGCATTGCCACTTTCATCAATACGACTTGTCAGGTCAGAGGTTACTCTTCTGCTAGAATTGACGTACAGAAGCCAGTGATTCTAGTTTATAAAGTTATAAATATGGATATTTTTCTCACAAAAACACATCGATTTGCTTCAGAAAGCCTTTATTAACCCCCTGGAGCTGTATGGATTACTATTATTATGGATGGATGCACTTTTTTGGGCTTCAAAATCTTGGGCACCATTCACTCCCATTATAAAGCTTGGAAGAGCCAGGATAATTTTTACTCTGATTGTGTTTCGCTGAAAGACATATACACTTAGGATGGCATGTGGGTAAGAAAATTATGGGATAATTTTCATTTTTGGGTGAACTATCCCTTTAAGCAGGTTTGCTAAACATACATGAGCAGCATTTCTATAGTGTATATATTTCTAATAATAATAAATATTTGAATAATCTGTATTATTCTACTATTGTGGTAAGACAATGGACCTTTTTTCCCCAGAATTTTCACTATTATAACCAGCACCTTTATTGGGCAGAAAAAGCTGCAAAAGACTAGCCTTATGTCGATAAGCAAAAATCAGGCTACATGAGAATAGTGAACATTCAAGTGGGAGCTAAATTACACACTTGACCTTTAAACATATTTACACATAAATGAATAACTAATTGCACCCAAGCACTTAATAAAGACATATACTGCTGTGGCTTTCAGACAAAAGGCACATTTGTCGGTGGATTAGAGATTCAGCATTTCATTACCGATTCTCCAAGCATGTAGAATTTAAAGCGCTGGTGGTCCCACAGAGAACTGCGACTGAAATTGAGTCATCTCTCGCAGGACGTAACAGTCTTTCTTCACTCGCTCGTCAATTGAGCTGTTGAATATGTTGCAAGCTGCACGCACTCTCGAATGCAGCGTTTTCACAAAACGTCAGTGTGTATGTGTGCGTGAGGTGTGACTAACCCACGGTGCCGCAGATTAGCATTCTAACAATGCGACTTCGGCTGCCATATGTGAGCATGACAAAAGCCACGCCTCCCCCTGTCAATCAAGACGTCTAAATCGCCACGGCAACACCCTCTCAGAACCTCCCCCTTCTGATGACTCAATAGAGAGGTGACCTCTGACCTTAGAACCCTGCCAGTCAGGGACAGAAAGTGTCTGAGGTGTGTGTGTCTGTTTGTGTTAATGTGTGTGTGGCTGTTTGAAGGGGAAAGCTGTGGGAAAGTCAACTGTCTAAACAAAGCCATGGATAGTTTCAAACAATGAGAGTTTGGCAAGTGACTCATTTTCTTGCATTTAAAACTCATTCTACAATCTTAACGCATTTAGTCGGCAATTAACGTCGCCAGAGAGGTAGTCAAATTTACAACCGGCTTCAGTGCCAATAGAAACATAATCGCAGCATTATTGTTCCCCTTGCCATGCAGAAAAGAGCTTTATGCCGATCTCCCAGGGAACTCCTCATGCTTAATTTCGCATGACGTTCTGCATTTTAACACATCGTTGAGTGCGTTATCAAGCCATCAGGCCTGTCATATCCACACACACAAGGGGAGCACACATACATATAAGAGCCGTGACTTTTAGCCTTGGTCTTAATAGAGACAGAAGACATTTAGCGTGAGCCATCAAGCCCCTGTGTATGTGAGTGTTAAATAAAGCTATTATGATGCTGTCAGACATCTCTATGCCAACAGAGACTGTGCTGATGCGGAGGGCAGGTCTGGTATAAAGGATGACCCTGGGTCAGTGCGGACCCCTGGTGTGTGTATACGTGTGTGTTTTTGTAAGGGCGGCATGGTCACTCTATGGCCATGGAGAGGTGGAGAGGTCAATGTTTTGTTTCTAAATGTCTCTCTTAGGAGACACTGGTTATATTCTATGTAACAGGTCAATGCAAAGCATGGCTGTGTTAAAGAATCTGAATGTGTGAATGTGTGTGCATGAAAAAAAGTCAGGTTTGTCTCTTAAAATTCTGATAATTTAGAAAAAAATGAGGAAATTGTCATGCATTTGTTGTATATATCTATAAAATGAATGGCATCAGAAGAACCTGATGAGAAATACTTGAGTTCATATTAAGACTTTCATATCTTGGCAAATCTACTAAAAGCGACTACAGTTTGAGATCTCTTCTGAAGTTTTTTTTCTCAAGGGAAAATTCTGTAAATGGGCTTAATAAAAGTCTCAGTTCTCAATGCTATCTAGAAGAAACAATTGAGATCCTGAAGATATCGAATTTGTGAATATTTTTATTTTTATTTTTTTTTAATGGGGAAAGTTTGTGCCTCTTAAAGGGATAGTTCAACCAAAAATGAAAATTATCCCATGATTTACTTACTCTCAAGTACAGAAGATGATTAGGGCAAAGCAATAATAATAAAAAAAAACATCTCGAGATTAAAGTTGTTAAATTTCGAGAAAAAAGTTGAAATAAAATGTTGAGAATAAAGTCATTAAATTACGAGAAAAAAAGTTGTTAAATTACGAGAACAAATTTGTTAAATTATGAGAAAAATCTCATTAAATTTCGAGAAAAAAGTCGAGATAAAATGTTGAGAATAAACTCATTAAATTATGAGAATAAAGTCATTAAATTACGAGAAAAAAGTCGTTAAATTATGAGAACAAATTCGCAATTTAACGAATTTGTTCTTGTAATTTAATGACTTTTTTCTCATAATTTAACTTTTTCTCGAAATTTAACAACTTTAATCTCGAGATGGTTTTATTTTTTTATTATTGCTTGGCCCTAATCCTCTTCTGTACTCAAGTCATCTGCCGGAAGCTAGTTATTTTAGTTTATGAAATTTTAGATATGGATATTTTTCTTACAAAAACCTATCGATTCACTTCAAAAGGCCTTTATTAATTGGAGCTGTACAGATTCATATTACTTTTTATGATGGATGGATCCATCCCCCCCTCCTTCACTCCCATTATAAAGCTCGGAAGAACCAGGATACACCTAGGATGGCTTGAGGGTGAGTAAATCATGGGATAATTTTTGGATGAACTATCCTTTTAGTTTAGAAACAAATTAAGAAATTGTCATGCAGTTGTAGTATATACAGCTATAAAATGAATGTATGGCATCAGAAGAACTTGGTGAGAAATACTTTAATTTCAGGTAACACTTTATTTTAGGGTTTTTTAACTAGTTGTTTATTAGTATGTATATTACTAGAAAATTGGCTATTTGCACGACTGCATGACCATATTCTACATTCTTAATACTATCCAACACCTAAATTTAACAACTACCTTACTAACTATTAATAAGAAGTAAATTAGGAGTTTATTGAGGGAAAAGTTGTAGTTAATAGTTTATATGTGTTCCATATACTAAAGTGTTATTGACTTTCATATCTTGGCGAATCTACTAAAAGCTACTACAGTTTTAGATCTCTGAAACTCTGTAGGAGATGTATGAAAGTACTGGTGTCTTTTCTCTGGAGAGAAAATTCTGTAAATGTGTTTAGTAAAAGTCTCAGTTTGTTCTCAATGCTATCTAGAAGTAACAACTGAGATAATGAAGAGATCTAATTTGTGATTTTTCATTCCTATGGGGAAAATTTGTGGGAAAATTTGAAGGGATAGTTCACCCAAAAATGAAAATTATCCCATGATTTACTCACCCTTCTGTCTGCCAAAGCTATTTTTTTTAGTTTATAAAGTTTTAAATATGGTTATTTTTTTTACAAAAACCTATTGCTTCGCTGAAGGCCTTTATTAACCCCCTGGAGCCATGTGGATTATTTTTAAGATGGATGGTTGCATTTTTTGGGCTTCGAAATCTCACCCCCCTTTTACTACCATTATAAAGCTTGGAAGTGCCAGGAAATGTTTAAATATATCTCCGATTGTGTTTGTCTGAAAGAAGATAGTCATATACACCTAGTGAGTAAATCAATTAAGGAAAGTTGCAATAAATAATGCTTTGTATTTAAAGGGATGGTTCACCCAAAAATGAATCATTAACCCGCACTCACGTAGGTCCAAACCTGTATGACCTGTACGACTTTGAACAGTTTTGGTCACCATTGACCGAAAAAAAAAAAAAAAAAAAAATTCTGTGTTCCACAGAAGAAACAAAGTCATACGTGTTTGAAAAAAAACAACATGAGGGTGAATAAATGATGACAGAATTTTCACTTTTTGGGTGAACTATCTCTTTAATTGTGTGGGGGAACATTAAGTGCTAAGGAGCAACAGGCCTGAGAGATGAATAATGGTAATAACAAATAAAAATAATCTAAAGAATCAGAGAACGCTCTCCAATACACGTCACAAACAACACCCGCACACAAACGTATCAACACATAAATAACAAGACCACACAGAACTTTGTGTTCCTCTGCTGTTTCACAGAGGAACAGCAACAGGTGGACGTATCCTCTAGAGGCGACAAGCAAATAAAATCCAGAGAGAGAGAGAGCTCTTGAAGGAGCAGATGTTGGGGATCTGTGTAAATTTATTACTAATTGCAGACTCTTATTATCTGTAATCCTATACACACAATCACGTTTGCACACTCACATGTTCTTAATCGATATTCCTATTGTCTTACTTTAATCCCGCCCATTCTTTGCTCTCCTTTGAATTCCTTGCCATTTTTCAGCCAATGTATGGTGGGTGTGGGATTGCCAGCAGCCGGACAGCGGAACTTCACCGTATTGGCGGCAGGAACGGCCAACAGTTTCTTCTCCATCCGGTCGGGACGGGTCCAGAATGGAGCTTCTGTTGGTCAGAAATATGAGAATAAAATCAGATGCTGCTGAAAACGATGTTATGAATGTTTACCAAAACATTTCAAATGCACAGTACATGAATCCATAGGAGCTCCATATAAGTGTATGTTGACATGCAACGCTATTTTTCAGGGGGTAGGGTGTTCCCTCTCCGGGAGTCTTCGTGTGGGTGAATGTTTATGGAAAGATTTTTCTTGTGTGCTCTGTGGCAGCGTCAGACTGGCTGCCTAATTCCCAGACTGAATTAAAATTTGTTTGGAAAAGCAAACACGCTTACATACACTCTTACGTGAGTGTGAGGCGTGTTTATGCTCTTGCAGACAGAACGCTAAAAGATTCCCAGTGTTAAATCCTTCACAAAACCTTGACCGCACAATGCGGAGTCCTAATAATAACAGCCTATTATAATAAGGGACCAATTTTCCTTCATTTAATCTTCCCACAAATTTAGTATATAATGTTGACTGTCATGTGGTCAGGTCTGTGTTTATGCTTCCTTGTAGCTAATGCCAAATATCAGAGCATAAATACTTACGGTAACATTCTTTAGCTAAAATAATAGTCATTATTTTCATTTTCTGAGACGTGTTGTACTTTGGAAGTGTGTGTGTCTTTAAGAGATTGAGTAAACATGCTTTCATCCCTCCTCAAACAATTAACTCCAGATCTGATCAACCCGAGAACTTGGCGATTAAACCCACAGACGCCACATTTCGCTCCAGACATACATGCAAGCTCACAAACACACATCTGTGAGCGCGCACACACATGCACACACAATAAACCCATTAACTTGACTGAATATAATTATCTCGGCTGTTATTTGCTCACACTATCAGATTGTGAATGTGAAGGGTGATTGGCAGGCTGGCATTTCCTTTGGCATAACCACACACTCTCTCTCGCTCTCTTCTCTGCATTCTCCGATGGTCAGTGGAACTGGAAACTCAACATGGGTCTGTACCCAACAGTCGACTTAGCCCCTATGTGTATGTGTTTGTGTGTGTGTGTGTGTGTGTGTGGTTTGCAGTTTTATAGAGTTCAATACAGACAATTTGAGCTTTGAAGTGGGAACTGCGAATCTGCAGTGACCCAACTTTTTTTTTTCCATTTACTTTTATTCTACAGCCAAAGAAAAAAAAAGCCATCAAAGTGCAGTTCAACTCCACACAGCTGATATTACGCACAGCTTGCTTCAGTCAGCCAAACTGAGAGCAGAAACCAGCACTGCATCATTAAGATATTACAGAATGATGTCATCAGATGTCACACGACCTCAACTCTTCTCAAATGTTCCAGAGAGCGCAGACCTCACAGCTCCCAGCTCCTCTTTCTCTCTCTCTCTTAATTAGAGCTGGATTACTGGTCATTAAACTCTAAAGGGGTTTTGGTTTTTGCTTAATCCCTCGTTTCATGCCCTCCCCTCAACCCTGAGACCCTCCCCCAACCCCGATCCCACCGCAACAGACAGATGTGTTAGCTTTCCCATCCCATCCCGCTCTCTTTCTTTCTTTTTGAAAAATCACAAATGAGATCTCTTTCAAATCTCAGTTGTTTCTCCTCAAAGCAATGAGATTAAATAAAGATAAAATGAAGAATGGCTCCTGCATCTCCAATTTTTCCCTCAGAAAAAGACCCCAGCAATCTTATGTGTGTCATCTACGCTCTAAAAAAAGCTGGGTTAAAAACAACCCAAGTTGGGTTGAAAATGGAGCGATTGGATTGTTTTAACCCAGCAGTTGGGTTAAAATGTTTGCCAAACATGGTGGGTAGTTTTATTAACTCAACTATTGTTTAAAAATTACTATATGGCTGGCTTAAAATGAACCAAAAATATGTTAGAAATTTAAAATCTGACTCATAATTACTAGAGGCAACAATAATAATCAAAAGGTGAACATTTATTAATAAGCAATTTAGTAAATGTATTGTTGAATTATTATTCATTGAACTTATTACTAAATGCTCATTTATTAAACATATTAATAAATATTAATTTCCGATATAATTCGGGTTCATCTTAAGCAAGCAATATAGTAATTTTTATACAACAGTTGAGTTAAATAAAACTACCCTGCAGGATGGGCAAACATTTAACCCAACTGCTGGGTTAAAACAACCCAATCGCTGGATTTGTCCATTTTCAACCCAACATGGGTTGTTTTTAACCCAGCATTTTTTAGAGTTTCAGAGATCCTGTTATTTTAGTATTATTTGTTTACTATTCTACTCTTTATTAATATTTTTAATTAGCTTTAATTTGCAGTTTTCAATGTTTAAGTAATTTTTATGTGCTTTTGTTTATATTTTATTTCAGTTTTAGTAATTGTAATACTTCAACTTAAACTCATTTCAGTAAATTGCCAAGGCATCATTTCTAATTATTGTTTTAGCTTTTCAAGGTTAAGTTTCCATCTAATATTTATATTTTATTTAATTTGAGCTTTTTTTTTTATTCATATTATTTATTTGTTTTGCTCTATACACTTATTTTTTATAAAAAATGTTCTCATTTGTCAATCTTTTTATTTCTCCTATAGGGATTTTTGAGAAACATCTGAGACAAAATTCATACCTATATAAAACATAACTGAGATCTTTGCTTTTTCAAAGCTCAGCAGAATTAATAAAGTTTGTAGTCATGCCTGATTTGTCACCAAATCATTCAGTTACACTTTATTTTAAGGTGTCCGTGTTACAGTGTAATTATACATTTATATACTGAGTAATAATAATTAACTACATATACTTGCTATAGGTTAATGGTTAGAATGAGGATTTGGTTTAGGTTTAGTTGCATGTAATTATGCATAATCTATAGTTATTACTATAGTAACTACATGTTACACACGTAACAATGACACTGTAAAATAAATTATCCTTTTCAATGAACCTTCTGAAACTGGTTCACAAACCATTTTTGACAAATCACTGAATCGTTCTTTGGTCATAACTGATTTGAAATATGGATAAAATCAGTGATTCTGTCTCTGTTGCTACAGTATATTAACATGTTTTCCTACATAGACATTTATCAAAATGTGTTTAATGTGTGTAAAATATCAGTTGGGTCACTGAAATGAGGACTTAACACTAAAACACTGAGAAATAAAATCTTCCTCTAGTTTCTTTCTATAGCTCTTACACACATAGTTGAAGATATTGTGGCATTTTCTGAGATTTTAGTCACATTTCAGTTGATGCCATTAGACTTTATACTATTTCTCTTCTTTTCCTTTCCTCTATCTCCATCTCTCGTGAGAATTTGTGTTTTTGCATCAAGTGAGGGGAAAAGCAGCTGATGAAATGAAATGCAACCCATCCCCAGCTAAGAAAGGCAGCAATCGCATGCATTTATTACAAAACAGAGAGACCTCATGAAATCTCAATCAAAAAAGAGGAATGAAATGAGAAATAAGAAGGTGAAACACACCATTTCCATTACCTGCATCGTCCTCATCTTCATCATAGTCCTCATCATCACCAGAGGACAGCGAATCTAAGAGAGACAGGGTGATGGAGAGAGCGATCTTATTACTACACAGCACAGTGGGCTTTCTGTATGAACAATGAACCTATTCATATGATCTGCAGAATGAGGAAAATAAACTGATAACAAATCAAAACCAATTACTGCACGTGCACACACACACACACACACACACACCCTCAAACACTCACACACAGCGGTTAATAGATGGCAGATGTTTGCAGAGATTCAGTGAGTAAAACGTCTCTGAGATTTCTGACAACAGCTGTATTTTTACACACATGTCCTGAAATACACACACACATACAAACACACACTCCCGTATCCTGCTTCTAAATGAACTCATTCAGAAGGAGAAAAAACTACGCTGTGACCCTGAAAAAGAGATTATTCTGTCTTCAGCTCCTCCTCTCTGAACATTTACACAGGTAAAACTGTACAGCACACACTCCTAAAATACCATCGGAGCGTGAAATCCAACACTAGGCCTATTTAGTGCTAAAGATATGCTGTTACTGGGACACTGAAGCTTTCTTTGTGTGTGTGTGTGTGCTGGCTTTCACAGTGTTAGTTGCACCTAATCATCAGATTTATGCTATATTTTCACATTTCTGTGGCTTCAAAATCTTCATTGGCTCTTGGGGGTTTGTTATAAAATGTTTTGAGTTATGATGGTTTGTGTTGTTCTGTGGTTTTACATGTTTTTTAAAGGTTTAATACACCTAAAAGTTAAAATGATGTTTCATGTCACTGACGTCAAACCTGGCACGAAGTATCTTGAGGCACATAATTATATATGCAAGGCCAATAATATATGCAAGGCCAAATGAGGAATAAAAGCAAATAACATTTTTATTTTCTGTATGTTCCTCACACATATCAAAAAGCTTTAGAAGACTTGGAATGTTGCACACAAGTTATATGGACTGTTTTGTGGAATGTGTACACTGCTTTTAGTGTCATTTTTAGTCCCCATTCACTTTCATTGTATGGAAAAGAGCAGCTTGAACATTCTGTAAAACATGTTCCACACATGAAAGTCAGTAATTAGTGATGTTTTTTTAATACGAACTATCGCTGCAAAGATGTTTGCATGTTGCTGTCTGTCAGTGTTTCTGGTAGCTGTGTCTTGTGCAGAACAGGATATTGCTGTCTTGTGGACATTTTATCGGCATGCCATAATTGGTGCAGGTTGTGTGCCTGTTTCACTTTTTTTGACGGTCTTTCTCCAGACGCTGGCGAGAATGAGAGCCGATTTGCCCCGGCCTAACGCCAAACACATGTTGGTAAAAACTCTCTCCCTGTGCTCATACTTTTTCCATCTGCTTTAAATGATGAGGAGATTCCAGATAATTAGATTCTAATTAGTTGTCAATGAGCAGCTCAGCTTGTGTCCTCGAGTTTACAGAACCAAAGATCACTCCATACTACCATTTAAACACACATTACAAACACACCCACGCGCCCCACGAAAAAAAAAAAAAAAAAATCTGCATTCAATCATGTAATGTCTGTTTGTCTTAAGAGTTTAATGATTTTTTTTTTGTTAAAGTATGAACATGTTCGGAATAGCATACTACCATACTATTCTGCAGTATTCAACATTGTTTTCAACATGTTTTTTTTTGTTTTTACTCATGTGATTGGACTGCCAAACGTTATTTTTACATAATTAAAAAGATTAACTTTTTTTAATTGTTTATTTAATTCTAATAAACAAATGTTCTTATTTTAAATAATTAACTAACACTAATTAATTATATGAATTATTATATATTAATTATTAATGAACTAAAAATTAATTACTTACACTAGGTCTATACTAAACAGCACCTGCTAAATTGAGATCCTGTGTCAGAAATGTAGCATGCCAGCATTGAAATGTGTAGCACTGCATAATACAAACTGCATCACATACTATTTTTATATAATAACAGACATTATACAGTATTTTCATGGAGTAATCAGTGTTCAGATTCCATTCTGAACATAACCAGTGACAAGTGAAATGTTTGTATAATAAAAGATAATAATACCTGACAGGCCGGTTCAATGTTGTGATGCACTTACAAACAACAAGTCTAGTGAATATACTAAAATCACACTGATTTTTATCTGATCTGTAAAAAATGCTGGGTTAAAAATAACCCAAGTTGGGGGGGGGGGGGGAAATGGACAAACCCAGCAAATGGGTTAATTGTTTGTCCAACATGCTGGGTAGTTTTATTTAACTGAACTATTAATGTTTTGATTGCTTTAAATGAACCCAAAATATGTTGTAAATTAACATGTATTAATGTGTTTAATAAATGAACAAGTTTAATGAATAATAATTAAACAATAAACATTTATTAAATTAATAAATGTTCACCTTTTGATTATTATTGTAGCCTCTAGTAATTATATGTCTGATTTTTAAATTCTGACCTATTTTGTGTTAATTTTAAGCCAGCCATATAGTCATTTTTAAACAATATTTGAGTTAAATAAAATTGCCCAGCATGTTTGGCAAACATTTAACCCAACTGCTTGGTTTGTCCATTTTCAACCCAACTTGATATGTTTTGACCTAAATATGCTATTTTCCACCCTACTTCCCCAAGGATTTTTATAACACCTTTATTCTTATCCAGGCAAAGCCATAGTCAGTTTAAAACAGCCCTATTACTGTGTAATACTGAACAACATTCTGCCTTTGAGTGTGTGTTATTGTGCTTGTCTGATAAACGTCAAGTCAGCCTGAAGGTGTGTGCTGAGAGTATGTCTCAAGACCTGTTTGCCTGTTGGGAACAAGTCTGACTGGTGAGTTTCCAATTAATGTACTGCATGCCTGAGCTTGTGCACCGAAGTCTACTGTAGGAAAAGAACAACAAGACTGCCACTTAAGTATTATTAGGAGAGAGAAGGAGAGACTGACCAGTGACTCTGACGGTGTAGTTGCTTAGAAGCATGCTACTGTGGGCGTGTTTACAGGAGTACACCCCCGAGTCTTCATAGGAGACGTTGATGATGTGAAGCACTTTTTGCCCCACCCGCGTACGGTTGCTAGGAGACACGGCGTTGCCGTCTTTTTGCCACACGATGGGATGCAGGAAGTCATGCGGTGTGCAGGACAGATCCACGGTGTCCCCGACTCCTGCCACGTAGTCTTCCAGAAACACTTCCATCTCACTCGACACCCAGTCTAACAGAGAGAAAAAAGAGAGAGAGTAAATTCAATCTGCAGTTAACGAAAGTACCGATAATTAAAATTATATTTACATTTATACAAAGTTCTGTCATGAAACTCTAGATGGCGTAGTAGGCTGATACGTCCTTAACTCAATCTGCTTGCAATCTAGGCATGTGACGGTCTCAAATTTTCATGTTGCGATTAATTGATGAAGCTTTTATCACGGTATACGGTATTATCACGATATTAAAATAAGTTGCAAAACCATTTTTGTCATAGTTTAACAGGTTTAAGAACTGTTTTTGTAATAAAACAAAAACAACTCTGACTGAAATTTTCAAACATTAAAATGCAAAAGAATTAGGCTATAAAGAACAACAGATAACACTTTACTCTATTTAATGCATTAACTAAGATTGAGCAATAGCTACATTTGTTACAGAAAGTGTTATTTTTTGTAAGTGTTAGTTTAGAAACACAACTGATCATTGTTAGTTTTATCTCAGGTCCATTAAATAAGTTATTTTGATTTTAGTAATGTTATTAAATAGTAACTAAGAAATTAACATTAATTAATAATAATTAATAGTTTATAAGTATTTTTATTGTCAGTTTAGTGATAATGAATTAACATGTTAACTAATGAAGCTGTATGTTTTTAAAGTTTTACTGAACAATAACAAAAAATCAGAACATTTCTAATCATTAGGGCTTGTTGTAGTCCAGATTAAAATATAAAAATGTTTAGGTTTGAAAATAAATATCCTTTAAGTCTTTTTTAAGTATTCAGTATTTGGTGCTGTGATGAACAACACTGAGATTACAAAACAATGAATGGCTGTTTGAAGCATTTTAAAAACTTCACTAGCGCAGTTACTTTGTTTGCACGGTTTCCGTGGTAACTGCTGCACACTGCTGTTCCATCAGCGCCCTCTGCTGTCAGAGAGTGAACGCGCACTTTCATTCAGCGCGTCTCCTTCACTCGTTCAGTCATGTGCTTCTCGTGCACGTTGGGATTGTTTACATCTGAGCGCGTGTTCTTTTGACGCAGAATACAGCGGTGTTGTGCATTTTATACGATTGATGGGTAAAGTATTCTTAATTGCCTTATAAAAAAATGAATAATTGGTAATAAATTATTATTTACGGTATTCTGAAGTGCCGACGATTACAATATCGTTCATATTCATTATCGCGATTTATCGCATTACCGAATATCGGCACAAGTCTATTGCAATCCCATAATTCTCTATAGAGTGCAGCTGATTGGTTTAACATTTAAGTAGCTAATTTAATAATGATAAGTTATACGCATACAAAGCATTTTTCTATAAATTCCCTGAGAATTGAGCCCATGACCTTGCCGTTGTTAGCGTCATGCTCTACCAGCATGTCACTCGAACCCTTTATTACCATAGTTACTGTTGTAATCTACATTCTAAAAATCAAAGGTTCCAAAAAGGGTGCGATGCAATAGAAGTACCATTTTTGGTTCCCCAAAGAACCTTTCAGTGAACAGTTCTTAAAAGAACCATTTTTTCTTCATGTGAAGAACATTTTAATTATCTGAAGAACCTTTTTCCATTATAAAGAAACTTTGGTCCAATGGAAGGTTTCCATGAATGTTAAAGGTTCTCAGTGGAACCATCAATGCAAATAAAGCACCTTTATTTTTAAGAGTGTAGTAGAGTTTGACAGGCAGGGGTGTGTTTCCCAAAGTTCCATCATTACTATGATTAATAAAATAAAATAAAAAATCACTACATTCTTGCTACAAGACGAATCTAAAATCACACAAATGCACACCAGGAAAAATAAACAAACAAATATGTTTATTAACCACCCCGGTGAACACCATGGAGACCCCACCTGACAGTTTCCTTCATTTTCCTCCATAAAACCTGGTTTCTGTAGCGTCTCTATCACTCTCTTATTCTCTCTTTTCAAAGTGACATTCATCTCTGGGAAGAGCGGTGACAGACTTACAAAGGATTGATATATTTGATAGATGTTACGCTTGTGTGTGTGTGTGTGTATGTATGTGTATGAGGTCAGGAGTGTGTTGGCAGACGGCTTGCAGACAAGACTAAGCTTGAGTGGAATACAGAATTGGGCATATGAATTATAGATCGCCCGCTACATGTGAATGCATACACACATGCTGTTAAGTGCAAAGTCCAAAAACACCACTCAGTCTGAGGCTGTCTGAAGGCCACGTGAAGTGTTAATATCTCTTTGATCACTTCTCATATCAGTTCTTGTGTGTTTCACTCTTGACGCTGTCACATCTGCTTCTCCGTCCTCTTTTTCTACCTTTCATCTAGTCTTTCACTTATTTCTCTACTTCTTCCCCACTCTATACCACTCAAATCCAAAGGTACCACAGTGCTGACATCAGATGGCGGCTCCTTCAGTGAATAAAATGCCGCTGTGTGTGTGTGTGTGTGTGTCCATTCTATATCCTCTGAAAGCGAGGGAGTGTGTGCGTTTGTATAACATATGCAGTGAAAGACACTAATGTGCGTGGGGGAAGGGGTTATAAATAAATATCATAAATGGCTACTGTGTGTTCCCATATTTCCCAGGAGGAGTGTGGAGAATAGAGCCAGTGTGAGCGCTGAGGTTTTACAGGGCTGATATAGAAACCTCTTGAGGGCCACAGATCAGGCAAGATTTTGGCTTTAATGAAGACTTACAGCCTTGGTTGGCTTCATAAGGCTACTCAAGCCTCATGTGTTGCAAAGTATGTATCTGTTAGCATTTCCATTAATGCAGTTGCTCAGGTGAAGTATGTGATTGTAAATCTGCTGTTTTTGAGTCGTAAATGCCATGTGATTAATCACTCTGGAGCCACAGGTTATGACATCTTGACAACACTGATTGGCTAAAGGCAAGACTAGATCTCTAGAATTCAGCAGTGGTCAACCATCCTGGATGTGATCCGTTGGCATAAAACACACAAATGTCCATGTGACCACAATGCTACCTTCCTCCAAAGCCTGTAATCATACTTTATAATCAGTAGTGTTTAAACGGATCGTTGTTGATCCGTGATCCGTACGGACCAAGCCCCACGGTTCGGCACGCATGTGATTCGTGGATCAATTGCAAGTTTAACCACAATAGAGTGAAAGGTTATCATGCACGTGTTTTGTCTTGCTAGTTTACATGTTAAATAGATATAAAACCATTCCAGCGCAAGAAGAGGCAAAAGAAGATTTAATTTGGTATCGCACACCACGCTGTTATTGGTGCGCACAGACACACATACATACAAGGCTCGCACGCACACACAGAGAGCGAGAGAGAGGCGCATTTCAGATAGCTTACGAACTCCGAATTGATTTCTCTTTCGCATCCTCAATGCACTTGGATGGACACATACATGCATTATGTCAGTCAAAATACCCCTCTCAACAAGTATTCTCGTAAACGCATTCGGTTATGTCTTAATTGAACGAGGTGAGAATTCGGATGTGTGTGTGCATGGGGTCTTACTCTTAAAGTGACAGCAACCTATAAATACTGCTGTTGTGTGTCATGTAAATCAAACAACAAAACACAGCTTTAATAAAGATTAATCTATATTAAATTTATACAGCGAACAGTGTCATTTCACATTTGATTATTACATTTCTGTGCACGAAAATTAATACTACAGACCTTAGACCTTATACACAGCAAAATCCCCAGAGTTAAATAAACTAGGCTCAGAGTACATATGGCCCCTTTCTAAATAGTGTAAATAACACTGAAGCAGAGTTAAAGTTAATAAGATAATTAAGCAATTAATTACATGATGATTGTGCATTAGTGATGAACACCTGCTGTTAGCAAGCAGAATCACTGAAGAAAAGAGAAACACAAGAACTGACTTCAGTCACAGCCTTATTAATTGCTTAATTATCTCATTAACTTTAACTCTGCTTCAGTGTTACTTTAACACTATTTAGAGAGGGACCATATGTACTCTGAGCCTAGTTTATTTAACTCTGGGGATTTTACTGTGTAATTTATTTGTAACTAAGTTGTATTTATCTATGCTTGTAATTGGTGTACAGTATTTTTTTCTTTTTACAGTCTGTTCACTTTCCTTTAATAATGTATTAGTTAGGCTAGTAGTTTCTGCTGTGGTATCGGAGTAGTTAAAGTGGGCTAAGTAATAAATGCAAAGTTACTACCCCCCCCCCCTTTTTTTTTGGTGCTGATCCAAAAAATGATCCGATCCATGACTTAATAACCGTGATATGATCCAAACCATGAGTTTTGTGATCTGTTGAACCACTAATAATCAGCTTCATGTATTTTCATAATCACTGTAGATTCAAGCACCAATTTAAATTCAGCACACACACACACACACACACACACACTTGCATGTATTGAGGACAGTTTTCCTTTGATCAAGCGGAAAAGATGAAAGGTTTTTTTGTGTTTTGCCAGAGTTGTGAGGGGTAATATGTGAGATGTGATTTTTAAACCTGCTGCCATGGGCAACACAGCAGCAGGAATATATCTGACTGCTTTTATGAAACATGAAACAGGTCAACACTTTGTATGTTTGAGTGAGAAGGGCATTTTTTAGTATTTTTTACACACTTCCGTTCAAAAGTTTGGGGTCTGTGTGATTTTAATGTTTTTGAAGTCTCTTATGCTCACTAAGGCAGCATTTATTTGATCAAAAATACAGTAAAATCAGCATTCTATTTTAATAAATATTTTAATATATAACACGTAATTTATTCCTGGATTGCAAAGCTGCATGTTTAGCATCATTACTCCAGTCTTCAGTGTCACATGATCCTTCGGAAATCATTCTAATATGATGATTTGATGCTTTTATAAAAGAATTATAGAAAAAAAATATATTATTTTCATCAATGATGAAAACAGTTGTTATTAAGCTAAAACCCTAAAACAAAGCATTTCGGACTCTTAGAATAAAAAAAATATATATTTATATACACACTTGTGTTGAGAGGAGGGATAATGTGGCCTCTTGATATATTTGGTTGTTTTTAGAGAGTACAGTGAGTCGCTATGCTGTTAGTCTCAACATTTTCTCTCTCTCTCTCTCATACGCACACATACACACAAATGGCTGACAGCATGGGATAAATGTATGAACCACTAACAGTCTTTGGTTCCAATTGTTTTGGGTGTTGCAGCAAAGCGACAGGTTAAAACAAGAGAATTAGGGGGGAGGATAGAGAGCACACACACACACACACACACACACACACACACACACACACACACACACACACACACACACACACACACACACACACACACACACACACACACACACACACACACACACACACACACACACACACACACACACACACACACTCAGTCACAGTCATGGCTGAAAGCACAGGTACATGATCCATTGTTACACAGTGTAATCAATACATGCAGCTGATATATAGCAGGTAATTAGTCTTCACCTTTATCTACTCACACACACACACCAACCTGAGCTGTGCCAGTCTGCTCTTTTGCCGTTTCCCGCTGCTTTCAGTCGTTTGGCGTGACACACTCAGTTAACAACCCCTACAGTCATCTGACCTTCAGACTGAACACAACACACAGTCTCATGCACACTTCTCACATGCAGTCTCCTTTCCGCTCCCTCAATCTCAACATTTTACAATCTGCTTGCGTTAAAGGACTATCTTTCTGGAGCTGAAGTCTGCGTCCACTGAGATGCAGATGCCATATGTAAACCTCTCATGTTTCTGAGCCAGATCCTCCTCTAAATGAGACTGGCAGGAGAGAAAAAGAAAAAGAAGCAATCAGCGATTAGGATTACGACAAAAAGTGGGGTGGGCGGAGAAGAGTTTGCAGCTTGTTACCTCTTTTATTCTGTCCTGTTGAGGCGTGTGTGTGTGTGTGTGAGAGACAGTGTGCCCTTGAGGAAAGTTTAAGAAAGCTGCTGCTTCCAAAAATAAAGCCTTGTCTATACACATACACACAAACGCTCCCGCATCAGTGCTCTAATTAGTAACGGAAGCTGGATGTTCTGAACATCCAGACCCCATCCAGAGTTTGAGCCAAACTCTTTTAGAACATACACATCCAAATATTAAATAAATATACATGTACTTTGCTTCATCTTTTTTTTTTTTTAACACAAAATACACATCTACAGTGTCAACGAGCCACACACACACACACACACACACACACACACACACACACACACACACACACACACACACACACACACACACACACACACACACACACACACACACACACACACACACACTGCAGCAAACACAGGTTGTAATCAGGGACTGGACCATCTTAATTGTCATTCCATAGACGAACTGGCCTAGTTTCAAACCCTACACACTGTACAGAACACACACTCAAAACACACTGAAGCAGCTTGTAAAATAATGAACACATGCTCTTAATCTAAAGTAACATCAGCAAATCTTTGGATATTTCACAATCTTATTTTTTCCCAAAAAATTTGTCTCTTAAGTGGGGTTAACAAAACTTGTTGTGTGATCTTTTGAACATTTAGTAAGGAGTGGAAATTAAGGCTTGTTCTTGTTCAATACATTAGGACATGCTCTCAATATTCACATTAGTAGTCAACTAATATGGGTTTTGACAATTATGAAATTGGTCCCACCCCAATTTTGAATATTTGGTGACATCCTTTGAATGTAGTATTTGGTAACATTTTACATATTACATGTGCTTACTATAGCAATAACAGTAAATTACATGTAAATACAAGCAACAAACCCTACACTAAAGCCTAATCCTAACCACAACCCTATAGTAATTAAATACATGTTGTTAAGTAATGTTACTCAATACTTCATTGTATAATTACACAGTAACAAGGACAGCATAAAAAGTGGGTTACACTTTATTTTAAGGTTTCCGTGTTACAGTGTAATTATAATAATTTAAGTACTGAGTAGTAATATTTAACTTACTATAGGGTTAGGGTTATGTGGTTTAGGTTAGTTGCATGTAATTAAGCACAATGTATAGTAATTACTATAGTAACTACATGTAACATGTAACAAAGGCATTGTAAAATAAAGTGTTACCAAAAAGTGTAACCCAATATTTATTTTTAGGTTAGTATCTTGTATATTAGAGTCCTCAGGAACAGAAAGTCCTGTGTGGAGGATGCTTTCTCTCCTGGGATGCTTATGAAAAGTTTATAACGCATTAATAATGTATTTATTACAGTGTAACAAAGCTTATGCCGCACACTGATCAGTTTGTAACTGAAAGTGATCAAGTGCCCAATAGATTATTTAGTCACCACTTAAGAATCCAGACTATACAGTCTTATTTAACAATGGAGCAGATTAATAACTATATCTGATAATATACATTTCGAGGACCAACATAATGCTGATATAGAGCATATTTCTTATCCATTGACTAAGCTGTTGGAAGATTGTGTGAACTCAAAAAGGTGAAATAACACTGCTGATAACCTCAAAATAGCGAATCATTGTCTGATTCATCGTCCTGGCCAATACTGTATATTGGTCTATCACTAATTGTTGTATGCCAAATGTGTGCTGTAAAGCCAGATATGTTGTCTGAACTCTCTGAACAAAGCAAAATAATGTCATTGTGATGATGACAGAATAAGAAATGAGTTGAGTGAGATGTTACTCTTTCAACTCTGTGACCTCAAATTGCCCTCAAGGAAAACACAAGAGATCAAACAAATACACACACAAACACATCACCTCTCCATGGCCTCTGCCCTTTCCCCTTTATCCCCTCTGTCTTTTATTATGAATAGAAATATAGCATTTTCAGAGAGAGAGAGAGAGAGAGAGAGAGAGAGATGGGGTATTACTGGGCAGGAAAAGTACTAATCCTCTGCCTTGCTTCCTTCCAGCCAATGATACCCAGAAGCAACTGGCAACAGCTGCTCCGAAAGATCCCAAATCACACACACATACACACAGTCTGAGTGTATTAACATGAATATGCAATACCATTTATAACTCAAAATTATAAACAAAAACAGATTCCCCTAAACATGTGACAGACTGTTTAGTCTATCGCACAGTATAAACTGCTTATAACTGAAACCAAAAAATTCTTAGGGTCCGCTGTCCCTGTGTAACATTATAACAGTTTATTATGCTCTCACACTGCTAAACAAAGCCAGCACTTGATCACTTTCAGTTACAAACTGATCAGTGTGCGGCATAAGCTTTGTTACACTGTAATAAATACATTATTAATGCGTTATAAACAATTCATAAGCATCCCAGGAGAGAAAGCGTCCTCCACACAGGACTCTCTGTGTTCCTGAGGACTCTAATACACAAGAGACTAACCTAAAGCTTAAATCAAACCGAGGTGATTGATTGATGGATTGCTGTTTTTGTGACAAATCAAGCGCTGGTTTGTCGTGGATGTGTCTGTGTGAGATGGTATGTGTTAGACCAGGAATATTGCCAAGGCAGAGGTTCATTCCATGGGTGGTAAAGGAGAAGTGTACATGTCTCTGTGTGTGTTTGTCGGACTTCTTGCAGCACATAACTTCTGCCATCTGTTCATGACTGCCAAAAGTGGTATAGGAGAGCTGAGGGAAATCAGCAACACTCACACACACAAACACGTTGACTTGGCTAAGTGACGGCATACCATAGACCTCTATTGTTTTTATATAAAACCTAATGATAATTAATATAGGCTAACTCTTACTCTGTAAACCCTTACAGGAAAACCTTTTAGAACAGTACATGACCGTTCAAAAGTTTGGGGTTGGTGCGATTTGTGAATGTTTTTGAAAAAAAGTCTCTTTATGTTCACCTGCATTTATGTGATCAAAAACAGCCATATTGTGAAATATTATTGCAATTTATAATAGCTTTTTCTAATTTTAATATATTTTAAAATGTAATTTATTCCTGTGATGGCAAAGTTTAATTATCAGCAGCCATTTTTCTGTCTTCAGAGTCACGTGATCCTGATTTGCTGCTCAGGAAACATTTCTCTTTATTATCAATGTTGTGCTACGTAATATTTTTTAGGAAACTGTGATGCATTTTTTTTTTCCAGAATTCTGTGAAAGTTCAAAAGAACAGCATTTCAACATACAAATCAACAGTGTTGGGGGTAACACATTACAAGTAATGTGAGTTACGTAATCAGAATACTTTTCGAAGCTTTACGAATCATTTGTTTCGAATCAGTGGTTCAGAGCGTGAATCGACTGCCAAAGTCACATGATTTCAGTAAACGAGGCTTCGTTCAATGGTTCACGTGACTTTGGCAGTTTGATACAAGCTCTGAACCACTGATTCAAAACAAAAGTTTTGTAAAGCTTCAAAGCTTCATGAAGCAGTGTTTTGAAACCGCCCATCAGATATTGTTGAATAAAGTCGTTATTTAGTTTTTTGTTTGTTTTTTGGCACACAAAAAGTATCCTCGGCGCTTCATAACATTAAGGCTGAACCACTGTAGTCACATGAACTGTTTTAAATATGTTTTTTGTAACTGCTGTCACTGCAGGCCTCACTGAGCCATCAGATTTTATCAAAAATATCTTAATTTGTGTTCTGAAAATGAATGATGGTCTTATGGGTGTGGAACGACATGAGGGTGAGTCATAAATGACAGAATTTTCATTTTTGGGTGAACTAACCCTTTTAAAAGTAACTTTCAAAAACAACATTTTCTAACAAGAGGAACAACATTTTAGCACAAACCTGTGGTGTCTGTCAGAAATGAAGCAAGTCCTGCTGCTCTCTGATGCACACACACACATATATACACACATATATACACACACACACACTGAGCCGTTTGTTTTACCACTTATGACTTTTATGTAAGTATCCAAGTAATGTCCTTCAGGGGAACTGATAATTACACTGAAGACACCCATCCTACAGATTGACAGGCCAGCAAGTGTGTACGTGCTTCACACGCCTCTGCCTCAGTCTGTGTGTAGGTGTGTACATTACTGTGCAGGTACTGGTATAAGGAAGTCTCTCCAAGTGTGTGTCAACAGGTGATTATAAACGGCAGTCTGATGACCTGCAGTGAGTTTCAGAGATCATTAATGAGGTGAACAAACCCCAACTAATAGCATAGAACAGAAAACATTCACATGCATGTGCAAAGGGTCCATAAATAATCAGAGGAAATTGCAAAATTGCCATTTTACCATGCTTCGTGCTGTGCCTAAGAACACATGCACTGCCTCTTGTGGCTTATTGCTTTAATCTGTCTGTCTGAAATGATCAATTTAAACTAACTGTCACTGGATACACAGAATGGGATAAATAGAGGAATAGAAAGTAAGAGAGAGAAAAACAGGGGATTTGGTGGTTAGGATTAAGAGTGAAAAAGAGCTGGGTGGTGAAGTGTTTGCAGGTTCTTGTCTCATAACGATCCCTCTTTGTTTATTCTGTGGTTTCACTGAAGACTTTCACTCCTTTGGACCATGTGTGAACATTAACTGTAATTCTCTCGCTGTCTCCTAATATTTACCTGCTATCAGTATGAGAAATCAGATCCACCGGCAATCAGACGATCTCTCCCAAAAGCTGAGAAATGGGCCAAGAAAGCATCAAGCTCCTTTCTATTTTCTAAGTGACTGTAACGTGTTTAGTAGAGCTAGACCCATCTAGAATCCAAACACAACAGAGACTCAGGTGAACTCAGCCAAGAAACCTGTCTTTAACAAACAACTGATAATGATCAACACCTCTCTCAACACTATGGGCTTTCATACCTGCCCACATATGCAGAAAATTCAGACACTACCTGCCTGGAGTGGTAATCTTTTATTCAATACACACACACACACACACACACACACACACTTAGCTGCCATGTAATCCACTCTGCAGGGCCTCATCCGTCAACTGTGGGATAATAAATCAATGGCAAGGACAAAGTGTGTTTACATAATATCAGCTACACAAGTGTTCATTGCAACAATACCCACTTTGTGCCACTGTACAAACTCACTGCCCAATCGAAGAGGCTGTAACTCGAGCTCCTTAAAAACAGAATCACTGACAACACTTTCATTTTCAGCATGTGATAAATAGTAGCAAACAGTACTCTGATTCTGAAGGAGTTTTTTTTTTAGGATAATTTAAGTATTTCAAGAAGGTTTCACAAGGAGGAGGTGCAAAGATTCAGATGAACTAAAATGAATCATTCAGACCAGAACACAGTTTGACTGATTCATCAACACATTCATTTACCAATCAAACATCACGGTGGCTTGCAAACAAGTTTTATTATACAAGACCTACTGTATATCTAGACAACATAATATTTCAGAGCAAATTCTAACTGTAAAAATGAATGTTCGTTATAGAAATGTCCATGACCTTTCCAGTCATTTGGGATAACTTTGAATGTTTTTTAAAAAATAATTCAGATTTAGATGATTTACTAATTAATCATTCAGACCAATTAGTGGTTTCACAGATTCATTGAAAAAATTCGGTTTACAAGAATAATACACTGACAAATCAAGAATTATTAGAGAAATCTAAACCACATATTTCAGAGCAAAATATACACTGTTGTTCAAAAGTTTGGGGTCAATAAGATTTGTTTTGAAAGAAATTAATACTTTTACTCAACAAGGACACAATAAATTGATTGAAAATATGAAGCAGCATAATTGTTTTAAACATAACAAGAAATGTTTCTTGAGCACTAAATCAGTGTATTAGAATGATTTCTGAAGGATCATGTGACACTAATGATGCTGAAAATTCATCCCAAAAGCAAATCACAATTTAAAATATTAAAATAGAAAAAGGTTATTCTAAATTGCATAAATATTTAACAATATTTGTTTTTAATGGAAGCTTGTTTTAGCCACTAAATAAAAAAGGTAACTGCGACTTTTTATCTCATAATTCTGACTTTATTTCTCAGAATTGCAAGAGAATTTTTTTCTTGCAGCTGCGAGTTTTTATCAGGCAATTCTGACTTTATATCTTACAATTCTAACTTTTTTTTCTCAGAATTGCAAGATATACAATTGTGTCTTAGAAATTCAGAAATGCATGATATAAACTAGCAATTTTGTCTCAGTCAGATTTGCAAGATTTAAAATCGCAATTGTGACTTTATAACATGCAATTTTGAGCTATAAAGTCAGAATTGTGAGCTGGAAACTCACAATTCTGAGAAAAACGTCTTTTTTCCCTCACAATTGCACATTATAACACGGAAATTGCGATGTTATCTCCCAATTTTTGCAATTCTAACTTTACATCACGCAATTCTGACTTCAGTTACCTTTTTTATTTTGTTATTTCATAGCGGAAACACGCTTCCATAGTTTTAACCGTGTTTTTGATCAAATAAATGCAGACTTGGTGAGCATCAGAGACTCCAGACCCCAAACTTTTAAACAACACTGTAACTTTTCCAGGCATAGAAAACAGTGTACATTTTTCCAGGATTTTGTGATTGTGGGAACCCTGCAGACAGTAAGACAGAGAAGGTGAAGTGTAATGTCTGACCTGTGGGCTCTGGGGACAGCAGGTGGGCGCTGTACACCGAGGGGAAGATGAGGGACACGAGGTACAGGAGGAGGACCATCCCGGGCAGAGCGACGCGGGGACGAGTGTCCTCACTACGGAGACCAGACTCAGACATTCTCCACCTTTCCACACATGCTGTCAATGTGGCACTGCCACACACAAACTCACTCCTGTCAGAAACGCTGCCTGTCCCCAACCTGAAATGCAAGATCACATTAAACAATTACAAGAGATGGTCTAACAGACAAGGAACACTGAACAAACATTTTATTAGGAGGTGAAGAATAATAACGGTCACCTATATTCAATAAACATATGCCTGTTTCTTGTTATTTTGACAAATTGTTCAGAGCACTCTATAGAGATGCCATGCTGACGTGCAAATGTCTACAGCAGGCTCTCTGCGCATACTGTAAATTGAAAAATAAAGTGCGACGACCACACACAACTGCCACGAGCGCATGAAATGGAGTGATTTCATATTTTGTGTCCTGCGCTAGTTTAGACGAGACTGGGATTTGTTGTAAACTCTCTTTTGCGTTCTTACTCTCCCTTTTTTTTCTCCTTCTCTCTGGTTGGGCTACTCTGAAACACGTCTTTCACTAAGCTAACACAAACACACTTATCTCTCTAAAGAAAACATATGCTCCCCTCACACTCTGTGACTTGGGTGTGTGTCTGTCTGTCTTGCCGCGTAGAGAGTTTACATTAGTCACAATAAAAGGAATGTAAAGTGCTTTAAATACACACACACACACACACACAAACATACTGTAGTGTAGGCTATACGGTTTGGTTCCCCGCTGAGAGATTTTCTCTCAAAGACGTTGAGAATATGAGAGAACTCTGTGTTGCTTTAAACTTGAACTCCTGTTATTTCAGAACAGCCTTGGTTTAGACACACAAAATGTTTGCGTTAACTTTAAACGGTGGCATTCTTCTCAAACGGACGCACAAACTCTCCTGAGGCTAGTGTGGCGCTGTTTTTCTTTCCCTTGACGAGCAGACGCTTAATTCTTGGTCAGCACATAGTGGAGAGAGAGAGAGAGAGAGAAGCCGAGTCGGTGTGTTGAGTAACTCAGTGTTTTCTCTGGCCGGCAGAGCAGGAGTGTGCACTGCGCCGTGGGCTGATAGTGTATCAGCGCTGGCTGTTGTAGGAGAGAAGGGTTTATTTGTGGAGCGTATTTCTGGAGTGTGTACCGTAGGTGTGTTTTTAGAGCATGTTTCTGGAGCCATACTATCTTACAGTAACACAGCTTTAAATGGGAGAGAGGCCTTAATAAACTTTGATATATTCTTAGAAATGGCCTTATATTATTATGCATCATGCATCTTTTTGGAATACTTGATTCTGATTGGTCAATCACAGCAATCTGTGGTCACTTTTTTTTCTTTTTCTTTTTTTTTTTTTATAAATAAGGACCACTATGCTGTATAATCGACTTTTTTTTGACCAGGCAACAAATCTTTGAGTTCTGCTAGACAAACTATACAGTTTCTAATGCTATGATTTCAACTTAGATCAGCATTTGATGTCCAGTTATTTATTTATTTGGCGAGAAGCTATGTACAGTCAGCCAGTCATTATCGCAAAATAAACCTCTTTGGGGTGATACAAGACAGCCCTGATCACCCTGTCAGTTTATTTTGCAATAATGATTGTATTATCTGTTACTTAACCAACATGTTGTAGTTTGAGCATCGAACTTTGCCTGCATGTATTCATTTTAACACCATTACTATTCTGTAAGATTTTTTTATATTTTTGAAAAAGTCATTTATGCTCACTTAGGCTGCATTTAGTTGATTAAAAATAAAGTACAAACAGTAATATTGTGGAATATAATTACAATTTAAAATACTATTTTAAAGTCTCCCTGTAGTCAATTATTTTATCCCTTAAAACTTATCTTTGATCACCAAAGTGACATATTAAAAAAAAAAAAATCTTTATGCCTTAATGTAGCCTGAAATAGCCTGAATGTAACTCAAAACTCTTGCTTCATTTAATATACGCAGATCTATGAATATGCTAATTAGCCCCGCCTCCACTCACTCCCACAAGCTCAGAGATCCACTCGGTCAACTTACTGAGGTAAACGCTGCACAATGGTATCGCTTTTTACAACGTCGGACACATAACGGTAATTAATGTGATTAGCCTTTTGCTTGACAGCTGCTAATAATGTGTTGCTAACGTTACATAAACCATGTTCCTGTACGCCATCTGACTCAGACAGCTGTTTTCTAAACATCAGTCCTTAGAAATGCTTTGAACAACATCAGTCAGTGGAGAAAGGCATATAGTTCATCATAACATCGTAATATACATCATACACATAGCGGGTGCTAAATCTACCTGATTTTTCATATAAACGGAAAAATATACCGAGATATATTCTCTTGAGTCTCCCCTGCTTCAGAGCGGTCATAGTTAATGATATGCTAAAGCCCGCCGGCACATTGACACGATTGGTTACAAGGTAGTTTGTGACGTCACTAACGCCAGCGATTTCAAACCGCTTTGACTTTGGTTTACTGTGGGTTTTAAAGAGAAAATGCTCAGCAATGCTGACTTATGAATTTACATATGGTTTGTCTTAAAACATATGAAAAACACCACAAAGACATATAAACAACATTACAATTTTGATTAAAAAACTTGATTTTCACCACAGGGGGACTTTAATATATTTTAAAATGTAATTTATTTCTGTGGTGGAAAGCTGGATTCATTTGCTGATTTGATGCTGAAGACTAATTTGAAAACAGTTGTGCTGCTTAATATTTTTGCTTTCAGGATTCTTTGATGAATATAAAGTTAAAAACAAGCAGAATATTTTTGTAACAATGTAAAGTCTTTGCTGTCACTGCATCCTGCCACAACAAAAGTATTAACTTCTTTAAAATGATCCCAAACTTAATTGTATATACTTTTTTGCAGATTAAACTTTAAAGGCAGCTGGGATTGTGTGACATGACTGATATGCAGGAGTGCGCTGCCGTGTGGTGTGTAAAACTCTCTCAGAAGAGTCAGTGTTTATCTATGGGATTACTGAAGAATTTGATTTGGACTCCATTGAAATTTTATGATTATCAGTCGAGTCAGTAAATCAACATTAGCTACTATGTTTTTACTGTCTGCATCTCCCTTTCTTTGTCTCTTACTTTTAGACCCCTCACTCAATTGTGATATTTAAGTCTAAAAAATACAACACTCTTTCTATGACATTCAAACAACCACAGACCTGAACAAGGCCATGCGAGGATATGCTGTCATATCCTGGGCATTTATGCGTGTAATGTCTAATAGTTTCGGGTGAAAGAGGGTTTTAATGGAATCCCATCACACGCTAGTCACACCTTGCAACAAATCTGGGACTCAAAAATGTCAGTAATCTCCAGTAATTGTGCAGCCATGTCAACGGCCAGCCCAGCCTAAATCTGCCAATGAAAATAGGGATTAAGAGGGAGACAGAGTAAAAGAGAGATAAAGTAAAAGAGAGAGACAGCAGATGAAAAGCTGAAGTCTGAGGTGTCTCTATTAGAGTTTGGCTGTAATCCTCTTCCAAGGACTTCACTCGCCCTCCTGCGGCTCTCTCACAGCTCTGTCAGCGTGCGTGTGGGATTGTGTGCGGCTGCGGGTTTGTGCAATGCTTCAGTGTACAGACAACTGCATAAAGGTGAGAATTGAACTCACTAACCCATTTTTTTAAACATCCCCAGAGAGGAACACATCACAAATCACATGCACAAGAGCAATTCACAAACCACAGATATTTGTCACTGTGAAATTATGGGTTTTGCTGTGTTTTCTAGCATTAAACTCATCTTCTTATATGCTTACATGGCATGTCCACTAAACCGTTCACAGAAAAAGAAAATCATATGGGTATTGAAAACAGGAGAATAAAAGAGCACATTGTTTATTGTTTGCTCGTTTTCATTCATGCTGTTTTTAGCCCTTTTAAACTGCATTGTGCATTAAAATGATCTTGTGCACATTTTTTGAATGAAGAACTTTAGCAAAAGAGAGAGAAAGTTTAATGACACTTCTTCAGGACTTCAACTCTCAAACTTTTGACAGTCCACAGAGCCGTGTATTGATTTTGAGCCGGCACTGGTCCGCTTAGGGTCACAATTAGTAGAGGGTTTCAACTGAAAAGAGACTCTTTTTTCCCTGCTGACACGACCTCTCATATTTGAGTTGTGTGAATGTCTTAGAGAGACCTTTACTAGATCAACCAGAGCTGGTTTGAAAAGTGCAGGGGACACATGACTAGAAAAGTCTCCAAAAATTAACTTCTAAAAGTAGGAGATGACAAACACTGCAGACAAAGCCTTCATTGGGTTTCAACATCTTAGTGTTTTTACTCTTTTAATGACTTTTCAGAGATTCAACTTAAGATACAGAAGTATTATGACTGTAACCAGCACTTAAAAATTTAAGGCAGCTATTAAACGTTTGAATTTTAGTAGGTTAAAATGATTTACAAGGCTTAAGTTCAACAACAAAATGTCATCGGGATAGCCTGACAATCTGCCATTAAATCCAAAAAAAGACCAATAGATTTGCTAAAAGTAATGAAATGATCAAGATTAGGTGAAAACCTAACAGTTTACATCCTAGTTGAGTTCTCACCATGGACTCCAGTCGGGTTTGAATGACTCCGGTACATGAGGTGGCTAATTGCCCCCAGTAGCCCGCGTTAACACCTCCAGAGACTCTAATTCACTCCGATAGCTACAATTGGTTTCAGATGGCCCGTGGGTACAGCGGATGAAAAACTGGTTAGGTTCGCTTCAGCGTGAGCTAAAAACAACACAAATGAAGCCTGCTGAGGTGGCCGCAGAAGAAATTGATGTCATTTTGGTTTTAAAATGCGTCATACGCCAAGCTGTAAAGGGCTTAGTCTCTCATCTGAAAGACACGCCAACCGAGTGACTGTTAACGAGTGGAGTTTACAACAGGTAAAAACATACTGTACTGTGAATAGCGCTATATAAGCTGTCTAAAGGGAATAGCTAAACAGTTTTTTTTGTTTAAGCTCAGCAGAAAAGCGCTCGAGCGCTCACCGGGAAGATCTGCTGATACAGTATAAGCGCCCTTGACTGTGTTTTCCGTCACCTCACATCCCACGGTGGGTTTCGGCACCATTGAAACACCTACAACTAGATGACAAAGACCGGCTGCTGATCAGTTATGGGCTAGATTCGCGTTTCAGGAAAGGAGTAGTCAAGCTTCACAGCTCAAATCGACACTGAAAACACTTTTAATTGAGCCTTAATGAAAATGTACTGTATTTCAGCACAGGTGCGGCTGCTCCTCACGACTGGTAGAGCAGCTTTCGAGCACGCGGTACTCTCTCTCTCACACACACACACACACACACACACCGCGCAACACCTGTCCGACTGTAAGCGATACGGGCACACACCACATGTCACCGCAGCTCACTTCTACACTAAAACTTTGTTTCCATTCGGAAGGCTTTGATTGAATCAATAGACTAATTGAAAAACACGCTTTGGAGCTGGAACAAGGAAACAACGACATATGAGTAATAAGACTGTTTCCTATACCTCCAAATGCGTCTTTTTACACCGCTGAATTAAGGGTCTCCCTCTGTGTCAAAACGCAATGCCACATAAAAACTAGTAAAATATGCAGATTTGATCCACCTCAGCCCTTATAGTAGTCTAGAGATGGCTCTGACGCGGCTTTGCGTCCATGTAGCTGAATGATGCAGCATGAGTGCAGCCTTAAATGTTATTTTACAATTTTTATTTTTGTATATTTTAATGTCATAATCAGGCTATATTCGTAATGTAATACCATGCATTCCTTAATATTCTTTCTGAAATTGTAAATACAAAATAATAATGATAAATAATCATAATAATAAACTTCTCACCAAATTCCTTCTTGACAGTAATCCTTTTCGAGATCACAATAAAATGTGTTGATCGGCTTTTCGAGAAAGGTTGGTGTGCGAAGTCCCTCCAGATGTTTCGTGAATCACATTCAGGGGGCAAATCATCCAAATACACTGAAGTTTTCAAATCCAGGCGTAAAGGAAATCTGAACAGACGTGAAGTCAGTCAGTGGAGTGTTTGAGAAGAAGCTGTATTCACCACACAGCCTTGAGCTGTCCGACTCTGTCCAGTCCTTAAACCCTTCAAAAGTGTATCAAAACCGCACTATAATGTATCATCTAAAGGAGCGCCAGTGTAGTATTTGGTCGTGAGAGAGTATCGGGCTCCGCTCTTCTCCGCTGAGCTGTCCGGGCACAACTGCTCCGTTGCGCCGCTGGGTCGGTTGTGAAGTGCAGGGCGTTTGGTGCTGTGTGAAAGCTTGGCTCACAGACTCCCACTAACAGTTTGAGCACCGGGCTCTGGAGAGAGGGGGAAAAAAATTAACTAGGATCGGATTTCAAACCGCGTCCCTGCTGCGAGTGCGGTGCTCGCCGCCTGCCGCCCCCCTCGCGAGTTCAGGGCAGAGAGAGAGAGAGAGAGCCGCAGGCGCCTCCCACACCAAACCCGAATATTCAATCAACTTACTCACTGTCAAATTAGCTGCGCTCAGCGAACCCAAACCGCGCTATGGACCGTGGAGCGAGTCAGCAGAAAAACAATTAAAAATAGCAAAGATTTTGCTGTTCATACTATTTTCATGGTGCGAATTATAGCGGGGTTTGAGGGGTATGACAACATTTCAGTAAGCACTAAATACAAGTCAGTCAGGGCTAACAACCTGTGAAGACTCTGCCATTGTTTGTTATTTATCAAGTTATTATAGATTTACATAGCAGAAATATATCACAAAAATTAATGTGTAGTTAAAGCAACTTTAAGGCGATTTGTAACTGCATTAATAGCGACAAAAGAGTGAAAATGAAATCCCTCTGACAGTCATTATATAATTCACACACTGTTCATGTTTTAAAGTCACCATGAAATCAAAATTGACAATTTTTTTTATGGAATATTGGAGTATTTATTATAGCCTTATTTATTTATTGTGCACATAATTATTTTTTAAATTAATGTGATAAATTTAATAACTTCCCCTCCCTCTTGCAGACATCCTTTCTCTTCTCTGATGACGTGTTAATTGGTGCGAGGGCGGGACAGGGTTGCCAGGTTTTCACAACAAAACCCGCCAAATTGACCCTTCGCAAAGACCCGCCCCTCTTAGTTACTGTTGCTTTGTCCGACAAACCCTGGCGCTGTCACGCCACACGCAGTGAAAAATACATCTCGGAGCAAAGAGGACACTGACAACACGTCGACAGACAAGACAGAGTAGGTTACTTATGATATTAACAAAGTCACAGCTTTCAAACTGTGTTATTCTTAAAGAAATTCAATCAATAAAAACCGTTTTGTGGCTCTTTAATGTGTCGTGACGGATCGCTGTAGTGCCTCAGCTCAAGCGGCTCGTGAATCGATCATCTCTTCCTACTAGTTCATTTATAGCATCAAATAAACATGAATGAACATCAGAAGGTATGTTGTTTCAAACGAGGAAAGACGTCAGTACACACCATTTTTCAAGTTTAAGTCCACCGAGGTTGACCCTTCACAGGGAGTTTGATTGACAAGCGATCTAACCAGTCAGAATGCCGAATCCGCCATTTTGTCCGACAAAGCAGTCAGGAGTTAGAAGATTAACCTTGGTGGATTTAAACTTGAAAAATGCTGTGTATTGACGTCTTTCCACGTTTGAAACAACATTCATTCTCATGTTCATTCATGTTTATTTGATGCTATAAATGAACTAGTAGGAAGAGATGATCGGATCACTAGCCGCTTGAGCTGAGGTGCTACAGCGATCTGTCACGACACATTAAAGAGCCGCAAAGCGGTTTTTATTGTTTGAATTTCTTAAAAACTACATAGTTTGGAAGCTGGGACATTGTTTAATATTATAAGTAACCTACTCTGTCTTGCCTGTCGATGTGTTGTCAGTGTCCTCTTTGCTCCACGATGTATTTTTCACTGCGTGTGGTGTGACAGCGCCAGGGTTTGTCGGACAAAGCAACAGTAACAGTAACTAAGGGGGGTGGGTCTTTGCAAAGGGTCAATTGCTCCTCAAAACTAACCCAAAACTAGCCCAATGACATTTCAGGGGGGCCCCACAGTAAAAATTGGGTTCCAGGGGTAAAATTAGCTTTTTTTGGCAGGGCTCCACTGGTAAAACTCTCATTCCAGGGACTAAATATCGCGTTATTTTGGGTCGATTCAACCCACGGACACGAAAAACAAACCGCGGCAACAGTGTAAAAGTAGCCCAATTCCGCGGGAAAACCGTGGGGCGGGACAACCTGTCGCTCACAGGAGAGTCTGCCTATTTAAGTTCGGTAAAATGAACTTAAAAAGCAAAAATGTTTCTGGTTGTATCTGTCATTTCATGTTTCTGACTAATGTACTGACAAATCACATGCTGAAGAGAATAAAAGCACAAAGCTGAACATTTATTGGACCTTTTGTTCTTCTTCTCCCAATTAGCCTACTTAGATTTAAATGAAATGTTATACCCCCAAACTTTTGTTTTGATTCTTTTACCTGCAGACATCTCATGCTGCTGTCATTTCTTCAACAGAAACTAGAAGTGCAAGTGTGTGTAATTACAGGTTGTGTGATCAGGTATTTCTGCCTATTTATCTGTGCAGGTGTGTGTTTCTGTCAGTGTGTGTTGATTTTTCGTCTCATAAAGCTGTCATGTGTCTCCCGAAGGCTGATTAGCAGTGCGCCAAGTGTCGACGAGAGCCGTAATTCTGTAGAATAAGCACCAAAACAAAGACTCAATTACTTTTAAAGCTACAAACGTGTTTGCAGAGAGAACTTTATGAGACCATAAAGAGAAGAAACCTCTTCTTAATTACCAGAGGAGTCTTGTGTGTGTGAGGGAAGCAGAGACAGAGCGTCCTTAGTAGCTGTCCATCTGTGTTTGCTTTAAGAGGAGGGCTGTTAGCCTGCAAGTGGTAAAATCAGCATGCAAACATGAGGATCCTCAGTCACATCAACACTCTGTTCTCTGACACCAGGGTTAAAGACATTCAGTAAAAAGACACATAAACATCTCCCATTCAATAATAACCCCTGTTAGCCTATTTCAAAATGGTATCCTCTGTGAATACTAATGCAGTGTCGCTATCATTATATCTATTAGAGGCTTGAGAAAGAATATTGATTTTATTGATTGACAAGTTGGATGCAGCGCTCCAAGTGAGGACTTCTGACCCCGGCAAGGGTGTTTATGGGAATTTTAGTGGCTTGTTGGCAGCATGTGGTAAAAATGACTGCTACAAGCATAAAGGCGGAAAGAGGGAGACGAAATGTGGTCAATGACTAAAATGTATTTTCAATGACTTGAATGGATGTGGTTTCAGTGATTTGATCACAAAAAAAAAAAAAAGGACTGTTTTTAGCCCTGTATCTGGTGTAGTGTAAACTGTTTAATTTAATATATATATATATATATATATATATATATATATATATGTATATATATATATATATGTATATGTATATGTATATATGTATATATATGTACATATATATATATATATATATATATATATATATATATATATATATATATGTATATATATATATATGTATATATATATATATGTATATATATATATATGTATATATATATATATATGTATATATATATATATGTATATGTATATATATGTATATGTATATATATGTATATGTATATATGTATATATATATATATATATGTATATGTATATATATGTATATGTATATATGTATATATATGTATATGTATATATGTATATATATATATGTATATGTATATATGTATATATATATGTATATATATATATATATATATATATATATATATATATATATATATATAATATGTATATATGTATATATATATATATATATATATGTGTATATGTGTATATGTATATATATATATATATATATATATATACACAAAGTTTGAGATTGGTAAGATTTTAAAAAATGTTTTCAAAGAAGACTCTTCTGCTCACCAAGGCTGCATTTATTTAATTAAAAATACAGTAAAAACAATAATATTGTGAAATATTATTACAATTTAAAATAACTGTTTTCTATTTGAATAAATAGTTATTTATAATTTATTTTTGTGATGCAAAGCTGAATTTTCAGCATCATTACTCCAGTCTTCAGTGTCACATGAATGATCCTTTAGAAATGATGTTTTGCTGCTCAAGAAACATTTCTGATTATTATTAATGTTGAAAACAGGATTCTTTAATAAATACCAAGTTCAAAATAACAGTGTTTATCTGAAATAGAAATCTTTTGTAACATATTACAATGCTATTCAAAAGTTTTGGGTCAGTAAGTTTTTTTTTTTTTTTTTTTTTTTTTTTTGATTGTTTGTTTGTTTTTGGAAAGAAATTCACGCTTTTATTCAGCAAGGATGCATTAAATTGACCAAAAGTGACAGTAAAAACATTTATAATGTTACAAAAAAATTATATTTCAAATAAATGCTGTTCTTTTGAACTTTCTATTCATCACAGAATCCTGAAAAAAACAGTTTTCAACACATAAGAATAAATGATTTCTGAAGGATCATGTGACACATGTCTGGTAATGATGCTGAAAATTACATTTTTAAATATAAAATAGTAAATAAATATATAATATCAAATAGAATATGTTAATAATAGATAATAATGACAATTTCATGATCTAATATTATATAATATATCTATACACACACACCCACACACATTTTTTAAACCTAAAAATACATATGTGTAGTATGGGGGAATAAACAGCCCAAGGCCTTACAGAATGCATCATCAGACATTCTGAGAGCTGAGGAACAGAACGAATGGGTGACCTCCCACCCCAAGGGCCGAGTGAACCCCTGAACTCTCTCCCCAGCTTCACCCCTCAGTCTAACCCCAGCCTCTGGCTACAACACACAATGGAGCGGAGGTGAGGACGAGGGGCTCCCTTCACAAGAGGTTGAATATTAAACTGGGCTGCATTTATCCCCTGAAAAACACTTTTCATGGATGCCTCTAATCCATAAGGTCTTTTGTGAGCACCTACTGGCTTTGTTTCACAACATCAGAGAGCTGTGATTTTGTGAGCGGTAGGAGATAATCACAAATCAATAACTCCCACATTGATTACAGATGTGGCTAAATCCCTAAAAACAGTCCAGGTTGAGCATGAGATTGAAAGCATCGGTACACCACATGGGCTTTTAAACTGTGTGAAACGTGAAGACAGGAGAGGTAAGACAGTCTGTAGAGTGTATGTGTGAGAGAGAGAGCATTTAAGATCTAGTTCGGCTCTTATCAGTGTGCATTCTTTTACTGATAACCTAAAGAGCTGATAACATTATGTTTGTTTTCTTTTGTTTCTTTCCATTTTGACTAAGTATTTGACTGATTGTGTGTGTGTGTGTGTGTATGTGTGTGAATTGGTTATAAGTTAATTTTAGAGAAAAATCTTTAATTTAAAACGAGTCATGTTCGAAGACAGACGTGTCAGATATGACAGCAGCAGTGAAGATGATTGCATTTTACTTTCTATCCCAATCCTAATTAAGTCGACACCAGTGCTACAGAATATACTGAGAAACATTGTGCAAACCTTCCCAATCTGAATTCAGTTACCGTTCGCAAGGCGTATTGCTCATGAAGGTATACATAGTCTATACTTCCTCTATAGACCATTACCTGCACACACACACACACACAGATACACAAAATCAAACACACACACATATACACACCCGGATCCGTGTGCAATGCTCTCATGGAAAATGAGTATAAAGGTATTGTCTTTGGACTTGGGTTTGTGCATTTCTGCCCGATACAGAGAGGAAACTGGCATATCTGTGTCACTAGTTCTATTTCTGCATACAGTATATGTACGCTGTTACCTGCTGGTACTGTAATGAATAATCAATTAGATACTGTATCAGTGAGATGTGAAAAAGAGTTTGAGCATAAAGGACAGAAGTGCTGAAATTAGTTTCTGGCAGGGGTGTATTTTTCCACTTTTCCAAGGAGACAAGGGTAAATGTCAAAACAAATAATACAAAATGCTATTATTAACATTATCCAAACAACAGTTAGTAGAAATAAATAAAAGATAATATGTAATGGAATAGAATATTAAATAATCCAATGACAAGTGTGATACAGGAAGAACAACTAATATAGACTTTTAATAAACATATAGGAACCAAGAATAACTGTACACTTTCAACATAACGTTAATGCAGAACAAGGAAGTGAGGAAAACCAAGGGCTTAAAGGGGAAGAAAATCAACAGAACAGGGAACAGGTGTGCAACTCAGTTAGAAACCATGGAAACAAACAAGAAACATGGGCCAGATTTACTAACAGCTTTCACCAGCACAAACCCCCTTTTAGCGTTAATAAACTACTGTCGGGATTTACTAAAGACACACAGTGCAAAATTAGCGCTAAAATGGCGTCGACTGAGTTGTTTTTGTGGCTGGCCTTATTTCATATGCATTTATAGGCGATTCTCTTTCAGATGCAAAATTTATGGGAAGAGAGTATTTAAATGAAACATGAAAAGCAATTTACTAATGTTTGTGCTCGTCAATTTACTGGTATTTGCGCCATTATTTAAGGCCCAAAAAAAGCATGTCTTAACCCATTTTGCGACATGGCTGCAATTGTTGCTGCTAGGAGGAGACAATGCAGAGGACAGAGAGCTTGTACTAGAAGGGAGAAAATATTTTCCACTCGTATTAATTTCTTTGGAATGCCAGAGGAAAACGTTATCCAAACATATCGTTTGCCAAGCCATGTTGGCCTATATAAAAAAAAAAAAAAAAAAATTATATAATATATATATGTACGTGTTTGTCAGATTACATGTGACAAGTTGCACCTGTGTCGACCCACACCTGATGAGCATCAGTTCTGCTTATTTGCGACCCAATGCTAATTTGCGCTGCTCTTGGTAGATTGCGTTGGTCGTTATGTAAATGATTTGACTGCGTCTGTGTTCTTTAATTTGCACGTCAGCAGTAGATCATTCGCAAAACTTGCCTCTCCCATCGGTGCATTTGTGGAATAATTTGCCCCATTTAGTTAATCTGGCTTTAGGGAAAACTGAACTAAAAAAACTCTTACAGTATTACTGTATTTATTATTTTTTAAATAAAAAATGTGCTCAAAGACAGCACAAGTTCCTTATGTTCATATTTGATCAAAATACAGCAATAACAGTAATATTGTGAGATATTTTTTACAATTTAAAATAATGTTTTCTATTTTAATATATTTTAAAACGTAATTTATTCCCGTGATGGTAAAGCTGAATTTTCAGCATCATTACTCTAGTCTTTAGTGTCACAAGATCCTATTTTTTATTGTTATCAATGTTGGACACAGTTGTGCTCATAAATATTTTTGTGGAAACTGTGATAATTATTATTATTATTTTGTTTCTCTGATGAATAGAAAGCTCAAAAGAACAGCATTTATGTGAAATATAAATATTTTGCAACATTATACATGTTTTTGTCACTTTTTGATCAATAAAAAAAAGTATAGTATTGTTTTGTTTTTTTGTTTTTTTTTTGTGTGTTTTTTTTACAGTGTGAGGAAAATATTCTCCTACGAGCCTTTCAGAAACCATGTAAACTTCAAAGAAAATAATAATTTACATTAGACTAAAAAACCCCAAAGGCAAATAGAGGACTTTGCCTTCCCATTTCAGAAGTTGACCACGCGTCACTGGTGTCTGGTGTGTACATGAGAGCCCCTGTTTATCCTTCACATATCATCTCTCCCATCAGCATCTTTTTTCCCATCTCCCACTCTGTTTCCCATTATCCTTTTGAAAGACGCACCACTCTCATCTCACCCCTCAATTTGTATGTATGTATTCAAGGGTCTTTCTGAGGATGCATATTTGTGCAGGGATGCCCTATAAATCTGTCAGTGACAAGCAAAGCAGTCTGCACAATACAGGGAGGAGATCACAATGATGTCACCTTCACTTGCACTGAAATCCAGCCCTTCAACACGACTTATAAGAGTCAAATGATTTAATAATATTCAGTTTCCACTGGATTCATAAGACGTGTGTTATCATGCCCGATGATGCACTGTTATTAAAGGCTATAGCTGGATTTGTTCATCTAAAACAGAGCAGATGGACACTGGTCCCAGGCCTGTGCAACTGCTGCTGATCCATATCCAAACACAGCAGCCCTCAGCCCTGATCCAGTAGGCATCCCTGGAATTTCGGCTTTCTGCTCCCCTCCCGTCCTCCCGCTCACCCTAAAGCCCCGCTCCATCTCCTCCTAATCTCCCACTCAGACACCCTGAATTAACGCCACATTCTCCACTGATAAGAGTTTAATGCATGTCTCTGAAGCATCGGACGTCAGCAGCGCTGATGAGGAGCAGAGATGTTATATGTTGCATCTATGGTCATTGTAGCTCAATATCTGAGATACCATTAGAGCACATGCTTGCGGCTTTCGCACACAAATACCACATCTTTTTCAATGCATGATGCAACGTCATGTCGTTTAATGATTTGACCTGCCCTTATACTATCTTATGGCACACAAGTGTACTCAGTGTTGGGGGTAACACATTACAGGTACACATAATAAGATTACTTTTTCAAGTAACTAATAAAGTAACGCATTACTTTTTCAATTAACGACAGTTTCTTTTTCAAATAAGTAACACAAGTTATTTTTTCACATTTATTGTCTCTCCTGTCCCCATGTTGACAGAAATAAAGCACAGAGGTGTTGTGTGCGCTGTGTGAACATGATGGTTATTGTAGTTCTAGACTAAATGTGAACATGCATTTACTCATCTCACTTGCACGAAAACATTCAGTACTCCACAAAATGAATAAAAACAATGAAATGCAATCTCAGAATTGTATGCAATCCTGTAATAATTAACTATATTAAATTACACAAAAATATACTTTATGTATTTAATCTCACTTTATTAACCAACGTTTTCGCTGCTGACATTCAGTGATCTAATTCAACCATACTAATAAGCAAAAATGACTTTAGATTAAATTTAGAAATAAGTATTGTCTTCTGCTGTATCCTATTCTTCTTTAATCCAGAATGGAAGCACAGCTGAAAGGTTTGTTTGAGCTGCGCCCTCTACTGTACAGGCATAAATATGCATATTCTTCAGCCTGAGGCTTATTCATTTCACTTTTGGTGTGAAGGGGCCTTAACATTTGGCAACTTTTTTTGTCGTTATAAAAACTAACAAGCAAGCCCAGCCTAGGTGAGAAAAGTAACGCCAAAGTAATGTAACACAAAAAAAGTAACTAAGTAACACAATTAGTTACTTTTTTAGGGAGTAACGCAATATTGTAATGGATTATTTATTAAATGTAACTTTCCCCAACACTGTACAGGTACATACCAGTAGGCAATCCATGTGCTGTCCTGCTAGCTTAGCATTCATTAACAAAAAAGTATGTTTACCATGTTTTTTGGACATATAACATGGATACCGTGACTTTACCATGGCACTGACACAGAACGTATAGTTGTAAGGGTCACATAACTCCACAACAACAGCAAAAAAAAGCAGAACAAATGCATTTCTCCATGTGCTTGTGTTCCATTCGCAGAGATTAGCTTAGCCTAGCATCTAACTCAATAAGCGAGTGGGCCAAGAACTCTGAGTCACCAGAACAAACAAAGAAACACCCTCCGCTGTATACACACTCACACGGACACACACAAATACACACAGAGAACAATTACAGGAGACCTGTTGGTACTCAGAGAGCAGCGTCGGTGCGATGTTTACCAACGGAATTAGGAGTAAATCTGCCCCCTACATTCCTATTGAGATTCAGACTGAGCCTTAAGAGAGAGCAGGATTACTGGCCGGTCTCTATAGACCCCACTGTACACACAGTGCTCGGCCTTAAAAGAGCCTGACAAAAACCTGCCACAACAGAGAGAAAGAGATTAAAACCATTAAAAGTTGAATTTGCTGCTCTAAATATCTGAGATAGACTCGCTTGTTATCAAATAACTTGGTGCAAATGTCTTACTTATTAACGGCTCTTGTCATACTATGACAGTTAAGGTCAATCAAGCTCTAAAAAAGATATAGAAACATAAAAGCAACATGAAATTGATTCATGCGCTGTATATTAAGTTTTCTGAATAGCTCAGTATGAGGAACAGACTGAAGTTTAGAGGGATCCCATGTGAAAAAGAAGCATACAGTATCATTTTATTTAATGTGCAAATCTTAAATGTATAAAATGTACTTGCAGATAATATAATATTAATGAACTAAAAGGCCACCTTCGTGTACTTAAACTGAGCACACTTTCATGACTGTTTCTTAACACACTTAAATACTTAAATGTTTACTGTAAAGTACACTTTAAATTATAATGTTTTGCTTTAAAGAATACACATATTTTGATGTGTTAACTAAAATAGTGAAACACAAAATACTTCTATTTTTATAATAATTTTCACTGTGTTACATTACATTAAAAAGTTCATCAGTACAAATATGTAAATATGTAATTACAACGATCAGGCATAACATTATGAGCACTGACAGGTGAAGTGAATAACACTGATTATCTCTTCATCACGGCACCTGTTAGTGGGTGGGATATATTCGGCAGCAAGTGAACATTTTGTCCTCAAAGTTGATGTGTTAGAAGCAGGAAAAATGGGCAAGCGTAAGGATTTGAGCGATTTTGACAAGGACCAAATTGTGATGGCTAGACGACTGGGTCAGAGCATCTCCAGAACTGCAGCTCTTGTGGGTGTTCCCGGTCTGCAGTGGTCAGGATCTATCAAAAGTGCTCCAAAGAAGGAACAGTGGTGAACCGGTGACAGGGTCATGGATGGCCAAGGCTCATTGATGCACGTGGGGAGCGAAAGCTGGCCCGTGTGGTCCGATCCAACAGAAGAGCTACTGTAGCTCAAATTGAAGTTAATGCTGGTTCTGATAGAAAGGTGTCAGAATACACAGTGCATCAGTTTGTTGTGTATGGAGCTGCATAGCTGCAGACCAGTCAGGGTGTCCATGCTGACCCCTGTCCACCGCCGAAAGCAGGAACAGTGGACACGTGAGCATCAGAACTGGACCACGGAGCAATGGAAGAAGGTGGCCTGGTCTGATGAATCACATTTTCTTTTACATCACGTGGATGGCTGGGTGCGTCACATACCTGGGGAACACATGGCACCAGGATGCACCATGGGAAGAAGGCAAGCCGGCAGAGGCAGTGTGATGCTATGGGCAATGTTGGGTCCTGCCATCCATGTGGATGTTACAAGTACTACCTACCTAAGCATTGTTGCAGACAATGGTCACTCTTTCACCCTTTTCGGCACTCCCTGGTGGCTGTGGCCTCTTTCAGCAGGATAATGCACCCTGCCACCAAGCAAAAATGGTTCAGGAATGGTTTGAGGAGCACAACAAAGAGTTTGTGGTGTTGACTTGGCCTCCAAATTCCTCAGATCTCAATCCAATCGAGCATCTGTGGGATGTGCTGAACAAACAAGTACGATCCATTGAGGCCCCGCACCTCACAACTTACAGGACTTAAAGGATCTGCTGCTAACATCTTGGTGCAGATACCACAGCACACCTTCAGGAGTCTAGAGGAGTCCACGCCTCGACTGGTCAGGGTTGTTTTGGCAGCAAAACGAGGACCAACACAATATTAGGAAGGTGGTCATAATGTTATGCCAGATCGGTGTATATTTGAATACATGACATACAAGTTTCAATAGAAATGACATTCGGCAGTACACTTTAACCATATGTCAAAGAAAACTAATTATGAAATTACACATAAAGATATGTTTAAGTCTCAATTAATTGGGTCAAAAACACTTTAAAGTTCAGCTAACTGCATTTAAGATACATTTAAACCATAATGCATTTTCATTTAATTGCAAATAACAAGCAAGTAAGTGTCTGAAATAAGTATTAAAGGTATGCTACAGTGTACTCATTTTGTGGACGAACTATCACTTTAAGTTGTTATTTAGTTGTGATCAGTACAGTCACAGGTGTATTGAGTAACTCTCCAGTATGATCTGCAGTTATAGTAAAATGAATGGCCATCGTGCTAGCAGTGAATTATGAGGCAGAATGCAAATACAGCACTAATCTCCACTGCATACAGTGTTTACCTTTGTTGTACAGACAAGTATTCTGTTTTTAACCATGCACTGGGTGGGAGAGTTACAGTATGTCCTTGTGTATGTGTGTTTGTCTTTGAAGAAGCGCCAACCATGTCACAGTTAACAGCCAATCCAATAAGCCGGTGACATCATCCTTTTAAATATTTCACAGCTCTCTAAAGTTATTTCAGTTCTATCTGATCTTTTATGAAAAAAGTATTTTTGCTTCTCAAAGTTTGGTTTTCACATCACGAGTGCAAAACTACAAAAAAGATTTCCAAAGATTCTGAACTGGGAAACTTTACATTTGTAAAATATTCAGAACATCATGTTCATGTTCATGTTAACATTCAATATGCCAAAAGCACATCTATTTGCATGTCTTTTTAGCACTGTGCATGACGTCTTTGAGGTACATAAACACCTGAAGGTGAATATTATCAATTATAGTTTGATAAATACATTAGGATGGAGAAGGATTTGATTTCATCTGTCATCTGTTCACTCTTGTTTTATGTAAGACATTTCTATATGAAAGTGTAACAGCTCATTCTACTGTGGTAGTACAAACTAACAGCAATTTTCACACTGAGTCACACAGTGGCTTTTTTCACAAACAAATGATTTTTATGACTCTGTTCTTTTAATTAATCATTCAGAAAGGCTCACAAATGTATAAGTTGCCAGTTTGACAAATACTTCACTGAATAAACTCACCTAATCCATCAGAGCAGCTACTGAATCCAACATATGACTCACTGAACTGCAAGTTCCATGTCAATGAATCATTAGTCTACTTCAATATTTATGACAATAATATGACAAACTGAACTAAAAGAGAATAAATAAATAAAAAATTCACTCTAAACAGTTTGTGGTGGGTCTTGAGATTGATTATACCTCACTAGGTGGTTTATATATCTGGATTATACCTGTCTTTTCTCTTAGTCCCCCTGTGGTGAAAATCAAGTTAATGTTGTATATGTCTATGTGGTGTTTTTAATATGCTATTAGACAAACCATGTGCAAATTCATAAGTCATCACCATTGCTGCGTATTTTGTCTTTAAAACAGTGATCTAATCGCTGATGTTTGTGACGTCACAAACTACCTTGTAACCAATCCCGTCACCGTGTGGTCAGGCTTTAGCATGTCATTAACTATGACCGCTCTGAAGCAAGGGAGTCGTGTAACATTAGCAACACATTATTAGCTGTTTGATAACATAGTCAAGCAAAAGGCTAATTATATTAATTACCATTATGTGTCCGACATTGTAAAAAGTGATACCGTTGTGCAGCGTTTACCTCAGTAAGTTGACCGAGTGGATCTCTAAGCTTGTGCAAGTGAGTGGAGGCGGGGCTAATAGGTTGTTTGCACATGACCTCACAGCAGCAGCGCGAATGAGTCTGGAGGGCAGGGAGTGATGTTTCTATATAGGAATCCTATCAAAAACTCAAAATTCGCATGTTTTGCATCGTTTATGGTTGCTCAAATCGATACAATCGAGAACCCAGAAGGTGTTTATATCGTTTACATAACTTATACCGGTTTTTATAACTTATTTCGTTTTTTAATTTTAAAAGTTGTCGCCTTTTATAGCGTTTTGCGTCTGCTGATACTTAAGGTAAATGCATATGAATACTTGCTTACCTTTTTGACTTGGTTAAATATTCACATTCATGCTACCGTTTGCAGGGAGAAGATATTTTATTATAATTTGGTATTTTCAGTTCAGTTTTGTAGTATTCTGTTCACAATGTTGATCTGGTTACCATGAGAACAGTGTCACGCGCTGCTGCTTCAGCCATCGTATGGTAGAAAATGTCCAAATAAAATAAATTTGTTCAACAAGCTGACAGAAGTTGATCCATTTATTTGTTGGAAGCGTGTAAATGTAACTAGTTTAAATGTTGTTTTTGTAAATATTCACTTTCCCATATGACCACGGAGGAGAATCGGAGGGTCACGTTCAGGACACAGACACGCTGTATTTTTGTATTTATTTCCACCAATGACAACCAAAATCCCATAGAAGCTCGTGAACAGTTTTGAAGTGGCTGTGTGCAAGTTATAATCATTCACAAGCCGAGTGATCATACTCTAAAACATGTTAATTATTACACAAAAACCAAATACAAAACTAAGCAAAGTGTGTGATTATTTTGAGTGAAAGGCATTGGGTTTATTTAGTGACATTATTACATTTGCTAGTCGTCTTCCCTCACCTTCTCAACCAAGGCGAAAATGTATTACCGTCCTTTTTTTCCACGAACGATATCGTGAGTTCCTATTACAATTCCCGATTCAGCATAAATGACCTACGATGGCGACATTTTTCACAATTACGACAGAAAATCAAAATACTGCTCTAACTTCACTAGTAGAAAGGCAGCGCGATATAAACAAACCCAGACTAGAACTGAGCATGGCATGAGGGCAGCTTCACATCCTCTATATCTGCCTCCTCGATGGCAGGAAAGTATTTTAATTCAAGTGGAAAAGTCGCTCCTCTTCATAGCATAAGGATCGTGTCCAACATATGTTGTGATTTTCTGTTTATACCTTTCTAAACCAACAAAAAAAGGACTTTTCCCCATCTCTTCCATTCTAGTTTTCACTGCTTGCCCTCCACCGGAATTTCGCGCGTCAGCAGAACCACGTGATTGCAAACAACCTATTAGCATATTCATATATCCGCGTATACTAAATGAAGCAAGGGTGTAGAGTTACATTAAAAAAAAAAAAGTATACTTTCTGCTTTAGCATTAGAAAGTATATGTGTGTGAAATATCAAACTTAGCGTTAGTTCTGGCAGCTCACACCAGCTGACTCTCAGCTGATCCACATCTACCTATAGGAATATGACGCCTATCACAGCATGCCTATATAAGCTCCATTCAGTATTATCGGCAGCTTTATCGCGTTGCTCAGGAGATAATTACCCTCCTCCATCCCCAGCTCCTCCTGTCGTCCAGAACTTGGTATTCTGATATTCCTCTTCGAATCAGACTAATTTTTCTCGAATTATGTAGTACATTAAATTATTGAATAATAATGATATCTGCAATACATTTGTTGGTTCAGTTCTGTTTACCCTAAGGGGGGTTATCGCTGCTCTCTCTGCTCTTATCTATGCTAGGCATGCCCTATATAGAGTTCTTTCCCAGAACAGAACCATACCGCCAATCCAACTGTGTGCTAATTGTCAATCATCTTTGATGATAGTGGTCCTGACAGAAGTATATTTTTGTTGTGTATGCATGTATGAAATGTACATGTATGCAATGCCGTAGACACAGTATACCGAACAGATTCCATGCATCCTTGTACTTCTGGTACACCGATTATATTCTCATACTCTGCTGCTTGTATATACATGGCTACTAATACAACAGTATACCCTTGCTTTTGATGCTTCTTGTACCATAAATCCAGCCTTTACTGCTACCACATATCCCACATGCAGCTAATGCTGAATGATTCATTTTCACGGTTATGAAAGAGACAGAGAATCTTGGCTCTTCCACAAGACACATGAGAATTATTATTGAGGTTTATGTAAACTCATAACCTTGCTCTCGGTCAGAATTAATCTATGATTATTATGCATGTTTACACACTAGGATTCTTAATGTAACCTAACACACACACACACACACACACACACACACACACACACACACACACACAGAGAGACACTCGCATACACACACATCCTTTACAAAACGCAAGCAGATTAAAGCCAATTTTCAGCTTGTTCAAGTTCTATTTTTAGCTGTTGGATTTTTCAGTTCAAACCCCACTGATCAGGCCAACATCAAAAAGAAATAGTGATAGAGGAGGGAGCGAGGGAGAAAGAGAGAGAGAGAGAACAGGAGTTTGAAAGTGACATGCAATCTGCCGCATTCGAGAGAGAGGGAGACAGAGAGAGAGAGAGAGGGAGTTAGATGAAACAGACTGAAAGAGGCTGAGAGAGGACTCTTCTCTTACTACTAATGACTGAGGGGGTGGACAAAGAGCCACGTCTCTTCCCCCGTTCTGTTTCTTTACTCAAAAAGCTGCAATCACCCCATTCTCTGCTCCTTTTATTCACCTCTTACCCACACATACACGAATATGAAGAGGAGCTGAGAGTTTGTTTTATCTGATTGGTTGAGATATCTGGTTCAGATGACACAGCTTGTCCCAGTGCCCCATCATTCAGTTTGAGTCCATCACTTTTGGGCTTTTTCAAAAATAATATCACAAGTTTATTACCTACAGCAGGCTATGTTCACACAGTCAGTGTTTGGAGCTGACAGCTGTAATCATTCAAATTGACCTGTATTAAGGTGCAGTCACATTTACTGTTGCTTGGTGAAATTTTGTGGGTGAAATCGAGTCATTCCATTGAATTTGCACATTCGGGAGTCTCGTGTGAGGGCAAAAATGTTCCCTCAACAGGATGCTGCTTGGTTTGAAAGTGGCGTCTGCTTGAGCTGTGATTCAAAAGATTCAAAAATTGAATTTACCTCGGCATAGTTGAATAACAAGAGTCCAGGACATTGAAATGACATACAGTGAGTCTCAAACTCCATTGTTTCCTCCTTCTTCTATAAATCTCATTTGTTTAAAAGACCTCTGAAGAACAGGCGAATCTCAACATAACACTGACTGTTACGTACCAGTCGGGGTGTACGCCCCCAATATTTGCATATGCCAGCTCATGTTCCCAACATTATGAAAGGCATTAGACAAGGGCAGAACATCTGGATCTGTGCACAGCCGAATCATCAGACTAGGTAAGCAAGCAAGAACAATAGCAAAAAATGGCAGATGGAGCAATAATGATCCATGATATCATGATATTTTTAGTGATATTTGTAAATTGTCTTTCTAAATGTTTCGTTAGCATGTTGCTAATGTACTGTTAAATGTAGTTAAAGTTACCATCATTTCTTACTGTATTCACGGAGACAAGAGCCGTCGCTATTTTCATTTTTAAACACTTGCAGTCTGTATAATTCATAAACACAACTTCATTCTTTATAAATCTCTCCAACAGTGTGTAATGTTAGCTTTAGCCACGTAGCATAGCCTCAAACTCATTCAGAATCAAATGTAAACATCAAAATAAACACTGTACTTGCGCGATTAGACATGCTGCATGACGAACACTTTGTAAAGATCCATTTTGAGGGTTATATTAGCTGTTTGAACTTTTTTTATGTTGTTTAAGGCAAGCGCAAGCTCTTGGGGTGTGGAGCACGAGATTTAAAGGGCCACACACCCTGAATCGGCTCATTTCTAATTATGCCCCAAAATAGGCAGTTAAAAAAAAGACTATCTTTTCCGACATCCAACTTGTGACCACTGTTTTTCTGCTACCACAATGCATGTGCAGCTGCAAGTGATGGAAGCTTACATCTTATGCTGTGTCGCTTCTTAAGAAAATTTATGTTGGAAAATTAGACAAAAATACTCATGAAGAATAGGATTTCATAGCAGTGTACACAACTGTATTCTGTTGCTGTGAGAACGTATTCACAGTTTGGGTGCAAAACACACTCTCCCCTTAATTCAAGACCTGTTTGAACCTGTTGGTTGGGTGCACATGTTTGTGTCACAGTTTGGCAACTTTATTTTGACCGCCTCCTGTCACAAAGCTCATCAGCAGCTCGTGTTAAACGAGTCCAACAACCGTTGCGACCCTCCCACCGACCTCTAACCCCATACCACAGGAGAAACAGCAAGCCAAAGAGTGTGTTAGAGAGCGTGAGAGAGAGAAAAAAGAAAGATAGTCCAGAGGGGATGAAAGAGCAGAGATTAGCTCTAAATAAACTCTGTCAGGCAGAAAACGGTAGGAGGCTGACAATGAAGCAACCTCAGTCCCAAATCTCTCTTTCTGTTTAACACAGCCTCTCTCCCTCCTTCACTCAGTATTTTGCTTTCTGGCCAACAATAGTAGGAGGTGCGAACTGCAGGCTTCATGAAGGTGGACTGTATAGGGATTAGAGCTTTTGTTGGCAAAATACAAATTACACATCTCCCAGTACTCTCCCTCTCTTTTTCATTCACTTCTTTTGTCTGTCTTTCCCTCCCTCCGGGGCTTCTCCCAGTGGTCTACATCAAAATTTCCCTTTCACTCCTCATCTATCTTGACTCCCTAAAAAAAGGAGAACGAGCCACAAAAAGAGGTTGAGAATGACGACCTCAAATGAATCAAATGTAATTCTGACATTTCTGGGCATAATCTCCTCTCATCCTTTAAGATTTTAATTGTCTTGACATGCATGGTAATCACCAGAGGTGTATATTTTCCAGTTACCCCATTACTTACAGGGATAGCACCCAAAAATGAAAATTTTGTCATTAATTACTCACCCTCATGTCGTTCCAAACCTGTAAGACCTCCGTTCATGTTTGAAACACAAATGAAGATCTTAATGATCTTTTTGAGCTTTCTGTCCCTCCATAGACAGCTACGCAACTACCACTTTGATGCTTCAAAAAGTTTATAAAGAGATTATAAAACTAATCCATATGAATTGAGCGATTTAGTCCAAATTTTCTGAAGAGACTCGGTTGCTTTATATGATGAACAGATTGAATTTAGGCTTTTATTCACATATACAGTGGGTATGGAAAATATTCAGACCCTTTGCTCAGTATTTAGTAGAAGCACCCTTTTGATCTAATACGGCCATGAGTCTTTTTGGGAAAGATGCAAGTTTTTCACACCTGGATTTGGGGATCCTCTGCCATTCCTCCTTGCAGATCCTCTCCAGTTCTGTCAGGTTGGATGGTAAACGTTGGTGGACAGCCATTTTTAGGTCTCTCCAGAGATGCTCAATTGAGTTTAAGTCAGGGCTCTGGCTGGGCCATTCAAGAACAGTCAAGGAGTTGTTGTGAAGTCACTCCTTTGTTATTTTAGCTGTGTGCTTAGGGTCATTGTCTTGTTGGAAGGTAAACCTTCGGCCCAGTCTGAGGTCCTGAGCACTCTGGAGAAGGTTTTTGTCCAGGATATCCCTGTACTTGGCCGCATTCATCTTTCCCTCGATTGCAACCAGTCGTCCTGTCCCTGCAGCTGAAAAACACCCCCACAGCATGATGCTGTCACCACCATGCTTCACTGTTGGGACTGTATTGGACAGGTGATGAGCAGAGCCTGGTTTTCTCCACACATACCGCTTAGAATTAAGGCCAAAAAGTTTTATCTTGGTCTCATCAGACCAGAGAATCTTATTCCTCACCATCTTGGCAAACTCCATGCGGGCTTTCATGTGTCTTGCACTGAGGAGAGGCTTCCGTCGGGCCACTCTGCCATAAAGCCCCGACTGGTGGAGGGCTGCAGTGATGGTTGACTTTCTACAACTTTCTCCCATATCCGGACTGCATCTCTGGAGCTCAGCCACAGTGATCTTTGGGTTTTTCTTTACCTCTCTCACCAAGGCTCTTCTCCCCCGATAGCTCAGTTTGGCTGGACGGCCAGCTCTAGGAAGGGTTCTGGTCATCCCAAACGTCTTCCATTTAAGGATTATAGAGGCCACTGTGCTCTTAGAAACCTTAAGTGCAGCAGAAATTTTTTTGTAACCTTGGCCAGATCTGTGCCTTGCCACACTTCTGTCTCTGAGCTCTTCAGGCAGTTCCTTTGACCTCATGATTCTCATTTGCTCTGACATGCACTGTGAGCTGTAAGGTCTTATATAGAAAGGTGTGTGGCTTTCCTAATCAAGTCCGAATCAGTATAATCAAACACAGCTGGACTCAAATGAAGGTGTAGAACCATCTCAAGGATGATCAGAAGAAATGGACAGCACCTGAGTTAAATATATGAGTGTCACAGCAAAGGGTCTGAATACTTAGGATCATGTGATATTTCAGTTTTTCTTTTCTTAATAAATCTGCAAAAATGTCAACAATTCTGTGTTTTATATGTCAATATTAAATGATTTTAGCAAATGGCTGCAATATAACAAAGAGTGAAAAATTTAAGGGGGTCTGAATACTTTCCGTACCCACTGTAAACATTGATCAGCAAGCTGTAAAGAAAAGCTTAACTGAACCTGCTTCACCGACAAGAGCAAACCTCTTCCGGAAGCTCAAATGTGCTGCATAACACGAGAATGAACCTCATTGGCTCTTGAATTGAACATGCTTGAGCTTCCGTTTACCATAATTGATGCGTGAGTTGATGAATGTTTATATGAATAAAAGCCTAAATTCAAACTTTTCATCATATAAAGCAATCGAGTCTCTACAGAAAATTTGGACTAAACCACTTGATTCATATGGATTAGTTTATAATCTCTTTATGAACATTTTGATGCATCAAAGTGGTAGTTGCATAGACTGTCAATGGAGGGACAGAAAGCTCTCGGATTTCATCAAAAAGATCTTAATTTGTGTTCCGAAGATGAAAGAAGGTCTTACGGGTGTGGAACGACATGAGTGTGAGTAATTAATGACAGAATTTTCATTTTTGAGTGAACTAACCATTTAATTGTGCTTTGGTGTAAGATTTTGATTTACTTTGTTAAAACTATAAACAGAAACTGCAATATAAAGGCTCAAATAATCAGAATATTAATCATTAACCATTCACAATCCAGTTTAATATGCGCAAAATGTGCTGAAATAGCGCTGCAATATGAGTATGTAAATAAAGTCATTAAATAAAGCACAAACACACTCCTTTCGATGTAAATTAGGCTCATTATAAATCACACCTAATTGAGAAAATTCAGCACTATTTTAATTAACATAGTGCTATTATGGCCACGGAAAGCAGGTGTTAAAGAAAATTTCATTCTAAAGAGACTTTTGAGTGAATTTTCTATTGATCATGGCAGCAGTAATTCATTAAATAATGATCATATGACAAAGAGCATTAGGCTATAACATATATTCTGACGTGCTGTGAAGTGGAGCACACTTTTAAAAAACCTATAGGTTTCTGAGTTGTGACGCTTGTCAAGTTTTGAGATGGACATCACTAAAATAACAATAGTCAGATGTTGATTCAGTAACCTAACACTGATTTGGTTTGTTTATTCAGTACACTGGACTTATTCAATGAAAGATTCATCAATCGAGAATCGAACCGGTTCTACATGAATCTTTGCGAATGATTTATTAAGAGATCCGGCTCAATAGAGCCATTTGATTGTTAAACTTGCGCAGTATGTCTTTGATTCACTAACAAGAACTTACTTGCAGTATAAAACTAAGAGTATACTTCAAAGTTTATTTTCATAAACTAAAAAAATGCATTTAAACTATGAGTATACCTAAATTCACTTGAGTATGATTGCGATATAAAGTTAGGTACTCAAAGTTTACTACTGTTACATAACGTATACTTAAAAGTATACTTTTATACACTAAAAAGTGGGCCAATTTAGTCCCAAGTAATTATCCTACTAATGCATTGATATCAGTATACTTGCTGCATAAGTAAAGTTCAAGTATACTTTTGAAGCATACTTTAAATATACTTAAATAATAAATGTGAAGTATACTTATTTTTTTGTAAGGGCTGTAGGACCTTTATACAGTATGGGCCTTTGTTTTCATTTAGTATAGCATCTAACCTGACTATTACGTGTATTCTGTTTGAACCTACTGGCACAGTGTGGCAGTCTGCTGCATCCTCCATGACCTAGCAACCTCATAACATAGACAGCATGAGCAAATAAATGGCACTATTTTAGCGGATTTCCTCTTTTAATGTAACACGAGTAAGGAACACATTTCTATAGCCTTGTGTTTATGAAGGTGTCCTTGATCCATACTGATGCGGCTGTGGGGGTGTATGAAGCAAGACCGTATCCTGCATACACTTATTAAAGCAGGAACGCATGGAGACACTCACACAGACGGAGGTGCAGAGGGAAGAGCTGTCTGAGCCTCTGTAAACCTTTCACCTCTGTGCCAACCTGAGAGAAAGCTGTTGGATGCCAGATTGTCTAGGTCTGTGTTTTTTCTCCTAGTCTTGGGCATTAGCCGCTCTTTGAAGAGCCCACTGACTGATGAAGACCAGGTGTGACTATATGCCTGAGTGTGTGTGTGTGTGTGTGTGTGACAGAGAGAGAGAAAGACAGACAGACAGACAGACAGACAGACAGACAGGGAGAGAGAGAGAGCGGGAAAGGAAAGAGACAGAGCTTAAGTAAGTATACACTGGAACTGAGGAATGACTCTCATGTAAATGTGCTGTATCTTCTGGATGCATAAAATTTTGGCTATACAAATTTTAACAATGCCCTCACTAATATAGTGAGAACATATTAAATGATCTACACTGTCTAAAAGATGTATACATCTGCAAAATCAGGTGTAGTGGTAGAAGTTTTTGAGACTATATTGGAAATATGGGATTTAAATTGTTGTTGAATCCTGGAGAAAAATAGTGAACGTTTTTGGTTCTTAAAAAATGTAAAATGTGAAATGTTATGATATAAAACAAATAATTTTTCAGAATAATATGCTGCACAATTCAAAAGTTTAGGGTCAGTAAAAATATAATACTTTTATTCAGCAAGGATGCATTAAACTGAAAAAAAAAAAAAAAAAAAAAAAAATATATATATATATATATTTAAATATATAAATATATAAATATATATATATATATATATATATATATATATATATATATATATATATATATATATATATATATATATCAAAAATATATAAACTCAAATCTCCTTTAGTGTTCCACATTAAAACACCTTATACCAATCTTCCTGGTGCACACAATTAAAGTGTCTAGTATGATCACTTTGCTTGTCACTTTCCTCAGCTGGATTTGTCCTTGTCTCACTTTGAAGACTAATTTGAATAAAATGATTCTTTCAAAATGCTGAGGGCTTAAATATCATATAAATCCATGACAGAACAATTTATTGATCATACAGAGGTTATACACCCAGTGCGTCCTGGAGCCAAGGTTACAGTGAATGCATCTAAACTGAAATCAGCATAGAAAATGCAAGCATAAGCTTTAGATTCTGAGGAAATTCTGCAGGTCTTATTGTTAACTGAAAGCATGAATATAAAATCAACCAAATAACCACTGTACTGTAAAACAAATCCAACTTGGATCCAAAGGCCTTCTGAAGTGAAGCAATGCATTTGTGTTATAAAATATCCATATCCATATTTAACACGTTATAAAATAACACGCTATAAAAAAATCCGCCAGACTGCCTTCCGTATTCAACTTAGGAAGAAAGTGCAACACCTCTCACAGTTCAAAACGCTTACTCTACATCCCTTCCCTGTTAAACTTACGAAATAAGCATAACTACATAACCGATGTAACTGAAGATTCACTTCAGAAGTCCTTTATTAACCCCCTGGAGTACGTTTATAATGGATGGATGAAAAAAAATAAAAAAATAATTTAAAAAAATAATGGATGGATGCACTTTTTTGAGTGTCAAACAGGTGGTTTCCGTGAAGTGCCATTATAAAGCTTAGGAGCATTTGGGTGATTATTAATATAACTCCGATTGTGTTCGTCTGAAAGAAGTCATATACAACCACCTATAGGATGGCTTGAGGAAGAGTAGATTATAGGGTAATTTTAATTTTAAAGTGAATTAATCCTTTAAAAAGATATAAGCATTCAAAACTTACAGTTTGCCAATAGGGATCAATGATTTTGATGACATCACCCTGCACTTCAGCTGCTCATCAAATCTTCTGTCCAATCAAATGCTCTCTAGAATCTAAAGCGTACCGCCCACTACATTATAAAAAGACGCAGAAGCTGCGGCTAAAATTGGTCACTTGTTCACACATTTACTAATTTCTACTATACTACTAATTACTATACTAATATACTACTATACTACTTATTACTATATAGGGGATAGGGAACAATTCAGACAGTGTAAATATGCTTTCCATTGGGGAAAATGAAGTCTGGTTTCATGTTAGTGTCACGCAAACCGCCGCAGCAAGCGGATCACATGTGCAAGTTGGCGCATTACCAGAAAACTTATCAGACCAATTTGAATTCTGCACAGAATGCTCTATTTTAAACTAATATGGATGAGATTAGGAGGAAAGTGCGGCTTTACCGAGCTCAGCTCTGGCTGAGCTGTGATATAAACAAAGCGCTATTGGCTATTTTAAAAAAGGGGAGGAGCTGTTCGATATGTCTTTATGTTTCAGTGGAAATTACGTCAACACACTGAATAAAGCTGTGCATTTCAAGGCACTTCAGGGGGTCTTTAAAGTTGAGTTAACCTAACAAATTGACTGTAATATGTTGCTTTATTTTTTTTTAGTTAGGTCAACATTTTTTTTTTAGCTAATTATGTTGTTTTGTGGGCATTTTAGGATTATGATCTAAAAAACTGGTCATTGGTCATTTTATTTCTCTCCTCTTGATGTTTCCCTTGCGCCATCTCTCTGAGAGTGGATCTTGTTTGTATAAGGCATTTCTCTCTGTCAGCAGAGCTATGTTTAATTCTCGCTCACCAAGACCATGCCAACCCAAGCAAGAAAGCTACTGCTACTGTACTCTCTCTCATACACACACACACATGCTCTCTCCTGCAGTAAAGTCACTGTTACCGTGTCTAAGTATGGTCAGAGGGATGGTCGTGTGGTCACTTTCCTCAAGTCTGTCTTCATGCAGCTATATGAAGCCTGTATCCCACACGGTAACCATAATGTTCTGGGAGGGGCAGGGGAACGCTGTCGAAATGTTGTGTAAACAAAAGCATCTCTTTTAATAGAGCTACTCCCAAATTACACTAAACCAATAAGCCACAGAACAGGCTCTGATTGCAAAAACAAGCACACATACAGAGGCAGTGGCTTACGAACTTCTGAAGAAACGTTCTGCAAAGCGCCCGGGTTTATAGAGCGGCACAACAAGAGAAAAACACCAGCAGAGTAAATATGAAAGCCTTTAATTTTCAACTAATCTCTTTCATCCCTAGCCATCAACAAATGTCACTTGAGGATCTTCTGACCATCTCTGCGCTGCTAAACACCAAGAAAACTTAAAAATAGTGTTACAGTAAGCATGTATGTATGCACTGAGAGGGAAACATAATATTTAATAAAGACAGACATTTATATTTTTGTGCATGCTGCAATCTGCACATGTTTTGACAGGATGATCACATTTCAAAAAATATGTCTGGAAGAAAGAATAACACACATCTGTATGTGTGTGTGTGCGTGTGCGTGTATGTGTGTGTGTCATTCTTGCTCCAGACAAAAGCAGCTTTCAGCAGCACTGTGGAAAACCTAATCTTTATTGCATTACAAAAGCACCCAGATTTACACACGTATATAAATGCACACAAATGTACTGAATTAAACACTGAATAGTAGAAACATTTTTAATTCTCATGTTTATCTGTAACGCTCTAAAGGGAAAGATAGGATTACACCATGTTTTCTGTTCTGCTGCATAATCCTCATGAATGTACAGCACAAGTGTCAAGGCCAAATAAGGATTTTTGAGAATATTCTTTTAAAAATGTAGTTTTAGACGCATTAGCCAGGTTTTTAGAAATGTAGTCTTTGTTGGTTTTTGTACATTTTTCAGAAATGTTAATAGCATTTTCCACAAAAAAAGTTTGATTTAATAACTCTACAAATGTCAACTGGTGTAACTATCAAGTAAAAATTATTAACATACTTTTCTTGCACCTTGACTGCATGAGAGTGAATTAATTTCAAAACCTTTTTTTTTTTTTCAAGGTAAAACCTGATGAAAAATTGGTCTTAATTTTTCTCAGGGCTACTCCACTTGACCTGAACAACATGAGTATTTTTCCTGAAACTCTTCACTCTTTGTTATATTGCAGCCATTTGCCAAAATCATTTAAGTTAATTTTTTTTCCTCATTAATGTACACACAGCACCCCATATTGACAGAAAAACACAGAATTGTTGACATTTTTGCAGATTTATTAAAAAAGAAAAACTGAAATATCACATGGTCCTAAGTATTCAGACCCTTTGCTGTGACACTCATATATTTAACTCACGTGCTGTCCATTTCTTCTGATCATCCCTGAGATGGTTCTACACCTTCATTTGAGTCCAGCTGGGTTTGATTATACTGATTGGACTTGATTAGGAAAGCCACACACCTGTCTATATAAGACCTTACAGCTCACAGTGCATGTCAGAGCAAATGAGAATCATGAGGTCAAAGGAACTGCCTGAAGAGCTCAGAGACAGAATTGTGGCAAGGCACAGATCTGGCCAAGGTTACAAAAAAATTCTGCTGCACTTAAGGTTCCTAAGAGCACAGTGGCCTCCATAATCCTTAAATGGAAGACGTTTGGTCGACCAGAACCCTTCCTAGAGCTGGCCGTCCGGCCAAACTGAGCTATCGGGGGAGAAGAGCCTTGGTGAGAGAGGTAAAGAAGAACCCAAAGATCACTGTGGCTGAGCTCCAGAGATGCAGTCGGGAGATGGGAGAAAGTTGTAGAAAGTCAACCATCACTGCAGCCCTCCACCAGTCGGGGCTTTATGGCAGAGTGGCCCGACGGAAGCCTCTCCTCAGCGCAAGACACATGAAAGCCTGCATGGAGTTTGCTAAAAAACACCTGAAGGACTCCATGGAGGGGATCTGAATACTTTCCATACCCACTGTATGTATATATAATATATATATATATATATATATATATATATATATATATATATATATATATATATATATATATATAATCCTGTAAAAAAATCGGCAGCTGTGGTTGCCAGAACTTTATCACAAAAATACGGTAGCAACATTTCAGGTTTACTGTCTGTTTTACAGTTCATAACCGTATAATTTAAAGGATTAAATTGTAATAATTATGGTTCATAACTAAGAAAATGTAAGTATTTATCCACAAATAACATACTCTTTAAACACAACTAAACATAAAATTGCTTCTTTTTCCTTCTTTTTTATTAAACAGTGGTTTATTGAACAAATGGTGTATTTCTTTTAAATAAATTAAATTATAATTAACATTTCCTTAAGGACAATATATATATATATATATATATATATATATATATATATATATATATATATATATATATATATATACATACATACATACAGGAATCCCTTTCTTGCACATTACTATAAACTAAAAGGTTACAATTAATATCAGAGCCCAAGCTATACAATTCAGTTGCTATTTATTTTTAGATATAATAATCAACACTCAAAAACAAAACAAAAAACAAACGTGTAAATTGCAGGTTTTGCAGTAACTTATAAATCTAATTATAAAATGATTAATCCAATTAATTTTTGAAATATAATGATTTACACAGTTACTGTCATAACTTGTTTTCATGACAAATTTATTTAAACATATATTAGATAATTAAGACAGGTAAAGCAAATATAATGAATATATAAGGTAATATAGTGCATATATCGTGAAATGCCCCTCTCTAGAGTTAATTTCTCTAGTGATCTAACATGCTGTGGACACTAAATAACTTGCCTGAGGTAAATGTTATGCTATGTGAGATATTATTTTCAAGCTGTTTTATTAATGGTTGAGAGATTACACGCATATCTAGATCATCTGTTCTTCTTCTTCTGTGCTTTTTCCTGTTGTGGCGGTTAGCAAACAGTGTTGTATTACTGCACGCGCCCCCTTCTGGATTGGAGTGTGGTGACTGACTGTATTCGTTGTCTGGCTGCATGAACCGAACCGAGACGTCCGTACTGTGACGGATCGGGATGAATACATGTACCGTTACACCCCTTAAAAAACACACAAATAACTTCATGGTAAAATGCAAAAAACCTCACATAAGAAAACAAACAGTTTGGCAGAATAAACTCTTCACACAACTTAATGGTCAAATGTGTGTCATATGAAAATGCAAAAAACTTCATGGTCAAATAAACTATCTTAATTTTAGTTGAACTATGCAGTGTTTAAAATGTCATGTCAGCTACCAAACTACAGATTAGTGTTGCTATTTTCAAGACTGCTGCTTGCGGGAATCTTATCCAAATTGTGTTTTTGAGAAATGTTGCTGTACAGCTCTTTATGAAGCCAGCATGACAGAAGTGTCGTGTTGGCTGGGAATATCACGTCCCCAGCAGGACCCGCCAATGAACAATAGGTGTGATTGAATTGAGCGGGTGGGATTTGTGAGGTGACACTATAAAATTGCAATAGCAGAGTGTAATAGTGATTTACAATCCAGAAAGCAAACGTCTACGGAAACATGCATGTGCACGAGGCCGCTCACACACACACTCGCACAGAGGCGGATTCTCTCACTTTTTCTCACAGATACTTACACATACTGTGAAGAAGTGTCTCATTGTTCTTTTCAGTGCCCGGGGGTAAAAGGTCGAGTGGAGTAAGTACAGTTATCAATCAAACCCTAAGCACTGAGATTCTCTCTCTCGGTGTCGTTCTGTTCTACTTGCTACAGGGTTTTTACAGACGTTCCCTGGCAGGTGTCAAATACCAGCAGTGAGAAATAATTACTGTCCTGCTGAATTCAGCTCCACTTACTGCCTTTCCACACCTCCGGTTCCCCCATCTTTCACTCCTCCACTCAAGCCCCCCGTCTGCCGTTGTGCCGCACTTAAACAACTCTTCTCCGAAGCATACTGAAGTGGATGGTCTCTCAAGTAAAGAGCTTCTCTGTCAGTATCTGCATGCATGTGCATGTTCTCACATGTTTCCAAAATGTGTGTCTACCTGCGTGTGTTGGGTCTCTGAGGGAGTGTCTTATTACCGGAGCCATTTTAGTGAAGCAGCGGTCTGTGTCTCGGTGTATGTGTGTGTGCCCCTGGATTAATGTCACTTTGGGAGTATTGCATGACCAAGGCCATAACATACAGTAGCACATGTGTCTGCCAGTTACTCCTGAAATACTGGGTCCCCACAGAGAAAACACTGTGTGTGTGGACACAATTAGTAGGCCTTAGTGGGAGCTAAAGTCTCTGAATAATGGGAATGGGAAATCAATAAAACAGTTCTGTTATACATGTCATGTTCTTTTTCTGTGTGTGTGTCTGTGGTTCGGTGCATTATCAGTTTTAGGAATGTGAAATAGTAATGGATTCTGACATATCGTCAAGTAAAAATGGGAGTTTAGATGGGTTGAAAAATAAGAGGGTTTGGTGACATCGGGTGAAAAGTTATTTCAAAGCCGTTTTTAGCATGCATGTATTAAGAAAGTAAATAGGGTCAGTTTTAATTGAATGTTGACTTTGTCAATGCAAGCCCTATCAGCAGTATTTGTGGCATGCTGCTAATTAGCACAGAAAAAACAGTTATTAGGCAAGCGGACAGTATTTGCCCAATAGATTTCCAATGTAATTGCATTTCTGTTTTACATACGTTTACTGTATTTTACAAACAGGTTGTTGACAAATAAAAAAAAAAATTAACATCAGATTTTTTGGGTAAAATCTTGGCAATGTATTAGAGAAAGTGTATTTTTAGGTGCTGTGACTTTCACCATTTTGATTTGTATTTTATGGAGCCACGCACGTGACATGCAAGAAAAAAGAATGATTTACAATTTCGTTCCCTTGATTTGTTAAATTGTGTGCACGATTTACTATTTTGTTCCCTCAATTTACTAAATCATGTGGACGATTTACAATTTTGTTCCCTCGATTCACTACATCGTGTGCACGATTTACAATTTTGTTCCCTCGATTCACTACATCGTGTGCACGATTTACAATTTTGTTCCCTCGATTCACTACATCGTGTGCACGATTTACTATTTTGTTCCCTCAATTTACTAAATCATGTGCACGATTTACTATTTTGTTCCCTCGATTCACTACATCGTGTGCACGATTTACTATTTTGTTCCCTCAATTTACTAAATCATGTGCACGATTTACAATTTTGTTCCCTCGATTTACTGAATCATGCGGACGATTTACTATTTTGTTCCCTCTATTCACTACATTGTGCGCACGATTTACTATTTTGTTCCCTCAATTTACTAAATCATGTGGACGATTTACAATTTTGTTCCCTCGATTCACTACATCGTGTGCACGATTTACAATTTTGTTCCCTCGATTCACTACATCGTGTGCACGATTTACTATTTTGTTCCCTCAATTTACTAAATCATGTGCACGATTTACTATTTTGTTCCCTCGATTTACTGAATCATGCGGACGATTTACTATTTTGTTCCCTCTATTCACTACATTGTGCGCACGATTTACTATTTTGTTCCCTCAATTTACTAAATCATGTGGACGATTTACAATTTTGTTCCCTCGATTCACTACATCGTGTGCACGATTTACAATTTTGTTCCCTCGATTCACTACATCGTGTGCACGATTTACTATTTTGTTCCCTCAATTTACTAAATCATGTGCACGATTTACTATTTTGTTCCCTCAATTTACTAAATCATGTGGACGATTTACAATTTTGTTCCCTCGATTCACTACATCGTGTGCACGATTTACAATTTTGTTCCCTCGATTCACTACATCGTGTGCACGATTTACTATTTTGTTCCCTCAATTTACTAAATCATGTGCACGATTTACTATTTTGTTCCCTCAATTTACTAAATCATGTGGACGATTTACAATTTTGTTCCCTCGATTCACTACATCGTGTGCACGATTTACAATTTTGTTCCCTCGATTCACTACATCGTGTGCACGATTTACTATTTTGTTCCCTCAATTTACTAAATCATGTGCACGATTTACTATTTTGTTCCCTCAATTTACTAAATCATGTGCACGATTTACAATTTTGTTCCCTCGATTTACTGAATCATGCGGACGATTTACTATTTTGTTCCCTCTATTCACTACATTGTGCGCACGATTTACTATTTTGTTCCCTCAATTTACTAAATCATGTGGACGATTGACAATTTTGTTCCCTCGATTCACTACATCGTGTGCACGATTTACTATTTTGTTCCCTCAATTTACTAAATCATGTGCACAATTTACTATTTTGTTCCCTCAATTTACTAAATCATGTGCACAATTTACAATTTTGTTCCCTCAATTTACTAAATCATGTGGACGATTTACAATTTTGTTCCCTCAATTCACTACATCGTGTGCACGATTTACAATTTTGTTCCCTCGATTTACTGAATCATGCGGACGATTTATTTTGTTCCCTCAATTTACTAAATCATGTGCACAATTTACTATTTTGTTCCCTCAATTTACTAAATCATGTGCACAATTTACAATTTTGTTCCCTCAATTTACTAAATCATGTGGACGATTTACAATTTTGTTCCCTCGATTCACTACATCGTGTGCACGATTTACTATTTTGTTCCCTCAATTTACTAAATCATGTGCACAATTTACAATTTTGTTCCCTCAATTTACTAAATCATGTGGACGATTTACAATTTTGTTCCCTCAATTCACTACATCGTGTGCACGATTTACAATTTTGTTCCCTCGATTTACTGAATCATGCGGACGATTTACTATTTTGTTCCCTCAATTTACTAAATCATGTGGACGATTGACAATTTTGTTCCCTCGATTCACTACATCGTGTGCACGATTTACTATTTTGTTCCCTCAATTTACTAAATCATGTGCACAATTTACTATTTTGTTCCCTCAATTTACTAAATCATGTGCACAATTTACAATTTTGTTCCCTCAATTTACTAAATCATGTGGACGATTTACAATTTTGTTCCCTCAATTCACTACATCGTGTGCACGATTTACAATTTTGTTCCCTCGATTTACTGAATCATGCGGACGATTTACTATTTTGTTCCCTCAATTTACTAAATCATGTGCACAATTTACTATTTTGTTCCCTCAATTTACTAAATCATGTGCACAATTTACAATTTTGTTCCCTCAATTTACTAAATCATGTGGACGATTTACAATTTTGTTCCCTCGATTCACTACATCGTGTGCACGATTTACTATTTTGTTCCCTCAATTTACTAAATCATGTGCACAATTTACTATTTTGTTCCCTCAATTTACTAAATCATGTGCACAATTTACAATTTTGTTCCCTCAATTTACTAAATCATGTGGACGATTTACAATTTTGTTCCCTCAATTCACTACATCATGTGCACGATTTACAATTTTGTTCCCTCGATTTACTGAATCATGCGGACGATTTACTATTTTGTTCCCTCAATTTACTAAATCATGTGCACAATTTACTATTTTGTTCCCTCAATTTACTACATTGTGCGCACGATTTACTATTTTGTTCCCTCAATTTACTAAATCATGTGGACGATTGACAATTTTGTTCCCTCAATTCACTACATCGTGTGCACGATTTACTATTTTGTTCCCTCAATTTACTAAATCATGTGCACAATTTACAATTTTGTTCCCTCAATTTACTAAATCATGTGGACGATTTACAATTTTGTTCCCTCAATTCACTACATCGTGTGCACGATTTACAATTTTGTTCCCTCGATTTACTGAATCATGCGGACGATTTACTATTTTGTTCCCTCAATTTACTAAATCATGTGGACGATTGACAATTTTGTTCCCTCGATTCACTACATCGTGTGCACGATTTACTATTTTGTTCCCTCAATTTACTAAATCATGTGCACAATTTACTATTTTGTTCCCTCAATTTACTAAATCATGTGCACAATTTACAATTTTGTTCCCTCAATTTACTAAATCATGTGGACGATTTACAATTTTGTTCCCTCAATTCACTACATCGTGTGCACGATTTACAATTTTGTTCCCTCGATTTACTGAATCATGCGGACGATTTACTATTTTGTTCCCTCAATTTACTAAATCATGTGCACAATTTACTATTTTGTTCCCTCAATTTACTAAATCATGTGCACAATTTACAATTTTGTTCCCTCAATTTACTAAATCATGTGGACGATTTACAATTTTGTTCCCTCGATTCACTACATCGTGTGCACGATTTACTATTTTGTTCCCTCAATTTACTAAATCATGTGCACAATTTACTATTTTGTTCCCTCAATTTACTAAATCATGTGCACAATTTACAATTTTGTTCCCTCAATTTACTAAATCATGTGGACGATTTACAATTTTGTTCCCTCAATTCACTACATCATGTGCACGATTTACAATTTTGTTCCCTCGATTTACTGAATCATGCGGACGATTTACTATTTTGTTCCCTCAATTTACTAAATCATGTGCACAATTTACTATTTTGTTCCCTCAATTTACTACATTGTGCGCACGATTTACTATTTTGTTCCCTCAATTTACTAAATCATGTGGACGATTGACAATTTTGTTCCCTCGATTCACTACATCGTGTGCACGATTTACTATTTTGTTCCCTCAATTTACTAAATCATGTGCACAATTTACTATTTTGTTCCCTCAATTTACTAAATCATGTGCACAATTTACTATTTTGTTCCCTCAATTTACTAAATCATGTGCACAATTTACAATTTTGTTCCCTCAATTTACTAAATCATGTGGACGATTTACAATTTTGTTCCCTCGATTCACTACATCGTGTGCACGATTTACTATTTTGTTCCCTCAATTTACTAAATCATGTGCACAATTTACAATTTTGTTCCCTCAATTTACTAAATCATGTGGACGATTTACAATTTTGTTCCCTCAATTCACTACATCGTGTGCACGATTTACAATTTTGTTCCCTCGATTTACTGAATCATGCGGACGATTTACTATTTTGTTCCCTCAATTTACTAAATCATGTGCACAATTTACTATTTTGTTCCCTCAATTTACTAAATCATGTGCACAATTTACAATTTTGTTCCCTCAATTTACTAAATCATGTGGACGATTTACAATTTTGTTCCCTCGATTCACTACATCGTGTGCACGATTTACTATTTTGTTCCCTCAATTTACTAAATCATGTGCACGATTTACAATTTTGTTCCCTCGATTTACTGAATCATGCGGACGATTTACTATTTTGTTCCCTCTATTCACTACATTGTGCGCACGATTTACTATTTTGTTCCCTTGATTTGCTACATCATGTGGAATATTTACTATTTTGTTCCCTCGATTTGCTATATCATGCGCACGGTTTACTATTTCTTTCCCTCAATTTATAAATTATACACATGATTTAGTAAATTGAGGGAATGGATTTAGCCTACTATTTTTTTCCTGCATGTCATGTCTGGGGCTACATAGTATTTCATCCATGTAGCCAAGTCATGACAACATATGTTTTTACATTACTTTAACTCATCAAAATAATTTAAGCAGTTTCATTTTTTTTTTTTTTTTTTATAAATTCTACGAGATTAAATCCTGAAGTCAGTTTAATATAATTTAAGTTGAAATGACTTGCAGAGCCAGTTTGGTTATCCTTAAAAATCTAAGGCAGCAACTGAAGGTTATTTAGGGATAATCCATGGCTAGCGGTACATTAAATTATTTTAATGTATGACAGTATTTCAATCAGACCCACTGTCAAAGTTATATAAAATAAAGCACCTTGTCATGCAGTCTCCATTTACAAACATTTGTGAAAAAATGGGCGTTCACGAAGCAGAAGACCACGTCGGAGGAGTCACAGTGCGGGGTCACTGAGTGCTGAGATGCATATGTAAAGGTCACTAGCGCTCTGCTGATAGCTGAAGAGTTCCATATTTCCACTGGCATTAATATCAGAACAAAAACTGTGCGGCGGGAGCTTCATGGAATGGGTTATCATGGCCGAGCAGCTGCATGGAAGCCTCACATCACCAAGTTCAATGCCAAGCGTCTGATGGAGTGGTGTAAAGCATGCTGTAACACAGTTCGTATATACAGGAAGAAGGAGGCGGGAACCGGCGAACATTCAACAAAACTTTAATTCAAAATAAACAAAGAACAAAATGAAAGTAATGCCCTCGCGGACGTCTGCCGGCCACACATACATAATAAAACAAAATAAAGTCCAGGCCTGGTCCTCTCTCGTCCTTCACGGTCGTCGCTCCTCCTTTTATGCTCCCGGAGCTCCTCCGTCAGAGACTCAAGGCCGGTGCGCCTCCCAGGTGATGCTCGTTATCACTTGCGTCACCGGCCTTGCGCCGTTCCCTCACGGCTCTCGCCCGCCCTGGTCGCCACATACCCCCATTGCCCCTCGCAGGCCGGGGGGTACTCCCGAGACTGCGCTCTTCTCCCCCCCGGGGCCTGTCTCGGCGGCCGCAGCACCTGGGGGTAAGGACAGACGAGATGAGAGAAAGGAGACGGAAGCAAGGGGAACGAGAGGACGAGAGAGGGGAGAGAGGAAAAAGACAAAAAAAAATAATTCTGGGTCCGTATTCTCGATCCTCAGCTTGCCAAGAGGCTCTTCCTTGCGGTGCCATGCGGTGGCACTGGACGCTCAGTGGACGGCCCGATCTTCGACCGCCTCCTGGCGGCCGGCGATGGCTCCTCCGGTTGAGGGCAGCCGGCAGCTAGTTCCCTGTCCCCTGCTCCTCCCCTTCATGGCAGACGGCAGCAGGCTGCGGCCCACGGCGGCGACTCCTCCGCTCCCTTCTGGACGGCAGCCCCCCCACCTCGTCCCAGGAGCACGGCATCCGGGTCTCCGTCCCACCTTTCACAAGGCTCCAGCACCACCGCCTCGGGCAGCCTCTCGCGGTCTTCACTCCTGCACTGCCCGAACTCCGCAGCACCGTGATCCCTCTCAGCAGCGAGGGCTCTCCGACAGCATGTCCCTCCTTCCTCCCGGGTTTCGGCACCAATGTAACGTGGTTCGTAGATGTGGGAAGGAGGCGGGAACCGGCGAACATTCAACAAAACATTAATATGTAAATAAACAAAGAACAAAACGAAAGTAATGCCGGCAGACCCTCGCGGACGTCTGCCGGCCACACAAACATAATAAAACATACAATAAAGTCCAGGCCTGGTCCTCTGTCATCCTTCACTGTCGTCGCTCCTCCTTTTATGCCTCCGGAGCTCCTCCGTGAGAGACTCGAGGCTGGCACGCCTCGCAGGTAATGCTCATTATCACTTGCGTCACCGGCCTCGCGCCGTTCCCTCACGGCTCTTGCCCGCCCTGCTCGTCACACACGCCACCACTGGACTCGTGACAAATCACACTTCTCTTTTTGGCAATCTGATGAGCGGATGCCAGGAGAATGTTACCTGCCTGACTGCATTGTGCCAACTGTAATGTTTGATAGAGGAGGGATAAAAGTATGGGACTTTTTCAGGGGTCGGGCTTGGCCCCTTACTTCTAGTGAAGTTCCAGTTACTTCCATTTTGGACAATACTATGCTTCCAACTTTGTGGGAACAGTTTGGAGAAAGCCCTTTTCTATTCCAGCCTGACTGGGCCCCAGTGCAAAAACAAGGTCCAAGATGCCAGCAGTACTTGGGTAATTGTGTACCTGTGAGCTTTTAATGACAAATGAGTTGTCAGTGTGGTTGTGATGAATATAATAATATTGATAGAAGTACTGACAAATCGCTAATTGGTAACAGTGTTCACTATCAAACAAATCCAGACAGCAAATTTGTTCTTTCTATTTGCTGCACCTGTCCAAATGAAAAATGGCCTATGACAAAGCTTTAAAGAGTCATCAGCTTTAGTCTGAGACAAGTAATTGAAACAGAGAGTCTTAATGGAACAGTTCACCCACAGTTCTATGAAACAGATTTTTACAGAATGCCTGATTTGCACTTTTCCATCCAGTGCAGGTAAACCAGAGGTTCTCAAAGTGTCATTGAAAAGTGCAGCTCACACATTATGCAAAACATCTCCTTTTGTTTTTCCACGACAAAAAAGATCATTGGGCTTTGAATGACATGAGAGAAAGTAAAAGATGACAGAATTTTTATTTCTAGATAGATTACCCTTTTGAGTCTGATTTGAGGTTTCTGAATGTTTCTGTAAATTCTGTAAGCTGAGAAACACAATCCCTTTGTTTAAATTTCACAGTACACAAGATAATTTTGCCCCAGAGAAATTAAGAGACCATTTTTATTTCTTTGTTCTTGATTCCCTTTGAGCTCAAACATAAAAACGGAACCTCTAAAAAAACATTAAGCCTCAAGGTTTTTGTCGGCTGTTTGTTCGTGTGTGTGTTTATGCTTTGTTGTACCCTTTGTAACTCACATAGCAAGCATAATTATGTTACACTTTCCACCTCTTTGCTAATTATAGTGTGAATGTTTTCCTGTTTGCAGTATTGGTTGTGGGTTTTCTTTAGTGATTTCGCTGGTTCATTGAAGAAGTCTGGATATGTTTCCTTGCACAACACCTCATCCGTAGACGTAAGACCTTTTTAAGACCTATCTCTGGGGAAATAATTGTGAAAAGCCAAAGACATTTTCCTCATTCTTGAAATTCATACACCTTAATGTCAGAGCGCTGACATGCCGTGCAGCAAAATACGTCTGCTATTACCTGTCATTTGACAAAATAAACACTTCAGTGGGCTTTAAATGGGCTGCTTGTTCTTTGAAGATCTTATTAAACTTGCAATTTGTCTCAGAAACAATCACTTTAACACCTCTGACTGGTAATTTGTAGCAAATAAGTTTGTTGCCTGCAGAGATTTTTTTTTATCTCACCAGATTTCATTCATCATGAAATGGAAGAGGAATGCATTTTTTCAGAAAGAAAGTCAGCTAAGTAGGACACAGAGAGGGTTCATTTAATACATCATCTAGGGCTGTTTTGCATATTATTTGCATGGTTTTGTACAGGAATGGAAAAAAGTAAAGCAAAAATCATGCCACGGGTTACTTGTAAATGAATGTTGCAAGTTCTCTTTGTTTCTCTTCATTTGGTATATTTATTCATCCATGTGTGTGTTTACTCAGTGTGAGGGCCAGCAGTAAACACAGACCCTCGGGCTCTGCTGGCTAATAAACACCTTTCTCCAGAAGATAAACTCGTAGTGTATATGGTACACCATGACTGTTATGCCTTCTGCACATTCTCGCCACTTTCAGGCTGTTCAATGGTCCACAGACTCCCACCGCAGCGCATGTACAACATATGGGCCAAATGACTGAGATTAACATCAGCAGTGTGAAAGTCTTTAAAAGAATAGTTCATTTTCTCCTCCAACTTCAGAATCATCTGACATTGTTGTTTTACCTTTTTTTTGTAAAGGCCGTTTGACTTAGTCTTTGCACGTTTGCTTTGTAGACACTGGATTGGTACTTCCGCCTATGTCACGCGTGACCTTTCCAACGTGATTACGTAATGAGTGGCGGATCGCAGAGCAGTGCAAGATGAGCATTTGTGGCTAAAAAGGATATACATTTAAATTTTTTTAGAAAATGATCAAATGTTACGCTAGATAAGATCCTTATTCCTTGGCTGGAATCGTGTAGAGCCCTTTGAAGCTGCACTGAAACTGCCATTTGGACCTTCAACCCATTTGTAACTGCATGTTGAAGTCCACTATAAGGAGAATAATCCTGGAATGTTTTCCTCAAAAACCTTAATTTCTTTTTGACTGAAGAAAGAAAGACATAAACATCTCGGATGACATGGAGGTGAGTAAATTATCAGGAAATTCTAATTCTGAAGTGAACTAATCCTTTAATGCTCATTCAACTGAAGTAAATGGTCACCAATACTGTTTGGTTACCAACATGCTTCAAAATATGTTCATTTGTGTTATACTAAAAAATGAAAGTCATACAGGTTTGGAACAACACAAGGCTGAGTAAATGATGACAGAATTCTCATTTTTGGGAGAACTATCCCTTTAAGAACCCTTGTGTGATTGTGCAATGATTGAAGCTCTGAGATTGGGCAAGACGCAGCACAAAAAAACAAAAAGGTAGCACAGCATAGACGTATAAAAGTAAACCCATCCTTTAAGATACTGCCCCATTTTTATATGTACCATAGTTAAATCAATAGGGATGCATGATATATCGGCCACAATATCGGTATCGGCCGATGTATGTTAATTTTAATGTTATCGGCCTAATAAGAACATGTGGCCGATATATTAAATTCGATAAACAATGGATTACTTCCTTCAGCTGAGACACTTCAGATGCACACTTTTCGCAATGATAATTTTGAACTGCTTGAAATATGATTGAAAATCGTATAGTCATATAGGCTAATTATGTTAATTAAAATTATGATGAGAACATTATAATTGTATTCTTCGGACATGGCTTTTAATGGTGAGACTTTTGTTTTTGTTACCAGGCTCTCAAAAATTTCATAAAAATGATTTATAATTTAGATTTATCGGCCAATATATCGGTTATTGGCTTTCAAATGTGAAGAATTATCGGTTATCGCATCGGCCAAAAATTTCATCACTAATCCACGTATCATATTAAAACTTATCACTGAATCATGTTGAATGTATCATAGTAGAACCATGGTAATATGTTTTTTTTGTTTTTTTAAAATATGGTAACACTTTAGTTTTGGGTCCAATTCTCACTATTAACTAGTTGCTTATTAGCATGTAAATTACTAGGATATTGGTTGTTTATTTGTACTTAATAAGCACATATTAATGCCTTATTCTGCATGATCTTATTCTACATTCTTAAAGGAACACTCCACTTTTTTTGAAAATAGGCTCATTTTCCAACTCCCCTAGAGTTAAACAGTTGAGTTTTACCGTTTTCGAATCCATTCAGCCGATCTCTGGTTCTGGCGGTACCACTTTTAGCATAGCTTAGCATAGTTCATTGAATCTGATTAGACCGTTAGCATCGCGCTTAAAAATGACCAAAGAGTTTTGATATTTTTCCTATTTAAAACTTGACTCTTCTGTAGTTAAATCGTGTACTAAGACCGACGGAAAATAAAAAGTTGTGATTTTCTAGGCTGATATGGCTAGGAATTATATACTCTGGCGTAATAATCAAGGAACTTTGCTGCCGTTCCATGGCTGCAGCAGTGCAATGATATTACGCAGCGCCCGTGAGCCCCTGCTTGCACAGGGAACGTGCCTTGCAACCATGGAGACGTTTGTGAGAGACGCTGCGTAATATCATTGCACTGCTGCAGCGATGGAACGGCAGCAAAGTTCCTTGATTATTACGCCTGAATGAGAGTATAGTTCCTAGCCATATCAGCCTAGAAAATCACAACTTTTCATTTTCCGCCGGTCTTAGTACACGATTTAACTACAGAAGAGTCACGTTTTAAATAGGAAAAATATCAAAACTCTTTGGTCATTTTTAAGCGCGATGCTAACGGTCTTATCAGATTCAATGAACTATGCTAAGCTATGCTAAAAGTGGTACCGCCAGAACCGGAGATCGGCTGAATGGATTCGAAAACGGTAAAACTCAACTGTTTAACTCTAGGGTTGGAAAATGAGTTGGAAAATGAGCCTATTTTCAAAAAAAGTGGAGTGTTCCTTTAATCCTACCCAATACCTAAGCTTAACAACTACCTTAATAACTCTTAAGAAGCTGTAATTAGGAGTTTATTGAAGCAAAAAGTGTAGTTAATAGTTAGTTAATAGTGAGAATAGGACCCTAAACTAAAGTGTGACCTTTAATACACCGTGCTAAAAACATGCTTATTTGCAATGATATATATATATATATAATATATATATATAATATATGTGTGTGTGTATATATTTTTTAAAATCTGGAGTCTGATGTACATATAGGGTAGTTATTCACTACTATGATGTCCATTAAAGTACCCCCATATTACCACCTGACACAACTAGGCTTACTACATTGTAATGGTTAAAAAACTCTCTGAGCTGTGCAGAAACCAAACGTTGTTTTGGCAGGTCGCACTGCATTATTGCGTTATTGAGATCTGACCTTGACTTACTGTAAGTCGTGAATGTGGTGTTTCCACACCATTCAAGACGAGCCGTGCCTGCAAATTAAATAGGAATTCATACATGGTGAAATTGTTTCATTGTTATTTTTCTGAGTGTGCGTTGTGTGCGTGCTTGTGCTTGTATTCACAGTTATCATTCATTAACAGTTTCTGTCTTGCACCCTGTTGGAAAGTCTTAGCTGACAGTTCATTAGTTCTTGTCTGAGACAGATAAAACAGAAAAATAACATGAAGGAGCCTGTTTGAACAAAGTAAATACTTGAATTGTGACAAAACACGATATGCCAACTTAGCTGTTCAGAAAGATTAAAAACACACAGCTATTTATAGCTCCTACTTTTTTCCTGGTGTTTAACTTTCACTCTGAAGTTACTTCCTACAGAAGCTGAAAAGGTAGCAATTATGAAAGCTGCTTTTCTCTTGCCCTACATTTAAGCGTAAGTGTTTTTTTCTCATGTTTAAATAATTCCCCTATACCTTAATATGCAGAGAAAATATAAGATTTGATTTCCCTGAAAGGAGTAACACTGTGTCTCTGTGGTGCTATCAAATTCATTACAACCTGCCTGACAATATCAACAAATGGTGTGAGTTTGAGGCGTGGCTCTGTTTGTCTAACCAATGGCAGATGAGAGGAGTGTTTAAGGAAACTTGTTTGAAAACAGTCATAAAGTGTGTTAGGCTTTGGCAGGATTTAAAGGGTTAGTTCACCCAAAAATGAAATTTCTGTCATTAATTACTCACCCTTGTGTTGTTCAAACCTGCAAGACCTTTGTTCACCTTCAGAACACAAACTGAGATATTTTTGATGAAATCCGAGAGCTTACACGGCAATGTCAAAACTAATTTCAAGGCCCAGAAAGGTAGTAAAGACATCGTTAAAATAGTCCATGTGACTACAGTGGTTCAACCTTAATTATAAAACAACGAAAATACTTTTTGTGCACAAAAACAAAATGAAAATAATGACTTTATTCAACAATGTCTTTCCTGTCAGTCTCCTATGCTGTTGATGTAGTAAACACAGTGCGGTGCTTCCAGGTTCTACGTCAGAACGCCGGCTCAGTATTGGCCGACACTGTTCACGTGACCACAATGACGCATGTTAGTGAAGCTGACACAAAATCTGGCCAATAATGAGCCACCCTTCTTGAAAAAATTCAAAAACAAATTAAAACCCTAAATAAACAGTAAAAATAAATAGTAAGCATTAATGAAGTAGCATAACAACACCAAAGGATATCTCATCTCACGAGAGAAAATAAAAGAAAATGGAAAAGAAATTAACCTAAAAAAAGCAATGCAATACTAAGAAATGGGGCAAAAGAAAGGAAAACTAGAGAGAAAGAGTGAATTGAGGGAAGGTAGAGAGAGTGCGCTCAGACTGACCCCAACACTGCTGCCCACAGCCATCAGATTGGCAGCGCTCACTCTGTAATGATGGCAATTTATTTCAATTAAACCGCCCCATTATTGTTGTAAAATCGTTAGCATGGCGTCTGGGCGATTAACACGCTATGCGAAGAAAGATGTAGACCAAGACAAATTAACATCCTCTCATTCGTGTTCACTCCCCCCACTCCTAACTAATAACCTTTCTAATCAAGCCTCAGTCTCCCCCATTAGCCTCATTTGTTTACATGTAACTCATATTAACCGTTCCCTTGAACACACTAATACAATACAGTCTCTGTGTCATCTGTAATTATAATAATTGTTCTGAATGCATTTTGAAACCACAGCGTTCATTGTCATAAAACGTGCTTATGAAACATACATAAACGTGTTAATGGTTCTGAGTTGTTTCCTGAAAGGCCTTAAAAAAGACAGCATTCCTGTCTGTTTGGCTTGTGTGACGGCTGCTTCAATAATGATTTGATTCATGGACACCGAAACTCAAAATGTGCAACAGAACGACAAAGTGTGTCCCGCTCAAGTTTTTCCAACCCTCCCCTGACTTTCTTTTTTTATTATGTCTGCTTGGCACATATATCTCCTCTCGCTCTGACAGAGAAGAGGAGTGAAACAGAAACAGGGGGAGGAAAGGCAAAAAAGTGTGGCGAGACAGTTTATAACATGCAATTTTAATGCAGCTGCGAGCTCAATTTAATATTGCAACATCCATTTCGCATAATCTCTTAAAATGAGATTTTCAAAACACAGCACTCACACTTTTATATTTATATATATATATATATATATATATATATATATATATATATATATATATATATATATATATATATATACAATGCTGAATACGGTAATGCCGCTCTGCGATTTGGAAAACAAACAAGCTTTAGTTGGCAAACCAAACACTCAGTGTAATGAGCACAACTTCAGCTGTGACACACTAAAACACAATGTATTTAAGCTTCATTCACTTATCTAACTCCCTACATGTCTTATCCGTTCAAAGTTGAGTCGGTACAAAGCAAAATTTACTGATTGTCTAATCTTAAAGGGGACCTCTTTTCACAAGATGTAATATAAGTATATCTCTGGTGTCCCCAGAATGTGTCTGTGAAGTTTCAGCTCAAAATACCCCACAGATCATTTATTATAGCTTGTCAAATTTGCCCCTATTTGGGTGTGAGCAAAAGCACGCCGTTTTTGTGCATGTCCCTTTAAATGCAAATGAGCTGCTGCTCCTGGCCCCCTTTCCAGAAGAGGGTGGAGCTTTAACAGCTTGTGCTTCAGTTGCTCAACAACAACAAAGCTGGAGAATCTCACGCAGACAAAATGAGGATTGTCAGTAACGGTGTTCAGCCTTACATTGTTCAAACCGGAGTCGACACTGATGGAGAGACTTTTGTGCACAACCCGTTTGGACGCCCACCATACATAGCGTACCTGTTTGCTAAACAGATCCATACACACCAGGCTGACATTTCTGATTGCTATCAAATGCTGTGAATGGTCTAATATTTTTCCAAAACATCACTCTTTTAGCAATCCAAGCTAACGAAACTCTAAATAATGTTTTGTGCAGCCGACGACAGAACAGTTAGCGTGCTTTGCTTAAAGGTGCCCTAGAATTAAAAACTGAATTTATCTTGGCATAGTTAAATAACAAGAGTTCAGTACATGGAAATGACATACAGTGAGTCCCAAACACCATTGTTTCCTCCTCCTTATATAAATCTAAACACAACTTCATTCTTTATAAATCTCTCCAACAGTGTGTAATGTTAGCTTTAGTTACGGAGCACCATCAAACTCATTCAGAATCAAATGTAAACATCCAAATAAATACCATACTTACATGATTAGACATGCTGCATGATGAACACTTTGTAAAGATCCATTTTGAGGGTTATATTAGCTGTGTAAACTTTGTTTATGCTGTTTAAGGCAGCCGAGAGCTCCGGGGGCGGGGAGCGAGAGAATTAAAGGGGCTGCAGCCTGAATCGGTGCATATTTAATGATGCCCCAAAATAGGCAGTTAAAAAAATGAATTAAAAAAATCTATGGGGTATTTTCAGCTGAAACTTCACAGACACATTCAGGGGACACCTTAGACTTATATTACATCTTTTGAAAACACATTCTATGGCACCTTTAAACATTTGCCATGGCGTTAGAACTGGTACACCGTTGTCAAACAAAGTCTGAGCGGCTCGTTTTTTCACATGCTTGTAGAGAAAGGCTTACCAAAACATAGTTACAGGGTTGTCCTTTTTCATGTTTTCTGGGTTGGTAGATGCACCGGGGACCCGATTATAGCACTTAAACATGGTAAAAGTCAGATTTTCATGATATGTGCCCTTTATGGAGTATGTGGTTGCAAGATATGGAGAGGTTTCCCTGAGTTTATCTCTGGCAAACGGTTCACTTAGGCCCTGCCTCCTCATACCCAGCATTAGCGTCTCAGCTAACGACTAGCACCCAACAGATTCCTTTCTGATTACTGCTGCAGTCTGAGAGGTGAGAGGTTACAGTGTTTATAAAAGACATCAACACTACTGTACTTCAGGCAATTACAGCTAAATATAAACCAAATTTAGGTGAAAAACACACTCTCAAGGGGCGTCTCAATCCACCGCGGGGAACTAGCTGACTGTTTTAATCCAGTGCCAAGCACTATTTTAAAGCATCTGTCCTCCAGGGATTAGCCGTGACATGATAACTCACCACTTCAAAATAACCGGGAGACTGCAAAGAAACCCGCCGCTGTTCAGTGAGTCAAAAGAGAGGTCAAAGGTCAGGTGAAAGTTTAGTGCTAAATGCAGGGATGTTTGATGTAATCTGCTGATGTCCTAGGTTATATTGTGCACTCTTACGTAAGGTGAACAAAATGTTTTCCATCACATGGGGGTTTTTAGTCATAGATGATCCTTTCTGGAGCTGAAATGAGAGAAAGAAAAAAACAAAAAAGCACACTTTGTAATATCATTCAACCAATATTGAATGCTGATAATTTGACATGAGAAAATGATCTAATATGAAAGCTCAGTAACACTTTACAATAAGGTTTTGTATATTACATATGCATTAAATGGTTTGCATATGCATTTATACAGTATGTACAGTATGTTTTTTTTTTTACAGCATTTATATTTTCATGCTAATTTATAAATAAGGTGTAAGATTATAATGAAGGATTTGTGGACACAGTAACACATTTAGTGCATCTTAACATTTATGTTTTTTTATTATTTTGAAACCAAAACAACCAGACAGTTATATATACGAGAATACTTTTTATACGCAAAAACAAAACAAAAATAACAACTTTATTCAACAATATCTAAGGATGAATGATTTTAATACACTGCTTCATGAAGCTTCGAAGCTTTACGAATCTTTTGTTTCGAATCAGTGGTTCGGAGCACATATCAAACTGCCAAAGTCACGTGATTTCAGTAGACAAGGTTTCGCTACGTGATAAGTGTTTTGAAATTTCAATGGTTCACCACTGGGGGGCGTGACTTTGGCATTTTAATACACGCTCCGAACCACTGTTTGGAAACAAAGATTCGTAAAGCTTCAAAGCTTCATGAAACAGTGTTTTGAAATTGGCCAACACAAGATATTGTTGAATAAAGTCGTTATTTTGTTTTTTTGAGCGCAAAAAAGTATTCTCGTCGCTTCATAAGGTTGAACCACTGTAGTCACATGAACTGTTCTTTAGTAAATAGGTCTTTAGTAGCTTTCTGAACATCTGAAAGTGTTAATTATCTTGCTGTCTATGGAGGCCTCACTGAGCCATCGGATTTTATCAAAAATATCTTAATTTGTGTTCCGAAGATGAACGAAGGTCTTACGAGTGTGGAACGACATGAGGGTGAGTAATAAATGACAGAATTTTAATTCAAAACATACATTTTAACATTTGGCGTTAAATTTTGATGTTAAATCCACAGAAAATTTCATAGTCTAGTATTTAATGTAATTTCATCATTATTAACTGTAATTAAATTACAGAAAAGTTAAGAGTAATCCCTTATTTTACTTTTTCAAGAGAAGAGTAATTTAATTATGGTAATTAATTACTTAGTAATGCATTACAGCCAACATTGCACTTAAAGGTGCTAAAGAGGATGTTTTGTTTTATACATTTTTGCAATATTACTTGAAACTGTCTTTACTAACTGATAAAAGACTATTTATTAGGTGCACTGAAAGGAATAATATTAATATACATCATCTGTGCACGAGGTAGGGCCTTAAAAACATCAGCCAATCGCGTAAACGATTGGCCCTCTAGCTTGTCAATCACTGCCATGACGTTCCTTGTGAGAGACGTGCGCAGCTGCGCGCTCCAGTAACTTTCCACACTCCACAGGCGCCGCATGCAATGTTTTTGTCAGGAGACAGGAGTAACAACTGCAGATTATGAGTTACCTGCGGTGAGTCCGACATGATGAATCCACTAACAGGACACAGCGAATGCCGGTGGTAAACACTCGTGTTCCAATACTTGTGCACGAGTTTTGGGAGGCATTCCCTCGAAATGAGCTGTGAAGGAGGGGGGCTGTTCTTACGCATGCGCTCATTTCAAAAACTTACTAACGAAAAGATCCTCTTTAACACCTTTAAGTATATTAAATTTATTATTTTTGTAATAAGTAATCATTTTAAAGAAGTGTACTTCTTTTTCACAAGGGAATGCATGCATTAACATGCCAGAATTTTATGTGACACTGTGTTTTCCATATAAGACGTTACTGAATAGGAACTACACATTAAACAGTTATGGAGAGAAAAAAATATGGCAACAAACAAATGGAAACTCAACAAACAAACAGCTTACTCTCACTTGCTCTGCCCTCTTCTGTGGCCCATGAGTCACAGAACATTCTGACAACAGCAGCACATATTTACTTAATAGCAGCATTAGCAAAGACTAGTATATGAGGAAAAGGAGGGGGCCTGAATGTTTAAGAAGGAGGAAAGCAAGAGAAATGAAGAGAGAAGGACATAAAGTTGATGGAGGAGTATTGGCACAGGTAACCAAATGAAGACAAGCTTTCATATTTGAGAGTTAAATTGTATTTTGTGTGCTTACAGCTTGATGTATGACATTACAGTGTGGGAATGTGTTTCAGGGAAGGAGATTTACTGAATAAATATTTTAAATGCTTCTCTCTTTCTCTTTTTCTCTTGTTTTCTCTCACTGCAGGGGCTGTTATGTGCTAAGATGGAAAAAAGTTTAATGTCACCATAAAAAGTGGTTAACTGAGGTGTAACGGTCTGTGTATTTAAAAAAGGCACAGCCAACACTTTGGACAGATGCATTCAAAGTATCATGTCCTCACGGGGACATATGAGCTCTACAGGTCTTTCTGACAGGCTGTCCCAGTGCCGTCATTGTCTCAGGTACAGATGGAAGTGCGTCTTGTTAATGTCTTCAGGCACAGCTTAGGGCAGAACAGCTGAATCCTCTCCAAACTGCATGGACTCACTTTGATTTATTCCTACGAGTTTGAACACTTTGAACATCTCAATGTGCTCATGGAATATTGAGTGCTTTCAGCGGAGCCTCTGTGGGTGGACTGCCGCTTTCAGCATTATTATATAGGATGCAAAATGTAGGCTCAAAGCAATATACCATTCTTTTGTCCTCTGACTCTTCCGGTTGTATTAGCTGATCAAAAGCCAAACAACATTCAATATCTGTGTAGGCTGTGGGCACATCTATGTGGCAGGCCAAGTTATATATAGGCTATCTGTTCAAACTATACCAGGACAACTATGAGCATTACTAAAGCAATAAGCTATGAGAGGCTGTGTTAAATAAGACATCAAGACACCATTTCCAAGGATCAGCGTTCTCCTCTAAAAGTTATCAGGCAGACCGAACCTCAAGTGTCTTATTGGTATCCTTGACTCAAGACGGACAAAATGCACGCCTCGGATTCGATCGTCGTGAAATTTTCGGGTATTTTGGATTTTTTTTTCTGTTAAACCTACTTTTGCAGACTAGTCCTAGGTTTTTGGCCCGACCGAAACCAAACTAGTGCAGCAAGATTCCCTGGAGTCATCAATTATTAAAAAAAGTTGAAATTTCGATTCTAAGGGCCGCCAAAACGTTCAAAGTTGGCGGAGTCACTTTTACTAAAATGGCTTTAACTTGTGAATGTATTGAGATATTTTCACCAAACTTGGTACACGTCTGTAAGAACTCATTCTGTGGTTGTTTGAAAAAAGAATGCTGCGACTGGCCACTTGGTGGCGCTATAACATGGAATGAAATGGCTATAACTACGCAACCCAAAATTGGCACGCAGTGTCTTTGACAAGGCTGCCAAAACTGCCTTTGAGGACATTCACGCATCTCGAAAAATGGGGCCGGCGACGACCAATGAAGTCGGAAGCTGATCGGAACGAAACTCGCAGGGCCTGTTTGAGTCACGGCCCTAAACTCACGGCCCTCAAGACATTCTTCATGTACTTAAAGGATTGTATATTGTATTTTGATTCATTCCTGTGCTCCTTTGTTCAGTTTACTGCCACTACTTTGTGTCCATCCATAGTTACCATCATCATTATTTTAGCTGTTTCAGCTGTTCGTCATTAATCGTCTCGTTTCTGTCTAACCTTCACTCTTCCCTGCACTCTTTGTCTAGTCTCTGTTGTCTTTAGATGTGTTTGGACTGTTAAATTGGCTGCCTTTGATTTGAATTAAAGCTTTTTGAGTTTTTGATAACCTGACTCCTCTGCCTTCTTTGGATATCCTGCATACATCGTTACATTGGTGAACTAGTCCTAGGTTTTTGGCTCAACTTCAACAACTGTTAAAAAGCTTTATAAACCATGTATTTACTATGGTAAATTGGCTGTAAATTATCTTTTCCATCTATGATCGAGATGGTTACAGGCTTTATAATTAAAATATACAGTAATACCTTTTTATGCATGTGCTTAAATACTTTAAACCGCAATAATTGCTGCTCGCATCTATTTTTTTTATTATTATTATTATTATTATTTAATTCTTGGGCCCTCATAATCTTTAATCAAAATATCTTCCCCTCACTCTTGCAGCTGTCTCTCACATGAGATCACAGCAATAGCAAACCACAACCATCCAATCGATTCCCAATGGACAAAACCAAGTCCCGTCCAACATTTTTTCTTGTTCAAGAAGCCATTTCACATTTATGTCACAACAGAGGAAAAAAAGACTATTGCAACTTCCGTTTAATGCTGACTTTAATAAAGGAAATTTATGGTTGCCAAGCAATCACTTGCCACATTAATATCCACCTTATTTTGCAACGCAGAAGTAAGCTACTTTCTGTAAATGTGCAAGATTTCAGTTCATTAGTCGCTATAGGTAAATAACTAGATGAATAATAGTGCAGTAAACTAAAACTATATTGGCGTTGTAAGCCAGTGTGTTTATAATTACGATAATACATTATAGTATGATAAGAAATACCAGTTTGCAATATCAAAAAGCTAAAATAACAGCTAAAATAACTGGAAGCGAATGACACCCGCAAACTTCACACATTCAAGTTACAAATGGCTGCACCTGATCTTACATTAGAAATTAGGTTGGGATCCAGAAGTAAAAATGCCATTCATATTCTCCATAGAGGAACTGAATTTTAACGATAAATTATAAACATTTAAAGCAGAACTACTGTGAGCAGCAAGGTTGTTAATCAATGGTATATTCTTTTGGTGAAGCCATCAGCCTGCATCATTTCAACTTATTAATCTTGTCCATCAGTGGAATTCCAGGTAAAAACTACATTACCCATGATTCTGCATAGAAATCCACACCAATCAGAGTCAAAACAAGTAAACCGTGGACTCTTTAGTGCCCACCCACTCCTATGAAGCACTGAAAATAACAGTCTCTCTACACTCGCAAAGCACTTAAATATTTGTATGGGTAATATGCACATTTTGCAATAAATGTATAATATAGCCTACTGAATCAATAGTTTTATATTTATCCATTGTTTTTATTTTGATTATGTAATTTGCAGTGTTTTATGGGATTGTAGATCTTTCCCTCGATTAGACAGTGATCCATTTTTTTGGGACAAATTTTACTTTATTTATGCATATTATTTTTGCAATGCTAGTCCAGAGATCTTTTTTGAGTTTCAACTTCATTTAGATGTATGTCAGTTCTAAAATGCAGGTATTTGTAGAGTCAACAAATTTCACTTTTTAAATGTCATTGATGTTTGTCGTGGCAGCTTAGGAGTATTATTAAATATTTAGGCTTAGTCTCATCTGTCAGCTTATGCTTTGACAGATGAATCAAGACAAAAACAGTTGAGGGAAGCAGCTCAGTAAATCTCTTTCAAGAGGTGGACCTACAGACACTCAAACTTTAATGACTGGGTGTCACACAAACGGAGAAACACTTTCAGAGCTTACAGACATATGAAGGCATAACATCCATCCATAAAATGTATTAATAAAGTTTATATAAATAAATACATGGAAAATGAATGTATAATGAAAAAATGTTCCCCTTAAAATAGGGATTTTGGGTCTGACACAAAATCATACAATAATGTCCTAATTTTGACTGTTTATCTGATATTTAACTCAGTGTTTATTGCTAGAAAATAACAAAATAAGACAAATCAGAGTTTTAGACATGTTCCAGATCGGGCTAAATGTCATATTAATTGGAACAATGGTAGTTACATAACTGATATGAGATGAATAACATCTGAAAATGTGGTTTGTTTGTACACGTACCAGATTGTTTTGTAAGTGGTTTGCATAATTATGAGTTACTTGGGTCTAAATCTGCACATTTCCTTACCAACGACATATTAAAACAACTACTTTCCCTTTTCATTGAGACTTGTGTTTGCTTGTGTGTCAGTGCACAGTTTGTTTATATATACTACACAGTCTTTTTTTGCTTCTCTCTGCTTGATTTCATCGCCGTCTCAGTTGGTTATCTTGCAGTTGCTTTAAGCCCTTTTGCAATATGTGAAAAGTCTTGAAAGCGAGTTTGTGTTTGAGGCACAAAGACGACAGGCAGGGTAAATGCTTTAACACAAAACCACAAGAGCCCTTTCTCTCTCTTCCTCTCTCCCTCTCTGAACTCGTTTGGTAGGTTCTTGCATGCCTTTTTACTGACTGTATGAAACTGCGCAGAATTATAATTAATTAGTGGTTGGAAAAAAATAGCGACTGGTTGGCTTAAAGTAAATTATATGGTAGGCTTCCAGAGAGAGGTCCAGCGAGAGAGAGGGTGACCTGCCGCAACACAAAAAAACAGACAATCATACACACACACACACACAAACACTCTCACATATGCCTATATAAAACTACATTTAGATTTCCCTGAAACTCCACACATAAACATACACACCGCATTTAGATTTTCCTGAGTTGTGGCATACATTAAACATACATGGTTAAATGGTGGCTATGACGGATGGAGAATGTATGGAGGTGAAGTGGGGTTCAGAGAACACACGCACCCTTTCACTTAGCCGCCTGCCAGAGATGCAAAACTGAGTCGACGTACACGTATGAGGGACATGTAGGACTAGAAGACCATGTGAGTGGAGACTGTCTGTGCAAACCTCTAAGACATCAGATGTTTGGGCAGTTGCTTAGCAGTTGTTGGCACATTGTAAGGGAGTTGCTATGGTGTTCTGGGGGTTGTTAAGGTGCTCTGAGGGGTTGCTAGGGTGTTAATGGCCAGATGTTAAAGTGTGCAGTTTTTTTTTTTGTATCTTCTGGGTGGTTGCTAATGTGTTCTGGGCAGTTGCTTGGATGTTCTGGATAGTTGTTAGGGTGTTATGGGTGGTTTATCTTAGTCATTGCTAGGGTGTTTTAGTTGGTCAGCAGGGCTTGGTGATATGGTCAAAAATCACATCTCTGGTACGTATATGGTACGTATCTCAATGTTGAAATATATGCACATATAAGCCCAATGTATCCTATAAACAATGTTCATATTGAAGGCTATTAAAATAAATATAGTAAATGTAGCTACATTTATGCTATGCTATATGTGCAAATAAAAAACATTCTATTGTAACAACATAATCTATAAAAAAAATAATGCTAGTTTTAAAGACCAAAGACAGACTCAAATCGCAGTTTGAAATCGCTGCTGTTTCTTACGTCACAAACTACATTGTAACCAATTACGTCAACATGTGGGCGGGTTTGGCATATCATTAAAGGTGCTAAAGAGGATCTTTTCGTCGACTGAGAATCCAAAGACTGTTAGTGAGTTTTTGAAATGAGCGCATGCGTAAGAACAGCCCCCCTCCTTCACAGCTCATTTCAAGGGAACGCCTCCCAAAACTCATGCACAAGTATTGGAACACGAGTGTTACCACCGGCATTCGCTGTGTCGTGTAAGTGGATTCATTATGTCGGACTCACCGCAGGTAACTCATAATCTGCAGTTGTTACTCCTGTCTCCTGACAAAAACATTGCATGCGGCGCCTGTGGAGTGTGGAAAGTTACTGGAGCGCGCAGCCGCGCACGTCTCTCACAAGGAACGTCACGGCAGTGATTGACAAGCCAGAGGGTCAATCATTGCATAAATGATTGGTTGATGTTTTTAAGGCCCTACCTCATGCACAGATGATGTATATTAATATTATTCCTTTCAGTGCACCTAATAAATAGTCTTTTATCAGTTAGTAAAGACAGTTTCAAGTAATATTGCAAAAATGTATAAAACAAAACATCCTCTTTAGCACCTTTAACTATGACTGCTCTGAAGCAGGAGAGTCTCAAGAGAAGCCAGTATATCTCTGTATATTTTTCTGTTGATATGAAAAATCGGGTACATTTAGCAATATACAGTAGTGGGTGAATTATGTATATGATGTATATTATGATGTTATGATGAACTGTATGCCTTTCTCCATTTGTTGTTTAACTTTCTAAGGATATTGATATTTAAAAGTCATCTGTCTGACTCTGAGATGACGAACAGGAACACATTAACAGCATCACATTATTAACTGTTTGATAACGTAGTCAAGCCAAAGTCTAATATCAATTACCGTTATGTGTCCGACGTTGTAAAGAACGATACATAATATGCATTACAATTCTGATACATCGACTTTGTAGACGAGCCTGTGTAATTCACTCTTCCACTTCTTCTGAATTCAAACATATATGGCTGAATTAAACCAGTATTTCCACTTGCAATTGTGCAGTGTTTACTACAGTAAAGTTGACTGAGTGGATCTCTGAGCTGGTGTGAGTGAGTGGAGGTTGGGCTAATTTGCATATTCATGGAACCGTGTATACTAAATGAAGCAAGGGTGTAGAGTTACATTTAAGCCATTTAAAGGTATGAAGAATTTTTTTCACAGGAAAAAATATTTAAATAATGTCATTTTGGTGATCAAAGATGAGTTTTAAGGGATACATTTATTGACTACAGGGGGACTTTAAAATCTATTTCTGTTTTTTCCTTCGCCAGGTGAAAATCGCAGAGCCGATCAAGCACATTTCTGCTTAAAAAGCATCATGATTTGAGGTATCACTGATGTCTGTATACAAACCTCGTGGGATGAGTTATATGCAAAAGTTTGGTCCTAAAAAAGATTTGTAGTGAAAAAAAAGAATTGTATTGATGCTTTGCTTCACAAGCAGCACTAATAAGAACATAAACTCTTTACTGAACATTGAAACATCCACATACAGTACACACACACTCTGCTCTACACATTTTCTGAAATCAGACCCTGTCATTGTCTTTCTTTTTTCCAATGTAGATATTGGCCACTAACGTACACACACCGTCTCTGCCGAGATAGAGCTACACCAAAGAGATTAGTGGTTCGTGAATGTGTGTATGTCTGTCCGCTTTGGTGCACTTAGTCTTGCTCTGGGTTGTGTTGTTTATTTAAACTGGAAACGTTTTTCTAACATTTTGATTAATGTGGTGCCCTGAGTGCTGTGGCACAGTGCAGATAAGTACACACACACACACACACACACACACACATCCAGACAGATAACTGCTTTCTTTCCCTGTCAGTGAAGGGAGTTAAAAAGAACTCTTTGAAAGTGAGAGCGGTTCACGATGTGCGTATACACATACACATGTCTGAGAGCTTTGATTTTCCACTCAGTGACTGCTGACCTCTAAATATTTACAGTGGTTGGCACATGAGGTGCCCGGTTGTGAGTGTGAGTGTGTGTCGATTGGGCCAAGCAAATGTTGCTCTTCTTGTCTTGTGTCTTTCTCGAATATACAAATCTTAAACCTCCCAGGCTACCAAACTTTCTTTCTTTTTTCTATTTTTATATATATTTTTTTATATATTTTTATATATATATAAATATATATATATATATATATATATATATATATATATATATATATATATATATATATATATATATATATATATACACTCTAAAAAATGCTGGGTTGTTTCAACCCAAAATTGGGTCAAATATGGACAAACCCAACCATTGGGTTAAATTTTTAAATGCATTTTTTTAACCCAACAGTTGGGTTTGTCCATATTTGACCCAATTTTGGGTTGAAACAACCCAGCATTTTTTAGAGTGTATATATATATATATATATATATATATATATATAAATATGCTCAATAAAAGCATTTCATTTTATTTTTCTTTATGCACTTTTACTGTAGACAAATAATTTCCATCACACTCCCTGGTAAATTGCTTTTTAGTACATGATATCCCTTGTGAAAAAGAAGTGAGCTTAGTTGTATTGAATGTGCATTTGTAGTGTACATTCTAAAAAGTAAATTTTTTTTAAAAATGTACTTGCAGATAATTACTTACAAGACAAACTAAACTCTTCCAGGCCTCAGCTACAACTACAGTGTTTAAAGGTCAAAGTAGACATCGTTCTCAAGCAGCCAATGAAGACCACAGGCTGGAATTATGCAAATCTGTTACATTGTTTAGTAGGTATGTGACCGTAAGTGAGACTGGAATTGCTGACGACTCGTTTTGGGCGCTCAAAATTGTTTCTTTCTTTTAGGAGACACTAAGTTTTTATTTGTTGTGTACTTTGATCTTTAAAACTTTCCAGACCTTTTACATTCACAAACAGCTACAGTATATTATGCATGAAAGGTAATTTTCGATAAAGCATAATAGGGGCACTTAAAGTTCTACTTAAAGGGTTAGTTGACACAAAAATGAAATTTCTGTCATTAATTACTCACCCTCATGTCGTTCCACACCCGCAAGACCTTCGTTCATCTTCGGAACACAAATTAAGATATTTTTTATCAAATCTGACTGCTCAGTGAGGTCTCCATTGACAGCAAGTTAATTATCACTTTCAGATACCCAGAAAGCTAAAGACATATTTAAAACAGTTCGTGTGACTACAGTGGTTCAACCTTAATGTTATGAAGCGACGAGAATAATTTTTGTGCGCCAAAAAAACAAAATAATGACTTTATTCAACAATATCTAGTGATGCGCGATTTCAAAACACTGCTTCATGAAGCTTCGAAGCTTTACGAATCTTTTGTTTCGAATCAGTGGTTCGGTGTATCAAACTGCCAAAGTCACATGAACCATTAAAATTTCACTTCGTTTATGACATAACAAAGCTTCAGAAAATTTAAACTAAACCGCTCAATTCGTATGGATTAGTTTACGAACACTTTATGACCTTTTTAAAGCGTCAAAATGGTAGTTCTGTCATGACGACTCTTGGGAGATTGGTATGGTAATTGAGATTGGCATGTTAATGGATATGATAATGTTGATGTATTTGGTCTTGGCATAATAGATCTGCTACACTGCTGCTGCTGCAGATCAAGTAAAGAGACTTGCTACTGCCAATACATTCACAGACATTACTGTGAGCATGTAAGACATGTTGATGCTGCTGCACATGTAACATACATGAATTAACCCCCGTAGCAGATCTACACAGGTGGAGCTAGGGAAGGAGGAAAAGCGAGCTGCAGATTGCTAACAGCAAACAAAGCAAAAAAAAGTATTTCATTATTTGAGCAACAAGCTCATTGGCCGTTGATGCAACTGCAACCAATCAGCTGTGCTGTATAGATAATGATGTGATCGCTACCAAATGAGTTAAAGACCTGTCAGCCTGGGCTGCGTTTCCCAAAAGCATCGTAAGCTTAAGTTGATCGTAGCTCCATTGAAAGCAATGGAGCTATGATCAACTTAGGCTTACAATGCTTTTGGGAAACGCTACCCTGAACCGTCTAGAGTTTCATGGCAGAACTAGGTAATTGAATAGCTGTCAACAGAGAGACCGAAAACTTTCAGATTTCATTAAAAATATCTTCATTTGTGTTCTGAAAATGAACAAAAGTCATTTTGATGACAGAATTTTCAATTTTTGGTGAACTGTCTCTTTAAATGTTCAAAAACATTACATTAAATTCACACTTAAGTACACTCTAAAAAATGTTTGGTTAAAAACATCCCAAGTTGGGTTGAAAATGGACAAACCCAGCGATTGGGTTGTTTTAACCCAGCGGTTGGGTTAAATGTTTGCCCAACCTGCTGGGTAGTTTTATTTAAACCAACTATTGTTTAAAAATTGCTATATGGCTAGCTTAAAATGAACCCAAAATAGTTGGGAAATTAAAAACAGATGCTATTAGAGACAACAATAATAGACAAAAGCTGAATGTTTATTAATAAGATTTAATATTTTATTAATATAAATTTAATAGTTTGTTTATTAATATAAATGTATTAATAAGCAATTTAATTAATGTTTATTGTTTAATAATTATTCATTGAACATTAATAAATGTTCATTTCCAACATACTTTGGGTTAATTTTAATTATAAGCAATACAGTAATTTTTAAACAATAATTGAGTTAAATAAAACTACCCAGCAGGTTGGGCAAACATTTAACCCTACCGCTGGGTTAAAACAACCCAATTGCTGGGTTTGCCCATTTTCAACCCAACTTGGGTTGTTTTTAACCCAGCATTTTTTAGAGTGTACATTCTTTGAAAATATATGATTTCTATAACTCTTTTTAAAAAGTAGTGTACTTCTTTGCAAGGGATATTAAGTGTGCATTGCAGCATATATCTAATTCATTTGACCCCATTGGGTGTGTGTTTGCGTATGCGTGTGTGTGAGAGAGAGAGAGTGTGTGTGTAGCTGTTATGGCTCCTGTGTGATGTAATTTGCTTCATTTTACAGCTGTTTCTCTGGATGGGCTGCTGTTCAACTTAAGCCCATTAACTTTAACAAGGCAAAGACACACTCACACACATTTAGATTCAGAAGCAATTTCGGATATCATTTTACACACTCACAAACAGAATAAAAAAAAGATATAGAGGCACACACACAAGTAGGAGTGTTGTGTTTTACTGCTGTGTGCATATTTGTGTACGTGTTGTTGACACGCTGGCAGTGCCAAGCGTACAGTGGAAGCGTTTCTGGCGTGCTGGTAACCCAGGGGTGCTATAAACCACTGAGATTTTTTTTTTCTCGGAATGTTGATGAATTGTGTATGCTGCACACTTTCTATTGTTTCTCTGCTTCTCTCCCATTCCTTCTTTCTCCATGTTGCATCCATACTATCTGGCAATAAAGCTGAACCCGTTGTGAGCCCCACCGACTGACGACATGTACAGTGGAAAAGCAGAACAATAATTTGAAAATCATTAAATTATGTTTTTTATGTTTTTAAAAACTTTTAAAGAGTAAGATGAATTTAGCCATAACCTGCTAAATCCAGCCTTTTTGATCACAGTCTGTGAAAAAGGTCCATTGTAGTCGAAATGATATTGTTGATTTAAATAACTTTTTGATTTGAGTAAAAATCGAGTTAATGAAAAATTGAGTTAATTTAGATATTATCATATGAATCATTTTTTTTTATGTTTTGAAAGAAGTCTCTTGTGCTCACCAAGTCTGCATTTATTTGATTAAAAAAAACAGTAATATTATGAAATATTATTACAATTTAAAATAATTGTTTTCTATTTGAATATGTTATAAAAAGTAATTTATTCCTGTGATCAAAGCTGAATTTTCATTATCATTACACTTCAGTGTCACATGATCCTTCAGAAATCATTCTAATATGCTGATTTGATACTCAAGAAACATTTATTATTATCAATGTTAATATGTTTGTGGAAACAGCATTACATTTTTTTCAGGATTCTTTGATGAATAGAAAGTTCAAAAGAACAGCATTTATTTGAAATAGAAATATTTTATAACATTATAAATGTCCTTACCGTCACTTTTGATTAATTTAATATGAAAAATTGTTTCTGTCACAGAATACATTTTTTAAGAAAATTGTGACTTTTTATCTCACAATTCTTCTGACTTTTTTTTCACATGTTGTGAGTTTATATCTCGCAATTCTGACTTATTTTCTCATAATTGTGAGATATAAACTTGAAATTGCAAGTCATAAAGTCCAATTCTGAAGAAAAAAAGACTGACTTTTTTCTCTTTATACACGCAATTGAGTTTATTTTGCACAATTCTGAGGAAAAAAAAGATCAAATTTGCGAGATACAAAGTCGCAATTACATTTTTTATGCAGTGGCAGAAACAAGCTTCCATAATTGAATGTGTCCTTCCTAAATCTCACAAAAAAATCTTACCGACCCTAAACTCTAGAACACTAGTGTAGCTGCTCTGTTTGTTACCAAAATGGCTGCTGCCCTGACTTTGAACCAACTCATATTTGCTGTTTAACATGATGCATTCATTTTATTCACTTCATGTCACTAAGCATAGGTTTAGAACTTAATGTCAATGTAAATAAATGCTTAGAGAGAGAGAACGAGCTCATGCTAAGCTTGTCCTGGACTGCAGCAAAGACTCTGATCAGAATTGAACAATCCTTCATAAACCGCCTGTAGGGTAGTTGATGTCTTCCTGGCAAAAACAGCTGAGACCTACATACTTAAATTGAGTCAGCAATGTCAATGTGTTTTGACGGAATAAGCATTTGACACAGCCGTTACTTTTCCTAGCAATATTAGAGGATTCAACATGACAGACAACTTCGAAACAAGCAAGTCTGAAATAATCTATTTAAAAAATATATATTTTGGAGATATGGCTATAGTTTGTTCCTGGTAATCAAAACTTGTAATGGAAAAAACAAAGATTAAATGAAAATCAATGTGTCGCTTCTTGTTTCCCCTGGTCCTGTAATGAAAGGTCAAATAAATGTAACCAAAGGAAACAGCAAAAGCATGTTGTCGCAAATAAATCATTTTCCTCATCCACTGACATTTTGCTCTTTAAATTGATTTTTTTTAATAGAATCACATTAAAACATCTCCCTGTTTTTCAGAAACACTACCATGTTTGTTCATGGCCTTCATGTTTTTTAAAGCATATATTGAATTTATATTGTATTTTTAGTGGCCTTTCTCTCCTCAACTTCAGACAAAACACACACACACCTCTCTCACACCATCTTTCAAAACGAAGCTAGAAGAAGCTTTGAAGCATTAGAACAAAGAGTTGAAAAGTGAGATATAAAGTGAATTTCTGAGGCTGGATATTTAATGGTGCCGTGTGGGCTCCTTCTGTCTCGGTGGAGGCTGTGAACACTGCAGGAGTGTGGAGAGGGTCCAGACGGAATTGCCCAAACGAACCCAAACTCAAAGGAGCTTCAGTCGCCTCCCAATGAAATAAAGCACCAGTCAGACATAATCAGCTCCCGTCACATCACAATGGAAATAAGCAACGCACAGAAACTGAACCATGAACAAGTCACAATCAGGTCCTTTATTTAAAAGTGTTGTCTTTTTATAGACATGAATTAGGAATCCAAGGTGATTTGTTTGTGGGGTTTTTTTCCTGAGGAAGAAGAACGCTCAGCCCCTTTCAGCCATTAGCCTTCACCTTTAAAGGTAGCTGACGCCACAGGGGAAGTTTGGCATGTTTTTCTTATTTCCTTTTTTCCATTTTTTGCTGAAATGTTCCTTTGACTAACTCGGTCCTCGACAGAGGGCCTTACTGAGAGTCAGCTCTACACTACTGACGCTCAACGGCCGAGTGTGTGCGTGTGGGAAGGGGTGTTTTCGTTGGTCTCCTCCCCAGTTCACCTTCACAGTGCTCCTTTTCTACTGACGGCAAAGAATTCCACCACACACACTCATATACACATGCTTACAAAAACCTCTTTCTACTCTATTGCTCAGTGTACCTTGACACATTAACACACGCTCACTGAGATGGGCAGCAGCGACGCTCGCACCAAATCTGCCCTTTAAAGGAGCGCGGTCGTTTTGACGTCAGCTCTGAGCGAGATGTCATTGCTAGTTGCATCTTCAAGGCTTTTGCATGGAAGAAGTTATTTTTATCTCAGGCGCTTGCAGTGTTTGTACTGACACTAGGCTTATTAAGCTGTGCGGTCTGAGATCAAACACCACTTTCACTTCTGAATTTGTTTTACAGTGGTGGTCAGACTTATTGGCACCCTTGGTAAATATGATCAAAAATGACTGTGAAAATAAATCTGAATTGTTTATCCTTTTGATCTTTAATTCATAAAATTAGCAAAAATCTAAAATTTAATTGAAGGAAAAGAATTGAAAGTGGGGGGGAAATCAGATTATGAAATAAATGTTTTTCTCCAAAACACTTTGGTCACAATTATTGGCACCCCTACGATATTTTATGAGTAAAATATCTCTGAAGTATATTCCCATTCATATTTACATTTTTTTTTAGCACACCAGGGTGATCATGAACATGAAATTGTCCAGCCGAGACTTCCTGTTCCACAAGAGTATAAACATGAGGAAACACAAAGGCCAAATTCCTTTAAACATTCATCACAATGAGTAAAACCAAACAACATAGTTCTGATCTGCAGCAAAAGATTGTTGAGCTTCACAAAATAGAAAGTGGCTGTAAAAAAAAAATAGCTAAAGCACTGAAAATCCCCATTTCCACCATCAGGGCAATAATTGAGAAGTTCCAACATCCCCACAAGTTGTTCGGGAGAGTTTCAAGAAAAATCCTCTGCTCTCATCCAGAATCAATCTCCAGCATATTCAGTTGTCAGTCAAGAGTGGAACTTCAAACGGGACCAGCTTCTATGGTCAGATGAAGCTAAAAAAAGAGCTTTTTGGCAGCAAACCCACCAGATGGGTTTGGTGCACACATGGATAAAAAGCACCCCATGCCCACGGTTAAATATACTGCTGGATCTTTAATGTTGTTGGCCTATTTTTCTGCTGGAGGTCCTGGACATCTTGTTCAGATACATGGTATCATGGATTCTATCAAATACCAACAGATAAAAATTCAAAACCTGACCGCTTCAGCTAGAAATCCAACAATGGGCCATGGTTGGAGCTTCCATCAGGACAATGATCCAAAACAAACATCAAAACCAGCACAAAAATGTGTCAATGAGCCCAAAATGAAGATTCTGCCATGGCCATCCCAGTTCCCTGACCTGAACCCTAAAGAAAATGAGTGGAGTGAAGTGAAGAGAAGAAGCAATAATATGAATCTGAAGGATCTGGAGAGATTCTGCATGAAGGAATGATCTCTGATCTCTTCTCAGGTGTTCTCCAAACTCATCAGGCGTTATAGAAGAAGAGTGAGAGCTGTTTTCTTGGTAAAAGGAGGTTGCAAAAATTATTGAAGGGTGCCAATAATTGTGGCCAACGTGTTTTTATTTCATAATGTGACTTTCCCCCACTTTCAATTCTTTTTCTTCAATGAAAGGTTAGACTTTTGCTAATTTTAAGAATTAAAGATCAAAAGGATAGACAATGCAGATTTATTTTTACAGTCATCTTTGATCATATTTATCAAGGGTGCCAATAATCCTGACCACCACCGTATTAGTAGTTTTAGCAGATATGAAATGGTAAAATCGATATAAAACGTTCTTATGAAATCTAAGAGTTTTTGAGTGATCAGGTGTGAAGATCTATTATCTAATTCAAATCACATATGGTGTGTGAAAACGCACTTATGTCTTTCAATGATCTTTATGGTGCAACTATTGATCTGAAATACAACACAAAATGAGAACTGTAATTATAAATATTTGATTCATTTAACCTTGCTGGATATTGCCTGGTGTCTCAGTCAGTACGGTGACCACTAAGATGGAAAAAAAGAAGAAAAAAAAAAAAGAAAAAGTGTAAAGCAAATCTTATAATGACAAAGCTATGAGAAAACTACATCACAGTTCAAAGCTGAGGGTGTAAAATAGCACTGTATACTGTAAAATACATGCAGTTGTTGACTCGATAGTTCACTTAGGATCATTTAATCACATTCCAAACCTGACTTTCTTTCTTCTAAGTAAGATTAAATGAAAGAAGAAATGTTGAAGAATATACTAGCAGTGACCTTCCACATAATGCTGTATTATGAGAGAAAGAGAAATTTAAGGGGTTAGCTCAGAGGTTCTCAACCACATTCCTGGAGGTGGACACCCAACTTAATATATGATATTTACCATCTAAATCTAACCTTCTCATGTCAACAAATGGAAATTCAGCCATCTATTTGTTATGTTAAGGGTTAGTTCACCCAAAAACGAAAATTCTGTAATTTATTACTCACCCTCATGTCGTTCCACACCCGTAATACCTTCATTCATCTTCGGAACACAAATTAAGTTATTTTTGATGAAATCCAAGAGTTTTTTTTATCCCGCATAGACAGCAATTTAACCACCACTTTCAAGGTCCAGAAAGGTACTAAAGACATCGTTAAAACAGTCGACGTGACTGCAGTGGTTCAACCTTAATTTTATGAAGTGACGAGAATACTTTTTGTGCGCAAAAACAAAACAAAAATAACAACTTTATTCAACAATATCTTCTGTGTCATTATCCTACATTGTTTACATTCAGCGCTTCCAGGTTCGTTCGTTAGAGCTTCGGTCCAACGCAACGAAGGTCTAAAGGGTGTGGAACGACGTAAGGGTGAGTAATTAATGACAGAATTTTTATTTCTGGGTGAACTAACCCTTTAATTATTGTGCCTTTAGACCCAACAGCAGGGGTATTTCTTTTTACCCCAAATACCATACTCTTACATATTCTTCCATTATTGAAAAACTGTTGAACTTGAACAAAACTGAAAATCATTAACAAAACCTTTGTCTCAAAATATATTCAATGTTTTTAGTGATCCTCATTTGCTACCTAAATCTACAACATTTTAAAAAACATCAAATATTATATCAAATTAGCACAGAATCAACTTTGCGCTGCTGCCCGTGATCGTGCATGTGCAAAAGCGGATGTTTTTAAAAGAGCTACGGCAAGTTTTTGTGCCATCTAGTGGTTTAGAGGAAAATAAAATGAAAGGCGCCTTTTACCCCATTGTACCCTATGATGAATTATGCTTCCAAAAGATGATGTGATGTCATATTACAACTCAAAGTCTAATGTGACCACAGCTTTAGTCCTTTTGTGCTAAAAAAGTAGAGTCATAGAGGGTGAGTAAATGATGAAAGATTTTCTTTTTTGTGTGAACTATACCTTCAAAAATGATTTTCCTTAATGTAACCCAATGTACTCAGGTTTGTTTGGTAATATCAAATCATCTTAAAGGGGACCTATTAAGCCCCTTTTCACAAGATGTAATATATCTCTGGTGTCCCCAAAATGTGTCTGTGAAGTTTCAGCTCAAAATACCCCCGAGATCATTTATTATAGCTTGTCAAATTTGCCCCTGTTTAGGTGTGAGCAAAAACACACCATTTTTGTGAGTGTCCCTTTAAATGCAAATGAGCTGCTGCTCCCGGCCCCCTTTCCAGAAGAGGGCGGAGCTTTAGCAGCTCGCACTTTTTTTGCTCAACAACAACAAAGCTGAAGAATCTCACGCAGCCAAAATGAGGATCGTCAGTAACGGTGTTCAGCCTTACATTGTTCAAACCGGAGTCGACACTGATGGAGAGACTTGCAACTTTTAGAATGAAACTGTACGTTTCTGAATGGTTAGTGGATAAATATATGTGGTTGCTGTGGAGTTGATTCGACTCCTCTACTAGCATGTGCCGTCATGTTAATCTTTTGTGCAAAACCCGTTTGGACGCCCACAATACATAGTGTACATGTTTGCCGAAACAGAGCCATACACACAGGCTAAGGTTTATGATTGCTATCAAATGCTGTGAATGGTCTAATATTTTTCCAAAATATCCCTCTGACAGAAACGCTCCTTTTTTAGCATTCAAGCTTGCCAGGGTCAACTGGCAGGCTATCCAAGGTAACAAGACTCTAAATAATGTTCTGTGCTGCCAGCGACAGAACAGTTAGCATGCTTAGCTCGAACTTTTGCCATGCCGTTATTAGAACTGGTACACCGTTGTCGCTTGCGAAAACAAAATAGCGGCACCATGGGTGGAAATGTGCAGATTGAGGGGTGGTAATATTATAAGAAGATCCCCTTTATACGTCACTAGGGCAGCGAAATCTGAGTGGGTCGTTTTTTCACGTGCTTTTTCACAGAGAAAGGCTTACCAAAACAAAGTTACAGGGTTGTCCTTTTTCACATTTCTTGGGTTGGTAGATGCACCGGGGACCCAAAAAGTCAGATTTTCATGATATGTCCCCTTTAATAAAACCAGTACATTCAAATATTACCAGCTGCTGTCTAACCAATTCATTTTCGTTGTCATCCTCAGAAGTGCACTTGCTTGCGTCATTGTTTAACGGCCTAATTATCTAATGACATACAGACATCAAAAAACTTTTTAGATATTCACATAACACTCATACAAACAAGCAGCTAACTGCTGGAGGGGAGTGATTTTCTGAATATTTGAACCTATTTAAATGTGTTACTAGCACTCCAACAGACGCATGAATGGAAATCAGCATGATATATTTTCATTTATCTGGAACATTCTCTTGCTTACAGCCACTACATACGAACACACACACAGGGACACTTGAGAGAGGGATAATGGAGCTCATGCAGTGAAGTGCTGTTGATAATGAGGCAGATGTCTGTCTGCAGGGCTGACACAGCAGGGACACACACACACACACACACACACACACACACTTGCTTTTTTTTGGCCACCTTTCTCCCGATTCCCTCTTCACCTCCCTCCTCCTGAAGTTTTAATTACCCCTCTCCAGACACACAGAGGTGTGATGCTTCTGCGTGTTTGTATGGGCGTATGTGTGTGCTGAAGGTCAGCCCGCGTAGCCTCGGAGTAACACAGGCTAGTCAGGGTCTCCCCTTTCTCACAGCCCCATCGACCAATCAGAGCCAGCTCCTCAGAGTCATTCGACCAATCACAGCTCTCGATTCCAGCCTCCAAAAAGCCAATCGTGCTGATTAATTTATTCAGAGCCCCCTCCCCCTGCCTCTCCTGCTGGAATGAGTCTTTTTTTTATAGACCGTCGTGCCCCTCAAGCCCCCATTTCTTTATTGCGTTTGTGTAGAGCAGTACAAGAATGCGGCGTATTCTTTTTTCACTCTCTTTTTGTATGTAACCCCTCTCTCGTCTCTCCCTCTTTTTTCCTCCTTCCTCTCCAAAGTAATTAGACAGAGGCGTGTAAAGAGGAGAAATTCATTTCTTTGAGGGAAATGGGGAAAGAAAGGGAGAGTGATAGAGAAAGACAGACAGAGAATGAGAGAGGAAAGGGGCAAAGCATAAACTCGCACAGTTGAGTGTTATTGTGCGAGTCTGAGCGCAGAGGAAATAAAAAACCAGGATTACTGATAAATAAACCCTCCTTGCGCGCACACACACACACTTTCCCCTCTTTGCCAATTGCCAGAGGGTTGAGAGGCTGACATCATCGCTTCCTGTAGTAAACAGGTGTGAGGAGGGATATGAAAAATAAAAGAAAAGAAAGAGAAGAGGCCTCTTCTCGGAAAACTCCTTTTCTTTATCGTGGTGCTTAGCTGAGGTTTGAGGATCAGTCTGACCTTCGTTTATACAGCTCCCTCATGGTCTCAGCTTTAATTTAAAGTGCTTCTCTTCAGATAATCTACGATATGAGAAAAATATTGACCTGAAGCCGGATGAGTTGCACACAATGAGTTTTTGGTTGTTCTTTGAAATAAAGAACAAAGAGTACATGAAAAAATGGCGGTGTTCCAGCAACCTAGCGAGCTGCCTACACATTCAGCATTTCAAGGCATCATAGATGGGTTATTCTACAGAACAGATGCCATTAACGTCCTTGGCCTGACCCATCCATGTGTTTCCTAATTGTCCTTGTTATTTTAGCAAATATGCCATGGTGGAAAGTAATGTTAATATTAATAATGATGATAATAATTATTGGTCACACTTTAGATTAAGGTCCAATTCTCACTATTAACTAATATGTTTGCCTCAATAAACTCCTAATTACTGTTTATTAATAGTTAGTAAGATCGCTGTTAAGTTTAGGTATTGGGAAGGATTAAGAGATGTAGAATGTCATGTAGAATAAGATATTAATAAGTGCTTTGTACTAATAAACAGCCAATATCCTAGCAATATGCAAGCTAATAAGCAACTAGTTAATAGTGAGAATTGGACCCCGAAGCCCCTATTGTATCTGTTCGCATTCTTCTTATTATTAAACTTTATTATACTATTGAGTCTATGGCAGCCCTATGAATGTAACATATGAAAATGATAATAAAAAAAAATAAAAAGAATAAAATTGGCACACTTGTAGTGATGGCAATGAATAGTTATCTGACCATCTTTGGGGTCTCTCGGACCATCTCTATAACCAGTTCAAAAATTCACTTTTCGAATGGTTATAACTTTTGAACCCTTTGTTCTAGAAAAATGAAATTTAGTTCATCTGATTACTCTCCTCGTGTGGATCACATTCAATAGCTTACATTAAGACTCCACCCATTACAGTAGTGAAATATAGTAGATTTCTGTAATCTTGATCATGTATTTTATCCAAAATGTAATCCTGTTGCCATCGTACACCGGTCAGGCATAACATTCCTAATATTGTGTTGGTCCCCCTTTTGCTGCCAAAACAGCCCTGACCCGTCGAGGCATGGACTCCTCTAGACCCCTGAAGGTGTGCTGTGGTATCTGCACCAAGATGTTAGCAGCAGATCCTTTAAGTCCTGTAAGTTGTGAGGTGGAGCCTCCATGGATCAGACTTGTTTGTTCAGCACATCCCACAGATGCTCGATGTGATTGAGATCTGGGGAATTTAGAAGCCAAGTTGACACCTCAAACCTGTTGTTGTGCTCCTTAAACCATTCCTGAACCATTTTTGCTTTGTGGCATTATCCTGCTGAAAGAGGCCACAGCCACCAGGGAATACCATTTCCATGAAAGGGTGTACATGGTCTGCAACAATGCTTAGGTAGGTGGTACATGTCAAAGTAACATCCAAATGGATGGCAGGACCCAAGAACATTACCCAACGCATCACTCTGCCTCCACCAGCTTGCCTTCTTCCCATAGCGCAACCTGGTGCCATGTGTTCCCCAGGTAAGAGACGCACACGCACCCGGCCATCCATGTGATGTAAAAGAAACCGTGATTCATCAGACCAGGCCATCTTCTTCCATTGCTCCGTGGTCCAGTTCTGATGCTCACGTGTCACTGTTGGTGCTTTCAGCGGTGGACAGGGGTCAATATGGGTCAGACTGGTCTGCAGCTATGCAGCTCCATACACAACAAACTGATGCTCTGTGTATTCTGACACCTTTCTATCAGAACCAGCATTACCTTCTTGAGCAATGTGAGCTACAGCAGCTCGTCTGTTGGATCGGACCACACGGGCCAGTCTTCGCTCTCCACGTGCATCAATAAACCTTGACCCTGTCACCGGTTCACCACTGTTCCTTCCTTGGAGCACTTTTGATAGATACTTACCACTGCAGACCGGGAACACCCACAAGAGCTGCAGTTTTGGAGATGCTCTGACCCAGTCATCTAGCCAAAACAATTTGGTCCTTGTCAAACTCGCTTAAATCCTTACGCTTGCCAACTTTTCCTGCTTCTAACACATCAACTTAGAGGACAAAATGTTCATTTGCTGCCTAATATATCCCACCCACTAACAGATGTCATGATGAAGAGATAATCAGTGTTATTCACTTCACCTGTCAATGCTCATAATGTTATGCCTGATCAGTGTATTCGTCCACTTTTAAAGTAATGAACTATTGCATAAGACCTTCAAAAATGAACAAACCTGTTACCATTACTTTGTAGAGTAAACAACTGAAACACAGATATTTACCTGTTGAATAACTGTTTCTCAACACATTAAAATGTATTCAATACGCCCAAGTATAGGCATTGCAATTATGCTGCCTCATTGTGGACAAATTCTAAGGAAGCACAGCATTATCTTAGCCACATGAAAAATGCTATTAATGACACATCTCCTGTGTGAAGAGTTATTTGTGTGCCACACAGAGTTGCTATCTATGTAAAGTGCTCCAAGTTGATTACCAAAGCCATTTCTGTCAGGACCATTATCATCAAAGATGAATGACAATTAGCACATAGTTTGGATTGGCGGTATGGTTCTGTTCTGTGAAAACAAGAACTCACTGCCCATCCATGCAGCCTAGGATGGATAAGAGAAGGGAGAGCAGCGATAACCCCCAGAACAGAATCAACATAAATGTATTGTGATATCATTAATGCTCTTAATGACAATGATTTTAATGTAACAACATAATTCAAGAAAATGAGTCCGAAGGCCAAGTCCTGCCTGGATGGGAGGAGGAGCTGGGGATGGAGGGGGGTAATTATCTCCTGAGCAACGAGATAAAGCTGCTGATAATACTGAATGAACATTATATAGGGATGCTGTGGCATCGAATTCCTATAGGTAGATGTGGATCAGCTGATGCAAGCATGACTAACATGACCTGCCAGAACTAATGCTACACTAGATTTCCGTTGGGATGTTGCCTAAGAAGGCAGAATGCTGCCTATTTAGGTAGTAGGCATTGAGGCAGCTCATAGGTTTTGGGAAAAAGCTCTTTCTCTCTGCCTCTCACGTTCTCATTACATCCATGTGTGTTTGACGTGTCAGGCTGATGTTAAATATTAATGCTTGTCTGAATAAAACAGCAGAGTTACGGCTCTTCCTTATTGTTCTGTTCTTTTTGTCCTCTGTGTATCTCTCATCTATTTTACTTTCCTCTCAGAATAAAGAAAGATCCATTCACCCCCTCAGAAATATACTCCCTGCCAGCCAACTTCTAACAGTCTCGCTTTTCTTCCCTCTTCCCTTTTCTTCCATCAATCTCTCTTTCAGTCTTTGTCACACCATTTGTTCCCATCCTCTCCACATTTTTTTATTCTCCCTTTCTTAGTCCTCTCATCACAGGTTTACTCGGATGAACACACTCATACAGCATTTTTGCTTTCAGTGTGGACAATCACAGCCAATCAGAATATACTTGATTAATATACGCTTACGTGGAGCAGAATTTTGAACTAATTAAAATTCACATTGGGTGAAGCATTTACTTTTATTGCTTGTCACTTTGACATTTTGTGTTTTTTATGTTTTTATTTATAGGAGAGAGGAAATATAGGGAAAAGAAAGAATAATAAAATCAAAAGCCAGACCCAAACCTAGGTTGTCTGACTTTCACAATGTGTCAGGTCACATCATGGATCAACTGGCAATTGGGAGGCCCTGGATCTGTCAACTTGCCGGCTGTCAAAACCAAATTTAGATATAAAGTAAATTCCCAAAAGGTTTTTAAGAGAGGAAAAAATGCCGGCCATTTAAACCATAGTGACGGATGTATTCCTTCCCCGACGCCGGCTGCCACATCCCACTTCTGTTGCTATCTGTCTGCACATGAGCACATGAAATCAATTCAGTCACATGATTCTGCTCACCTGCTAGAAGCAGGGGGGATGGATATTCAATACAGTCCTGAAGGTAACACTTTATAATAAAGGTTAATATATGTTAACTTCAGTTAATGCATCATGAACTAACAATGAACAATAAGCATTTATTATTATGTACATTTATAAATATACTATTTTTCATGTTTGTTCATCATTGTGCATCTGCTTCACAAACAAAGAGGGTCAAATCATTGCTAGATTTGCTCAAAAGATGAACATGACGGCACATGCTAGTTGATGAGTTGAATCAACTCCACTACATCTACATAATTATCCACTAACCGTTCAGAAACGTCCAGTTTCATTCTAAAAGTTGTAACTTCTTTCTGAGTCTCTCCATCAGTGTTGACTCCGGTTTGAACAATGTAAGGCTGAACACCGTTACTGACAATCCTCATTTTGTCTGCGTGAGATTCTCCAGCTTTGTTGTTGTTGAGCAACCGAAGCGTGAGCTGTTAAAGCTCCGGCCTCTTCTGGAAAGGGGGCAGGAAGAAGCAGCTCATTTGCATTTAAAGGGACACTCACAAAAAAGGGTGTGTTTTTGCTCACACTCAAATAGGAGCAAATTTGACAAGCTATAATAAATGATCTGTGGAGTATTTTGAACTGAAACTTCACAGACACATTCTAGGTTAACCAGAGACTTACATATATTACATCTTGTGAAAGGGGCATTATAGGTCCCCTTTAATATAACACAATGCATATAATAATTAAAACATTACATTATTTTAATTATATGTTTAAGTATTTAAATATGTTCTTTTAAAGTATATTATTTATGTAATAAGTACTCTTTGGAGAAGTATGTTCAAGTGTGCTTCTGTTTCATAAGGGAACAGGCAATAGTTAAATTTGCCTAATTCCCGGCCTGTTTCTTTGTCCCAGTGCATCCTTAAAGTATGAACACCACCCATGTGTCAAACCACCCTAATGCATTTGAGCAGAAACTGGTTTTCACTGTATGTGTTGACAAAAGCTACATTCTCAACATGGTATTTCTTTTTGGATAATGAAACAGTTGTTCACATATATGCTTACATGCTCACTGGCTCGCACACTTCAAACAAACGGCTTCAGGCTTTATTTACAATTCACCATAAAATGAACAACAAGCAAGTTTAGATTAGTTATTCAGTCACAAACAGATATGATACACAAGCAGCATGAAATGCCTCACCACAGCTGTCTGGATTCGCTTTGTACAACAAAACCAGTTTGTCCAAACATATAATCAGCGAGGAGGGATGCGCTTGTTTTTGCGTGTGGCCTTTTCTTCCATCGAATTCTCTTTCTTATACTGTATGCTTGTGGTGTGTATGCAAAGCATATTTACACACATAAAAGGATATATGAGTGTCATTTGCACAATGATACTTTTCGTCTGCTCTCCAAAAGCAAAATCTCTCTTGGGTATTCATTAGTGAACACCCTATACCACACACACACACACACACACACACACACACACACACAGGCCTGTCACCGGATCACAGCTAGTGCGAAAATAGCTCCATTTGGACTATCTGTAGTTATAGCTGTCAGTACTATAGATCTACCAGCCCGAGAGGAGACGCCTAATGTATAGCAGCCCCTATAACTGCATATCATGAGCATCAAATAGCCTCTCTGCTTTGTAGTTCAAGTTCAAGACTCGATAAGTGTTACGTCTCCAGCTCATCTCTCAGAACGGGTTCATTTACAGCAGATTTAATGATAGTGCATATCGAATATTCCTCCCAATGTTTAGTCTGCCTCATTCTGTCCCACCTCTCAGAGAAGAGAGAGAGAATGACGTAAGTATAAACACATTTCTTCCTTTATAATGACTTCGTATAGTCTTCAGACCCGTGTGTGTTTGTTTGAACTTATATGATTGTTTTGTCAGATGTGATGTGGCCCCGTCGTTGCTCCTCCGCTACGGCGACCCGAGTTCGGCGGCTGGGCCGTGCCTTGTTTTTCACTGTGTGGGTGTGTGTGTCTGTGAGTGAGTGGGGTGGGTGGGGGGGGGGGGAGTCTGTGGCTGCTTTGGCAGGGCTGCGAGGCGTCAGCGCTTTGCCTCATGGGACGTCCTGGCAAAGTCACATACCCACAGCACATATACACACACAGACGCGCACACATTGACACAGATACAGACGCATACCCGCAGCTCTGCAGTCTAGATAATTAAAACCACACACACACAGCAAAACACACCCCCATCTTCACTGTCACAGAATCGCTCTCCGTTTCTCTCCTTTAATATTACCGTACACCAGTGTTGGGGGTAACGCATTACAAGTAACTTGAGTTATGTAATCAGATTACTTTTTCAAGTAACTAGTCAAGTAACGCATTACTAACAACATATCTAAGTTACTTTTTCAAATAAGTAATGCAAGTTACTTTTTCTCATTTATTGACTGACAGCTCTCCTGTTGCCATGTTGAGAACATGATGGTTACTGTAGTTCTAGACGTAATGTGAACATGCATTTACTCATCTCACCTGCATGAAAACATTTAGTATTCCTTAAAAATGTATAAAAACAGTAAAATACAATTTTGAAATTTTATGCAAACCTGTAATAATTAACTATATTAAATTACACAAATATACTTTATGTATTTAATCTCACTTTATTAACCAATGTCTTTGCTGCTGACCCTCAATGATCTAATTCAACCATACTAATAAGCAAAAATTACTTTAGATTAGATTTAGAAATAAGGTGAAATCCTTCTCCTGTATCCTATTCTTCTTTAATCCAGAATGGCAGCACAGCTGAAAGGTTTGTTTGAGCTGCACCCCCTACTGTACAGGAGTAAATATGCATTTTCTTCAGCCTGAGGCTTATTCATTTTACTTTTGGTGTGAAAGGGCCTTAACATTTGCCAAAAATAGAACTTTTATTTGTCTTTTAAAAAAAAACAAAAAAACAAAAACAAGAAAGCCCAGGCAGGTGAGAAAAAGTAACGCAAAAGTAATGTAATGCATTACTTTTAAAAGTTACTTTCCCCAACACTGCCATACACACGCTTTTCATTCTTATTTTATGTTTTTCACACCCATTGTGGCAAAATGGGTTGTGTTTAGTGAGATGACAAAACCCAAATATCCCAAATGTGTGAATCCTCACAGATTTCCCAACATTCCAAGTTGTTGTTCAAGTTTGTTTGTGACTGGACAGTTGTAATTATCTCTAAATTAGCAACATCTGTTGCTCAATTAGCATTTTTGCATGTGAAGTGACAAAGTGCGTGTGTCTACGGCCCTGAGGGTTTCAAAAATGTCGTGTCTGTGTGTATTGTCTTCGCCTGTGAGTCTGTTTCTTGTGGAATCAGACTTTTCTGAAGTATTTTCCCATAAAACTCAAGCCCGGCTGTGGTTTCGAGCATGCAGTTGCTTTTTTCCCTCTCTTTTTCTGTCATTCCGTCTTTCTACTTTTTTGTGCTGGGTAAAGTTTCATTCACAATTGCTCTGTGAATGCTTCTGGTCTTCCTCTGATGATCTGTCGCTTCGCAGAGGTGGGATTAGAACGATGGAGGGCGATGTGACCTCATACAAACACACACATACAATACACGCTCAACGCAAACACGCTTGTTTTCTCAGGGGAATTGATGGTGGAGATCGAGACATATCGTCTCAAGCTGTGGTCGTGCTGGAAAAAACAAAATGAACACATAATTACTCCAAGATGGAGGATATCATTTTGATTTGCTGAATTTGGGAAATATTTGGTGGATACATTAAGTTAAATCTAAATTATAGGCTTGAGAATAAGAGTGTTTAAGGAGAAATGGGTTCTTGTTTGGGTTGAGCTGAGGATGAATGGAGAGCGGGAAAACTCTCTTCCTGTGATTATGAAGAAAGGGAGCGAGAGAAGAGGAAAATGGAAGCGAAGAAAGTAGTTCTGTGTACTGTCTGACCAAGCATCTGAGTATATGTTAGATTCAGATTGCATTTTGCTGGAGAATATGGGGTGTTTCTTCAACTAGAGGCACTTTTGGCTGTTAGAGAATAATATACGCTTTTCATACTTTACTGTACACTAGTTTATTTATTTCCATTTTGTCATTTTTTCTGAAACATCTAGAAAATTCCCACAGCAGTGTCATTTCCATCACATCTCAAATGATGTAGTTTAATAATATTCTGTTGTGAATAGACTTTCTTGACCCATTTGTCTTACTAAGGCTGCATAATTTTGCATAATTGGAGAAAATTAAAGATTGAATATTCATTCTATGATATCTCTCTTTATTTTGTCTATATTTGTCGCACATCACATCTCATGTATTTCATCTCACACTAACCCTTTTCCATATGATTTATAATATTACAGGCAAAATTTGTTCTGTGTGGTAGAAATTGTGGGATAATTTTTTCAGAAATTTATTAATCATTTTTCCTACAATATATTAAAATCATGTATTATTAATGCATTCTTAGTTTAAATTATCATTCATACACCACCGTTCAAAAGTTTGGGGTCAGTGAGAATTATTTTGTTTAAATAATTAAAACTTTTATTAACCTAGGAAACATTAAATTGATCAAAAGTGACAGTAAAACATTTATAATGTTACTAAATATTTATATTTAAAATAAATGCTGTTCTTTTGAACTTTTTATTCATCAAAGAATCCTGAAAATAATATATAAAACTTAACTTATAATTAAAACTTTGTAAACCATAATCACTGGCTTCCGGCAACTGTTGTACGTGTGTTTACGGGAGAGTTACATGGTTTTTGTACATCATACGTTGGATCAGAAGTCACCCTTCCGCTATGTACTCAGCTCTCATGAATGCATGTACCACTGCCAGAAGCCAGTGATTATAGTTTATAAAGTTTTAAATATGGATATTTTTCTCACAAAAACCCATCGCTTGGCTTCAGAAGGCATTTATTAACCTACTGGGTTACTTTTATGATGGATGGATGTGCTTTTTGGAGTTTCAAAATGCCTATCCAAAGCTGGAAAGAGCCAGGATATTATTTAAAAACTCTGATTGTGTTTGACTGAAGGAAGATGGTCATATACACTTCGTATGGCTTGAGGGTGAGTAAATTTTGGGATAATTTTTGGGTGAACTGTTTCTTTAAGTGCTCATGTATTGTACTGTGCTCTATGGCCTGGTTTTACAGACAGGGCTCAGCCTAAGCCAGGCTTAGGCCTTAGTTCATTTAAGTAGCTTTTATAAACGTTCACTAGAAAAGCACATTACTTGTGTGCATCTTGAGACAAAACAATGGCACTGACATAATTTAAGATATGTCAGTGCAAGTTTTTTTTTCAGTTAAAACAGATCAAACATGCATTTTAGTTTGGGACTAGCTTAAGCCTTATCTTTGAAACTGAGACAGAGCACATTTAGGCCACGCCTACACCGGGGGGAAAACAATCCAACCGTCTCCATTGACTTTGTATTGTGTGAGGCTGCCTCCTTGTCATTTCTGACAAAAACAGAACAATGCCTTAAAGCTGCTGTGTGACAAGGTGTATAGCAAACAAGCTAAAAGTTTTTATAAGCTACCGAACCATAAAAGCCAGCCTTTAAGAAGACAAAAGTGGATACAGGCAATAAGATGTGAAGCATCAGCAGGAAGAATGGATACATTTTGGGATCCTGACACTCAGTATGCCTCAGTAAGCGTGTGCAGTAAACATTTAGTCACTGTTGAGTCAAATATCCAAATGTCAGTTTTATATATTAGATTTCCTGTCGCTGATTACGTTACCCTCCAGTGGCTGTAGTTCTCATAGTATGACATGTCACGCTCTGTCTCAATCACCTGTATCCACTTGGGATAGTTTTAAAAAATAAAAATTTGATGTTTGCTTACCCCCAGCGCATCCAAGATGTAGGTGACTTTGTTTCTTCAGTAGAACACAAATGATGATTTTTAACTCCAACCGTTGCTGTCTGTCAGTCAAATGACAACTGGAACTTGGATCAATAAGAGTCAAAAAAACTTGCATAAACAAATCCAAATTAAACCCTGCGGCTCTGACAACGGCAGTGATGTCTCGCGCTTATACTTCAATGAGTGCTAGACATCACTGCCGCTGTCAGAGCGTGATCAGACCTCACTAACCGAGTGCTGAACGCAGTTGGACATAGTGGTGTATTAGAGGTAAAAAATGATATAAATACTGTTCGGTTTCTCGCACAAAACGATCAGTTCGTGTCTTAGGACATCAGTGTGTTGTCACGAGCCGCAGGGTTTAATTTGGATTTGTCTATGCATGTTTTTTCGACTCTTATTGTGTTCCCATTCACTCCCATTATTTGACTGACAGACTGCAACGGTTGGAGTTAAAAATCATCATTTGTGTTCTACTGAAGAAACAAAGTCACCTACATCTTGGATGCACTGGGGGAAAGCAGATAAACATCAAATTTTCATTTTTGGGTGAACTATCCCTTTAAACGCTCGTTTTTTTTGGGTTGACAGCTTATAAAAACTTCTGGGTTTTTGATTCTGTTTTAGCTTGTTTGCTATACACCTTGTCACACAGCAGCTTTTAGACATTGTTCTGTTTTTTGTTATAAGTCAGAAATGACAAGGAGGCAGCCTCACGCAAAACAAAGTCAATGGAGACGGCTGGATTGTTTTCCCCCCCGGTCGGCGTGGTTTTCAGATTATGACGCGTATCGCTCTGTCTCTATGTGTCCATGAACACCGACCATCAGAGTGAACTCATTTGTCCCCACCTCTCGTTCCTAATGACACATGTAATTGTAGCATCTGGTATCAGCTGCAACATGAATCACAGACCCGTGTGACTATATGTACAGTGTGATATACAGTACTAAGACATACTAGGTCTGTATACTGTATGTCTTTACACAAAAACATTACATTACAGAGAAACAGGAACAGGCGAGTCAGGAAACTGGGTTACAAAAAGAGAGATGTACAGAAGTAAGGCAGACAGCAGAAGAGAGAGATATGAAAGGGAATATTTGTATATTTCAAGCGGATGTACATTTCCTCAGTATGAGCATGTGTGTAGCACATGGCCGTTTCGCTCTGTGATGATGGGCCAACATAAATCAGCCCACTTCCTGTGGACAGCACTCTTAGGGTCTGCCACTTCCTGTCCTTACTGAAAAAGATCCAAGCTCAATTCTGTTATTTTTAGACTGAAGCTTCTGTCAAAGTCAGGTGCTCTACCGAGACCCTTGAACTGCACAATGTTCTGAATAAGAGTGGTGCATGTTAGAAACAGTGATACTGTAATATAGCAGATCAGAGTACGTTCATCCATCCTGTTACTGTTTGTTTTGGTGTTACCGTAAATGACAATGAACAGTATTTGCTGCACACAGGTACAGAAGGAGCTACTAGCTTTCGTAAAAGTGATTTTAGCCATTTGCTTCAACTTCAATCATACACTTCTGTCTAAAACCCTGTCCTTCAAAAACATGCCAGCAAATCCAGTGTAAGCAAACTTGCATGCACAAAATAGCCAGATGGCCAGAGGTTGTTTCTGATTGGCTAAAGCTTGGGCTGCTCCCCTGACTGACCATATTTAAGTCAATGGGAACCGAAACTGTTTGGTTGCCAACATTTTTCAAACATCTTATTTTATGTTTCTCAGAAGGAAAGAAAATCATACATGTTTGGACCTACATGACTGTGAGTAAATGATGACTTTTTGAATGAACTGTCCCTTTAATTCCAACCAAAACCAATTATAATTTTTTAACATTTTACATTTTACAATTACATTTTCTACCCTTTCTCTGACCTTCTGCTTCTGTACCTTTAAGACTTGTAAATGACTCCCATTATGATTATGACTACTTGGCATAGTTGGGTCATTCTACAGTTTGGTGGATTGTATGTCCCTATGAAACTATACTTTCACGAGTTCACACTTACAAATAAGTCAGGTAAATTAATTGGTAAACGTATTTGGTAAACGTAATTGGAAACTGTCGAGGATCCTTGGGTGAGTTTGACTATGATTATATACAGGCCTGAACTCATGCCGATTGGGTAGATACGTTGATTACAGATTGTTGACAGCTGGTTGAGATGACATAATGATTAAGATGATGTAATGATTGGGTATCTTATTTGACTTGTTCCTCCTGAACTACGTTTATAAAACATCATATTTTTTTTTTTTTTACACAAAATGTTAATCAACTTTAATCCCACATGGTTTTTCATGCATGTACCCCAATTAACACAAATTCATTACGATTAGTACCTAAAAATAATTTCTTTTTGAAGCACTTGACAGGCAAATTCCCATGTCCGTAATCATGTTTTCTTAACTTCATTTTGAAATAAAATATTTCTAAATTATCCATTTAGAGTATTAGTTTAAATAATCATTGACTTATTATCTTCAACATAAAATACATTTTAGTGTGTAAACCAATAAATAAGTTTATGTGCCTCAAACTCCAGTCCACCCTGTTCCATTTTTCATTTACAATCTTAAACGTATGCCCTAAATCACATGACTTTCTATAATTGACATCATTTCCTTGGAGGGAAAGCAAATCCAAGAACAAAGTAAGAATAAACTTTTGTCTTTTTTCCTAATTTTTAGAAGATTTATACAGTAATAGCATAACATATCCACCCTGTTGTGTCAATATGTACTGGACATGGAATTAAAAAAAAAAAAAAAAAAAAGATTTGATATATTACTAAAATTCTTAATGTTAATCTTCTGCTTTTGTTCTTTCCTTCATTAGCTTAAAATGGCCACCCTGTTAATTTGCATTGTAAAAATGTCATGTAACAGGGTGGTGAAGCTTGAAATAGTTTGTCAGGATTATTAAATTACACATGCCTGAGCTTGCCCAGTGTGTTTAAGATTGACAGACATTTTCTCCCTCTGACCATACATTTTTTTTTAAGTAGCAACAAACCTGCTCAGTCCAAAATCCACCAATCTGTAGAAATAACCCATTTCACACTTTCATTCATCAAATTTGCTGAGTATGGCACTGAAATATGTAAATGTAGGCTTTCATAATGTGCTCATGGTTGTGATTTCACAACATTTTTGCAGTTTAGCCTGGATGACCTGAGAAGAAAGTTTTGCGTTAGAATGTCTAGATAGTACTGTAAACTCTTGTATGTTACAAAGAGCAAAGAAAATCCTGTTTTCCATGATGTTCAGTCTTTAACGTTCTTTAAAATGTCTCTTATAGTTAAACAACAAATCCCTACACTGAATACTGAGCATATTTTCATAATCTCCTTCTGGTTCATGTACCCCTCTATTCTCATTCACCGCTTTATATGGCTGTACAATTTGCGGTGACAGAAACAAACATCTACAGCCATCAATAACTCAGCTCTTCCTGAAAAGTCCACATATTCTGTGACAGAAGTATTTCAATCAAATTCCAGAGGCCAAGTAGTAATTACCCAGCATTCCATGGCATTTTGTGGTTGGCCAGCAAGTTAGTGTCCCTCCAATTAGTGCCTCTCCTGTTCCTCAGTGCCGTTCAGAGCAATTCAAGGTTTAGCTGGAGGAGTGGACGCACAAACACAGTGCTGTGGTGCGCAGTGGTATGTGTATGTGTATGCATGTGTTTGTGTGTTTCAGCACTTCTCTGACTTTACAAGCTTTACCACAACCTTGGAGCGCCCACAACAACAGCTCTTATGGCCCCTATAAAGATCCTCTTGCATTTTACCCTTTTTTCAAACCCACCGAAAGTGCTCATTCCAGTAAACACTAAAGGTAACATCTATATGAAAATGTTTTAAACACATTACCAGTCAACATGACAGTTTCTCTGTCTGTATTTATCTATTGATGAAAAAGGTATGTTCTCAAAGAACAGTTGTGGACTATAATATATATTAGGGGTGTAATGGTACATGTATTCACCCTGAACCCTCATGGTACGGACGTCACGGTTCAGTGCATACAGTCAGATCAGGCGATTCACACACCAATCCAGAAGGGGGCGCGCGCGGTAATGCAACATTGTTTGCTAACCGCCACAACAGGAAAATGCACAGAAGAAGAAGAAAAGACAATCTATGCATAGAAATGTTTACATGTAATCTCTAAACCAGTGTTTCAAACACGGAAAGACATCAGTAGAACAGCTTGAGAATAATATCTCACATAGCGTTACATTTACCTCAGGAAAGTCATTTAGTGTCCACAGCGTGTTCATTTACTAGAGAAATGAACTCTAGAGGGGAGCATTTCACTAAATATATGCACTATATTAGCTTATATATTCATTATATATCATGTTTATGTACCTTTACACACCTAATATATATATATATATATATATATATATATATATATATATATATATATATATATATATATATATATATACACAATATATATATATATATATATACACAATATATATATATACACAATATATATATATATATATATATATATATATATATATATATATATATATATATATATATATATATATATATATATACACAATATATATATATATATATATATACACAATATATATATATATATATATATATATATATATATATATATATATATATATATATATATATATATATATATATATATATATATATATATATATATATATATATATATATATATATATATATACAGTATATATATATATAGTTTAAATTTTGACACTCATCACAAATACTTGTTTGTGATTTTCTAAAATAATGCAGGCCTCAAGTGCTAGACAGGATCTGTCATGGTGAGCAAGCTAAATTAATATTCATTGTCACAGCTAAAGAACATGATGCATTTGCAGCTCTTTCTTAATGTGTTCTTTTAAAGTTCATCTCTATTTTTGCATAAGGTAAGTGGGGTATGTGGAAATGTTGCATTCTAGCCAAAGAATTTGACGTCTCATTCCTGTGTAATGAGTTTAAACATGGTCTGTTGCCTGACCTTTGACCAGACACATGCCTAATCCTCTGACCCAGAGTCACACATCTCTACACAGACTTCTCTCATCCAGATCATCTCTGACAGAAAGGAGCGGCGACATCTCTGGAGGTCCCCGAGTCTTGACTTTTGACCTTTCCTATCTGGGGCTTAAACCCTGATTTACAGTCACAGCTCAGCCCTCATGACTGACCCCTAAACCCTGAGCCCTCATAAAGAGAGAGTAGAGAGTTTGAACTGTTCAATTTCAGCTACGCAGGTTCATTGCTTGCCACACAGAGAAAAAAAAAAAGAAAAGATTTTTACATTGCTGCCGTCTCCTGTATGATTCAGCTCAGAGTACAACATTCACTGAATATGTGCGACCTCGTTCAGCCAAAACTAAGAATGCAGAAATGCAAACTAGAGACCTGTGGCTGGCTTTCTCTTGCCATGCTTTGGGGGGTTGGGCAAAGGAATCACGGATTGACTGAGGTGGAGATGTGCCAGACGGGCAGATGTTGGCTAAAGGGGTTCAGCAACGGAAATCCCCCTTATCCAAGCCAGTGTGCCAACCTGTGGCCTCGCTACCGATGAAATACACACCCACTGCTACATACTCCCAAATAAATCACTGCATGAGTGCATCTTACTAACTGAACTCTTTGAATGCTTTGTGTTTAAAGCATGGTAAATGTGCTGAAGTCTCAAAGACATGAAGCTTATTTAAATAGCAACTAACCCTAATCCTAACATTATGGTATGTGGATGTAGTTAATTAATATTACTCTGTACTTAAATGCATAATTACTCTAAAATAAAAATAAATAAAGTGTAACTCATTGTTAAGTAGTTTGACATAATCAATTTATTATTATTATAATTATTATTATTATTTATAAACAAATATTATTTTAACTTCATTATTTTTAAATATTTGCAATTCATATAATCATACAAAACAATGTAATTCATGCACACAGTAACTTAAATACACCTTAAATTCTTGAAAACAAAACTTAATTAAATAAATTAAATCATATTATTATTATTAAAGAGATTATCTTAACAAAACTTTTCAGCACCTTTGAATATTTGGGAAAAAAAATAAATAAATTATATATAAAAACATAATGGAGATATAATTAATTTAGAAGTTTTATTAAGTGTTAACAATTAGATTATGTGGTTTTTATAATTGATTAACACTGCTTTTGTTATTTTTTACAAGATGGACAAAATCTGTCACCAAAAAGTAATTTGGTTTAACCAAAAAAGACACATTTGGTTATACTGAATGACGATATTTCCTTTGCAGGTGAATGAATGATGTCACATCCTATCACATGATACTGACCACATGACTTGATACAAAATGGTCCCTTTATATTGGTTACTCCGAGTGACATCAGTGAAATTCATTTTTCCATTCATTCTCATAACAAAGCACCGACTTCTATACATAATTTTAATACCATTTTGCACTATGTTGATGTATGATGTTATAAAATCATGCCAGAATACAAAATATATAAATGTATTACATTTTAAGATATTTTAATCATAAATAAAATGGCTATATTGGCCTTTGGAGGATTAAACTAAATGACCTTTTGACACTTCAAAATATTTAAAATACATTTATATTAGCAAAATCAATTTAAAACCTTTTGGATTCATTAAAAAAGATCTAGTTTTACTGCCTTACATACTTTGCATGTCATATCTTTGTTTTTTATTATTATAAAGGCCTTTGGACCAAAAAAAAAAAAAAAAATATATATATATATGTATATGTGTGTGTGTGTGTGTGTATATATACATATATATATATATAATGTATATATATATATATATATATATATATATATATATATAATGTATATATATATATATATATATATATGTATATATATATGTCTTAAAATATTAAATATAAATCTTAAAATATCAGATCATTTGTACATTTTTTATTCATTTTATTTAATATTTATCTAAACATAATACTTTGTATTTAAATTAATAGTGATATTCATTGATAATATTCATGATATAATTAGGATTCAAGGTGTACGAAACATATGTTGTTATGTTTTATGGTTTCACCACATGTATGACTTTTAAGGTCATTACAGTACATTTAAACTTTTCTTGAAAATACATCTTACTAACAAAGAAAGTACATCTTTACTTGGCCATGTGTTTAAAAATACATTTTTTTTCTTCATCATGGACACTGGTCATTTACTATGTACAGATTTTCACTAGTAACTCCTCTATAGTCCATATGGATAAAGGAAACCATCCTTATCATATAATTATGCGCTTATAGAAAACACATTAGCATGTTATATAATTCAGCTACTTAAAGTAATTATTGTAATCTATTTCAAAGCATTTGTCCAATAACAGAGGGAATGAGTTGTGAATGTTGCGTCTGTGTGTGTGTGTGTGTGTGTGTGTGTGTGTGTGTGTGTGTGTGTGTGTGTGTGTGTGTGTGTGTGTGTGTGTGTGTGTGTGTGTGTGTGTGTGTGTGTGTGTTTGTGAGTGTGTGTGGTTTTATAGATGTCAGAATGATGCATCATCCATCTCCCCACTAAAAAGTCTCCACAGATAGAAAGACAGCCAGTGAAGCCACACACACTCTCACACACACTCTCTCCTACATATGTACACACAAGAGCACATATGAAGGAGTTTTATTTCCCTTTTTTCTCTAGCCTTTCATCACATTCTCCATATGTAACTAATTCAAAGTATCATCTCTGTGCAGTTTCTCTCTCACTTTCTCTCACTCTGTCCCTCTGAAGTGGAAAATCTGAAGTAATTGCTTTCTGAATTAAAGAGCGAAGTCTGAGAGAAATACAAGCCGTCATTTATTTTTGCTTTCTCTCTCTTCCGCTCAAGTACAGAGAGAGGATTGTGTGAATGTGCGTCCGTCTGACTGCGCCGCTGGATGTACCCCACTCGCACTCTTACCTCAGAATAAACGTTTCTGCATGTGTGTGCGACGCGGAAATCTCACCCTTTTGCCCTGAAATCATCATTCACACACATACAGTAAGCACACACACACACATATGCGGCTGGAGGCGATGGAGCTCTCCAGGTCCTCACTGGCAGCTCAGAACAGAAAACTCGTTTGGAAACATATAATTGGATGGCTTGTGGATGACTGTCGAGGAAACGATTGTGTGGGAGCGTAATTGAGCAGACGGCGTTCTGTATCGCTACGGCTGACACAACAAGGCCTTAAGTTCAGGGAACTAACTTGACCTGCGCCTCCGGGGACCAATCATATCTCTGAATAAGAAAGACACTGCAGTGCAGTCAGAGAGAGAGAGAGTTAGATGGAGAATATATATCCAGATGATGCTGATTCTTGAGACAAGGGGCATTTCTCATATGCGATAATATTTTAAAGTAAAATGAGTAAGGTATAATGTTATATCCAAGTTAAAGGATTAGTTCACTTCAGAATTCAAATTTCCTGATCATTTACTCACCCCCATGTCATCCAAGATGTCTTTCTTTCTTCAGTCAAAAAATAAGGTTTTTGAGGAAAATATTCCAGGATTTTTCTCCATATAGTCACAGAGCAGTGCAAGATGAGCATTTGTGGTTAAAAAGTATAAAAATGTAATTTTATTTAGAAAATGACCAATCATTTCCCTAGACAAGAACCTTGTTCCTCGTCTGGGATCGTGTAGAGCCCTTTGAAGCTGCAATTTGGACCTTCAACCCCTTGTACCCCAGTGAAGTCCATTATATGGAGAAAAATCCTGGAATGTTTTTCTCAAAAACCTTAATTTCTTTTCGACTGATAAAGAAAGACATACATGTATTGGATAACATGGGGGTGAGTAAATTATCAGGAAATTTGAATTCTGAAGTGAACTAATCCTTTAATTTCAATCTGTTCCTCACATAAAACCGTAGTAGGGCTTCAAAGACTTGTAATATAGTGTATGAGTCATAGGGATCTTTTTATGATGCTATGATGTTTTCTGTTTTGTGTCCTTTTTGAAGCCTGAAACTTCAGTCCTCATTCGTTGTAAATGCAAAAAAGAGTTCTTCAAAAATCCATTTGATGGTATATAAGCTTTCACATACTTCACTTGTAATACCAGGCTGTAATTTTTATTTGAAAATCAATGAAAATGTACACTATCACTGAAATGTTTGGGGTCAGTTAGATTTTTGTGAGAAGTATATTATGCTCACCAAGGCTACATTTATTTTAACAAAAATACAGTAAAATAATGTTACAATTTAAATGACTGTTTTCTATTTTAATATATTTTAAAATATTATTTATTCCTTTGATGGTAAAGCTGAATTTTCAGCATCATTACTCCAGTCTTCAGTGTCACATGATCTTTCAGAAATCATTCTGATATGCTGATTTGCTGCTCAATAAACATTTATTTTTATGATCAATATTAAAAACAGTTGTCACTTAATATTTTTATGGAAACCGTGATACATTTTTTGTAATTACTCATGCATTTACTTGGATTTTTTTTTTTTTTTTTTTTAGCAATTTAATGCTTCCTTGACAAATAAAAACATTAATTTCCTGTGAAGGTACTTAAAATTAACAACATTTAAATAATGAGACATTTTATCATCAATTTTTCTCCTCTAAAATGTGTTTTTGTTTTACCCTGATTCACTATGGTAAGCCTATTATTTGTGTTTACAGTTTAGACGTGTCTGGGTGGTTTTCGCGGGAAATTCCATACATGCTTGCGTCACTCACCCGTGCGCGTCTCGTCATATCCGTAAATAGGGAAAAGATGTACCGGCTACTTTGACGCTTGTATGGTTGTTGTCACAACGAGCGAAAAAGGATGATATGGAGCAGCGAAATCTCAAACCTCTCTGAAAATCACCCGTTTAAAAAATGCCGAACAGAGAAGAGTCTGCTGGCAAAAAAAGATTTCGACAGAGCTCGTTATAAAACGAAAATCAACATTGGCTTGTTTGTTTGGAGTTGGAGGGCTTTGAAATGCTGTAAAAGCGACGCGGAGATGGCGTTTATTATTCAACAGGTGAGTAAGGTCTTTTATTGAACAGATAAATTGACATATGTAGCTCTCTAACAGAATTCATTGTAAATGGTCATTGTGCAGGGATATTTTATGGCTGTTGTAGCGCTGTGACGTAATTTATTTTCAAGGAAGTACGTGTCTTAATGGGTAAACTTACAGTAACCTCTTCAGGTAGTCAGCTTAAGATCCTTTCCATCGAAACTGGTTATATCTTTTAAGCCTGTTAGGAATTTTTTATTAGCAGTAGCTCTCTCTCTCTCTCTCTCTCTCTCTCTCTCTCTCTCTCTTTCTCTCTATTTCCCCCTTCTTTTTTTTTTTGTTATGAGAGAGAACCATATTCATCCGCATAGTCACGCATAGCCGAAAAGCACAACCAAAACAATATTTTTTCCCCCGCTTAAAGCAGTGGTGCCCACATTTTTTTTTTTGCATGATGATCTACTTTTAAAATGATCAACTAAATGAGATCTACAAAAAAAAAAAAAAAAAAAAAAAATTATATTATAAAATAGAACAATTTTCAATTTTAACACTAAACTCAAAATACTTACAGCACAACAGATTACATTAGCCAGGGAATTTACCTTATTCTGATGACTTGCGCTGAATAGAATCAGACAGTTTTACATAATCTTTGTAGACAAAACACAACTGCCAATGTCTAAACTGGTGTCAATCAACACTGACGGAGCACATGCGATGGTCGGCAGTTCAAACGGATTCATTAAGTACAAGGAGGAGGATGCTTTTCCCAACTTCCTTAAAGCTGCAGTAGGTAACTTTTGTAAAAATGTATTTTTTACATATTTGTTAAACCTGTCATTATGTCCTGACAGTAGAATATGAGACCGATAATCTGTGGAAAAATCTAGCTCCTCTGGCTCCTCCCAGTGGTCCTATTGCCATTTGCAGAAATACACCGCTCCCGGTAAGAAACAACCAATCAGAGCCAGGAGGAGTGTCTTAGCAGTGTCAATCAAGCTCACGGATCACACCCCTCTCAGGCACAGCGCGCACAGGCGTTCAAATTCAAGATTACCGGTGTGCCGCAGCTTTGCTTATGCCGGACAAACAATCCAAACTGCCAATTCCTCAAGTGGCACCTGCTCATAAAATAAAGACGGGTAAACGGAAAAAGACACATGACGATGATAAAAAAAGCCAAAAAGAAAGGATTAGATAGAGCCCGAAAATAAAACGAGGGTAAATATCTGAGAGGCTTTTCCGAGGTGGAGGGAGCTACGTGTCCTGAAAGGATTAAAAACCGATGCAGAGTTAGCCACATTCCTGCTTGACAAGTAAGTATCCCTGCTTGATTTGTTTCATTTTTTAAGAACTACACAACTACGATAATTTCAAAACAGGCCTGCCCATCCCCTGCCTGATGCTTCCTCTTTTCCCCACCCATTGACTTCTTCGAAGTCGTTGTGGGTGTGAATTCCTCGTCGGAGCCCATTGACTCAGTGTCAAAACTCTAGCCGCATAACATACAGATCAAATGTCACGCACTGTGCAAAGCAACTATTGAAACCTACTAATTCACTGGCTTGTCATGTTGCTGAAATAATGTACTAGCAAACCTTATTTAGCATTACATATCGATAGAATAATTACTTGCATACTGTAATGTTAGTTACCGTTATATTATCTTACTAGCTATTTATTACTTATAGAAATAGTGCAACGTCATATAGTTACATTACATGTATTACAAAATACGTAATGTTTTGAGGACCAAGTTTGTAGTCAAAGTATGGGCAGGCCATAGTCAATGTAAATCATATTGTTGATGTTTCGTCCGTATCCGTGAATGTGCTATAACTGTTTATCCGCCGTCATCGGTGGCCCTGCTTGCTTACTAGCCTGCGCGTTCACGGTAGGCTCCGTTGTGATGGGGGAGAAGCTGTGGAGGGAGGGCTGTAGCCTAGCATAGAGCAAGGGGGAGTGACCTGTGAGTTGTGCTTGTTCAAATTTTCAGTCAATGTAACCCGTGACCCAGGTCCTACTTGCCCCGCTCTGCGCAGGCCTCGAACCTGGGTCTCCGGTGTGGGAGTCGGACGTTCTAACGAGGAGGCTAAAGGCTGCAACCCCTAGCGTCAGTCGCCAGAGCATCTCTTGAGATTAGAGGAGTGAGGTTTACTCGCACAGCAACTACTAGCTGGCCTCCGTTACATCAACATTTTCTAAAAACTCCCTACTGCAGGTTTAATTATCACTGTATTATACACTAACAAGCTCTATGTTTGAAAATGCAGAACATGAAAGAAATCGTGAATGTGTTCATGAAAATCGTCTGCTCAATACGTGCACGCTCACTTCAGAGATGGCTGTTTGTTTCGTGCGTATTTGGAGGAAGCCGACTTCGCGCTCTGTTCTCCGGCGGCTAGTTGTCATGGCAACTGAATAAACAAAAATCTTGCCTGGTGAAAATGTATTAGTCAAATGCAAGTCAGACAGAAACTAAAAGGATAAGAAAGGGCATCGTTATATTTCTTTTTATTAAAATTTAACAAAAGCATTTATTATAATTGTGTGCGATCTACCAGCATCGTCTTTGCGATCGACTGGTAGATCGCGATCGACCTATTGGGCACCCCTGGCTTAAAGGGCCAAGAGTTACGTGTAAAAAAAGAAAAATCTTACTGATTGCAAACTTGTTAATGGTAGTGTACATTTAAAAAAGTCCATATGTATTCCACTTGGGTTCCACATTTTAAATGACATATGGGTGATGATTTTGGATGAATTTTAATTGTTTAAGTGTTACTTTCAATTACTTTTTAATTACTTTTCAATAAATAGTAGTAAAATGTTACCTGATTGGTTACTTTTCATAATGAGTAGGCCTACTGCTGTATATGAGTCATTCCACGAAACCGGTACGATTTGGACTTGCACATTTTTAGATTTTTTTACCAAAATGTATTACTTTTCTGAACACCCCACAACATTAATGACATATTTAACTTCCAGAAAAAACATATTTTCCCATCTCAGGCATCAAATCCCTATTATTATTGGTCATTATTTTAAGTTATGGAGACTGTGGGAGCTCTCTGAATAATATTATAAAATGTATTTGTAATAAAATAAACATTTTGCTATTAATCAGATATTCCTCACACTAATTCAGTAATTGCAAATATAAAAGTTACATAAAATCTCACACTTTTGCTATACTAAAGCCTGAAATGGGCACTTTTTGTAACAGCAACTTCATCATTTTTGATCATAGGCTTAAGTTTAGAATTTGAACTAAAATCAGTATTCTTATGGTTGCTCTGAATATTTCAGACAGAATTCAACTAACTTTTAATTATTTTTTCATAAACTTAACAAAAAAACAAAAAAATGTAGGTGTGACAGGGTTGTGATTTTTTTTTTTTTTGCCCAAATTGACCACTGCACTAAATCTAGTGAATAAATGGAGAGTGCATGGCATGCATGATATTAAGAAATCATGAATAATGTTGAAATAACAAAGATAATTTTCACAAGTAATAGTTTTCTATCTTTAATCGATGTAACAGGGTCGAGTTGGTAAGCTTGACAAACACAATTTCACCACATAATTTAGTTATAATTATTAAAGATGGTGGTAACTGAAGACTTCTATGATGTCACTTCCTATTAATGATGTCACATAAGTATCAGGGTTCATTATTTTTATAGGGGGAGGATGGTTTGTGTAACGGGGTTGAGGGGTTACTGAGGTACAGAGCTAAATGTGATTTTAATGAATAATCATGAATTTACTTAGAAAAAAAACATTAGCAGCAAAAAAGCACAGATGGATATTTATGGGAATGGCAAAATGAATTGACTTTTTTTTCTCATTTTATTATATCCCAAGAACACTTTCATAGAAGGCCTTGAGTGACAAGACAAAATAGGTGGTGTCAACCGAAAAAAAAACTAAATTTCTAATATGAAGATAAAATGTATGTCATGTTTTTAAACAAGGAGACATTTCTCTGAGTACAAAAAGCTTTTAAAACTATATTTTGGTGACCCAATAGATAAAATACACTGAAAAAGGTCAAAGGGACTCAAATCGTACCGGTTTTGTGGAATTACTCATACTTTTAATAGTATGTCACAATGTGACATTTACATTAGACACAGACTTGCATCACATTTCTGGTATGCATTTAATCATTTCTTGCATTCCTTATGAATCAAACCCATGATCTTGGTGTTGCCAGCACTGTATCTTCCACTATTTGAACACATCCATACAACAAGACAACTGCCACCTCTCTGCCTTTCATCCTTTACTCAGCTACTAATTTAAAAATTATTTGTTATGTTCAGAAAATACGGTAAGGCCATATAAATGATCCCATTCTATGGCACAAAAAGGAAGTTGCTGGGAAATGAAATTGATGGCCTGCTACACTTGCGGTAAAATCGCATTCGCCTCTGCTTGTGTCCAGCTGGTCAGTATGTGGTGAGAGACATACGAAACGCTCGCTTCTAATCTGGGCATCTCAACACAAACACCACAAGATGAGTCCAAAACTGCTCTGGTTTCATGTTGCTTCCGTTTCCTTGCAAACTTACCATGGACCAGAAAGAAAGGCCTTAACAACAGTGCACACAAACCACAATTACAATCTAGGAAATCTTCATAGTCAGGATGCAGAAACAAAGTCAGTTTTGTGCAGTGGTTAGGAAAGAAAGAGAAAGACAGAAAGAAAGAGGAAGGATGGGATGATGAGGACAGATTTTTAAAGTGATTAGGAGATCATTCCGGTCTTATCTTGACCTGTCACATCACACAAGTGAGTGATGTAGTGCTTGGCCATGTCCATATGTCAGCGAGAGCGAGAGGGATCCCTTCTCTTATCAGCTTTATCTTCAAACAGCATGTGTGCTTGTGTGCTTTTTGAAAGAGAGTGTGTGTGTGTGTGTGTGTGTGTGTGTGTGTGTGTGTGTGTGTGTGTGTGTGTGTGTGTGTGTGTGTGTGTGTGTGTGTGTGTGTGTGTGTGTGTGTGTGTGTGTGTGCTTTTGTTTATATTACATTGTGGGGACCAAATGTCCCCATGATGTAATATAAACCTGAGTTCACCTACATCGTGGGGACCAGCCAGCGGTCCCCACAATGTAAATGGGTTTATAAATCATATAGAATGAGTTTTTGTGAAAAAGTAAAAGTTTGCACAGTTTCCTGTGAGGGTTAGGTTTAGGGGTAGGGGCAGGGTAGGGGGATAGAATGTACAGTTTGTTCAGTGTAAAATGCATTGAAGTCTATGGAAAGTCCCCACAATTCACAAAAACAAACGTGTGTGTGTGTGTGTGTGTGTGTGTGTGTGTGTGTGTGTGTGTGTGTGTGTGTGTGTGTGTGTGTGTGTGTGTGTGTGTGTGTGTGTGTGTGTGTGTGTGTGTCATTTCATCATGCAGTCCTTGTGCTTGTATGACAACACACTCACTGCCAGGGTTCATGCTGTTTGGAGTTATTGTGTCATTGTGTGTTTAATGATGCAGCGAAAATCAAGTAGATAGTTGGGACAGTCTTTAATTAGAGTTAATAGCTATTGAAATCATGAACACTGATCTGAAAACTGACAAAACTGGTGTTTTTACACACATCTGATGGTTTAATTAGAGGGTATTAGTTTACTTTCTTTACACTAAAAAAAAGAAAGTCTACTTTTTATGTACTTCTCAGAACTATACTTAAAATTACACTTAAAATACTTGACTTAAACTGACAGAAAAGTCAGTATATTTGGCCTATACTTGTACTCAATCTTTTGATCAAGATATACTTAAAAGTAGGCTATTCTAAATATACTTGGCTTGTAGTTGTTTACTCTTTTGATTGATTAGCCTATTAAATACTTTTTTCCACATAGTTTTACATACTGTCTTATAGTATGTAATACTGTCAATATACAATTTAAAATAATTATTTTCTAATTTAATTTATTTTAAAATGTAATTTATTCCTTTGATCAAAGCTGAATTTTCAGCATCATTACTCCAGGCTTCAGTGTCACATGATCCTTCAGGAATCATTCTAATATGCTGATTTGCCGCTCAAGAAACATTTCTGATTGTTATCAATGTTGAAAACAGTTGTGTTGCTTAATATTTTTGTGGAAAACGTGATGCTTTTTTTAAGGATTCTTTGATAAATAGAAAGTTCACAACAACATTTATTTTACATATAAAACTTTTGTAATTTTATAAATTATTCACTGTAAATATATGCTGAATAACATTTAATAATTTATTTGAACCCACATTTTTGAACAGTAGTGTATATTACTAAAACAAATCCATTAGGGCTCCAAGTATGAAATTACATACAGGTGAGTTAGCTGTAAATGAATGATTTTGGGTGAACTTTAATCTTTTAGCGTGTTACTTTAACTAAATTTAAGCTAAATTTAATGCATTTGAAATGAAAATGTGCATGGAGTATATTAATTAATTTACTCCAAACAATCCTTATTGGATGGATGGATGGATGGATGGATGGATGGGTAGATATAGAAAGAAAGAATGGTGTTTAAAACCATATTACATTAGATGATGGATGGATGGATGGATGGATATAGATAGAGATAGAAAGAAAGGTGTTTAAAACCATTCTACATTAGATGGATGGATGGATGGATTGATTTCTGCAGCATGGATTTAAATGCAGAATGGTGTTTAAAACCATATTACATTAGATGATGGATGGATGGTTGGATGGATGGATGGATGGATGGATATAGATAGAGATAGAAAGAAAGGTGTTTAAAACCATTCTACATTAGATGGATGGATGGATGGATTGATTTCTGCAGCATGGATTTAAATGCAGAATGGTGTTTAAAACCATACTTACATTAGATGGATGGATGGTTGAATGGATATAGATGGAGGTAGAAAGAATGGTGTTTTGGATGGGTGGATGGATGGATGAATGGTAGATATAGGTAAATATAGAAAGAATGGTGTTTAAAACCATATTTACATTGGATGGATGGATAGATGGATATATGGATGGATGGATGGTAGATATAGATAAAGATAGAAAGAATGGTGTTTAAAACCATATTTTTATTGGGTGGATGGATGGATGGATGGATGGATGGATTGATTTCTGCAGCATGGATTTAAATGCAGAATGGTGTTTAAAACCATACTTACATTAGATGGATGGATGGATGGATATAGATAGATAGAGATAGAAAGAATGGTGTTTTGGATGGATGGATGGATGGATGGATATAGATAGATAGAGATAGAAAGAATGGTGTTTTGGATGGATGGATGGATGGATGGATATAGATAGATAAAGATAGAAAGAATGGTGTTTTGGATGGATGGATGGATGGATATAGATAGATAAAGATAGAAAGAATGGTGTTTAAAACCATATTTACATTGGATGGATGGGTGGGTGGATGGATGGATATAGATAGAGATAGAAAGAATGATATTTTAGATGGATGGATGGATGGATGGTAGATATAGATAAAGATAGAAATTTAAACATAAAATACATAATGAATCATAGAGTACTGTTTAATTGAAAGCTGTAAGCATTGTCAGATTATCCAAAATATTTAATAAAAGAACACACAAGAAGCGTAGAACTTTATGAATGACATGATTCCAGTTCTACAGAACTCTGAATCACTCTGTGAATTGTTCTGCAGGCACAGATTCTGTGTGGGTCTGAGGAGGCTGAAAAATGAACACTCACAACATGCAGCTGTGTTTTCTATCATCTTAATGGCATCACTGGTACACAATAATTGGTTAAGATGTGATATAACTGACCTGCATTCCATTTTTAGCACTTCTCTTCCTCAAGCTCAGCTATTCTGCCACAGTCCCTGAAGCAGGACGCCCTGCAATTTCAGGACAATCACTTTTCCTCTTAGCCTAGAAACTGAGTGTGTGTTTCCAGCACAGGGGTCTTTGTTCAGCTTGTGAAGTCTGAGGACTGATCTAATGCATTGTTCCTGCAGAGGGTGGAGTGCAGGGTGAATAGTCTGATGAAGATGTTCCCACAGAACACATTCAGACACACACAGGAGATTGAGATATATCTTCACATGCTCATTTAAACATGTCACGCCAAAGGGTCTGTATGTATAGCACTCTAGAACAGAGCCTCATTCAGGGCCACAGAGGTAGGGGAGGAGAGAAGAACGTAGGTTCGGGGTTCCATTGAATCCATTGGATTTGAATGACTTCATAACGTCTCAATTACACACATCTCCAACTTTCTGATTTCAGACGTGCTTTCACGCTAAATTCAAAGCGTTGTACGAAACCACCGGGGAGCGTGTGAGAGTTTTAGGGTGTGGTGGAGGACATCCTGAGAGAGACTGTTGATGCTAGACATTTCTATTTGTTGCTGTGAAGATTGGGGAGGTGTGTCTCTGGTGCCCCCTGGTGGGCAGGGTGAGAACTGCAGCGTCGCAAATATCGCAAGAAGCAATTACTGATCGGTTTGTTCCTTAAACAGCTGGTTCTGATTCACAGCTGCAAAAGACTGTTTGTATTATTTTAACGAGACACATATGTGAAGTGATAAACTAGGTATTGAAGTGATATTTTTACACAAACTTATTTTTAGGTGCTGATCTGTTGGTTTTGTTTGTCTGTGTAAGATTAATTGTGTGAAAAGATGTTCACCTCATCACTCCCTCAGCTTATCTTTCCCATGACTCCCTGCTCTGGTCTCCGTGGGTGACGGCCTGGCCCCTCCCTCTCTTAGCCGAGCCTTTCTCTTGTATGAATGGAGCCGGTTTACATCTCCATCTCAGGGTCAGGGTTGGGAGTGTGTGAGTGTGTGAGTGTGTGAGTGTGTGAGTGTGTGAGTGTGTGAGTGTGTGAGTGTGTGTGTGTGTGTGTGTGTTTTGCACAAAGTGTCCGTATGCTGGAAATACATCTCAAATGTATCACCGTTGCTTGGCATGATAAGTTTAAGCAATATCCCACTGGTTAACACACTCACACACACACATACGCACAAGAGTCTGTAGACTCCATTGAATTACAGTATGTCAGCGTTGTCATGACTACAGCAGCATGAGAGAGAATACCCACAGAGCTTCTCAGAAAATACTGAAATTACACTGTCATAGGTCATTTCCATGACGACGCCCTTGATTTAGCACCAATCTCATCCTCATTAGTTGTCTGAAACAATGCCATGGTCACTGTACACCGTCTGTTTCTGATGCTCAGACATAAAGAACTCCTGCTCCCTAACATATAGTTCAAACAAACAACAAACACAAGTCAGTTTGATTTATAGTGGTTCAGTCCCATTAAACTGTATTCACAGTTAACCAAGCTATTCATGAACACATATGCCACACTGTGTACATTTCCCATTTTAACAGAGTACCTTTACTTGCAGTCCAGTATACACTTGGAATTGGTTTTATAATATAATATAATATAATAATTGTGGGTAACACTTTACAATTAGCTTTCATTTGTTAAAGGGGTGGCTGATTATGGTTTCACTTTTTACCTTAGTGTGTAATGTTGCTGTTTGAGCATAAACAACTTATGTAAAGTTACGACACTCAAAGTTCAATGCAAAGTAAGATATTATCTTTCAAAGAAGTAACTGTTTAAGGACTACAACAAACGGCTGCAAGGGACTAAAATGAGCATCTTCCTGGGTTAGTGACATCACTAACTCTAAAATTGACATAAACCCCGCCCCATGAACACGCAACAAATGGGGTGCTTTAGAGAAGAGGAAGAGTTGTTGTAGTAGAGTGTTGTTTACCATGCCGTCATTTTACACTGGACTGCTTCACAAACAAGGGTCAATTCAATGCTGGATTTGCACAAAAGATTAACATGACGGCACATGCTAGTCAATGAGTTGAATCAACTCCACAGCAACTATATAAATGTATCCACTAACCATTCAGAAACGTACAGTTTCATTCTAAAAGTTGTAACTTCTTCCTGAGTCTCTCCATCAGTGTCGATTCCGGTTTGAACAATGTAAGGCTGAACACCGTTACTGACAATCCTCATTTTGGCTGCGTGAGATTCTCCAGTTTTGTTGTTATTGAGCAAACAAAGCACGAGCTGTCAAAGCTCCACCCTCCTTTTGGAAAGCGGCCGGGAGCAGCTGCTCATTTGCATTTAAAGGGACACTCACAAAAACGGTGTGTTTTTGCTCACACCCAATAGGGGCAAATTTGTCAAGCTATAATAAATGATCTTTGGGGTATTTTGAGCTGAAACTTCACAGACCTGGGGATATCAGAGACTTAAATTACATCTTGTAAAAGGGCATTATAGGTCCCCATTCAACATTAGTTAATACATTAACTAACATAAAAAATACACAAAATAACATAAAAATACAGTCATTCATTGTTCATGTTAATTCACAGTACGTTATCTAATGTTAACAAATACAACTTTTGATTTTAATGTTGATTTTAGTAAATGTTGAAATTAACATTAACTAAGATTGATAAATGCTATAGAAGTATTGCTCATTCTTAGTTCATGTTAACTAAAGTAGTTAACTAATGTTAACTAATGAAACCTTAAAGTGTTAGCTAATTGGGTTATAATATAATAACACAAAAATGTGGTTTTACCAGCTTTACATTGCAGGAGTTTTTGTATAAGTCTTGTATACGTTTTTTACTATATTTTCAAAACTGTGTGTATTTTAAAATTCTTACATCAGTACAATGTTTTGCCCCATAGACTTCCATTAAATTCTTTACTGCAAACACAATTTTAGTTTTGTTTGTTTTTTCAAATTGAAGGATGACACTAAATCTTTTTCTGTTGATAGAGCTTGTAATGAATCCATATTTGAAATTTATTAAATTTTAGTAAATTAGTAAGCTGAGTCAGGGTAAACAAAGAGTGAAAAAGAGTTGGTGGGAGAGAAAGAGAGTGTGAGCTTAAGAAAAAGAAAGAGGGAAAGAAGAATAGGATTCCTGTAGGGATAAAAAGGCAAGGGAAACGTCTCTCTCAGCACGGATAAATATTTGGGATAAGCCTGGTTTTCTCATGTAAAGTGGATCCAAGCTCTGAATCCAGAGCCCACACTACACACACACACACACACACACACACACACACACACACACACACACACACACACACACACACACACACACACACACACACACACACACACACACACACACACACACACACACACACACACACACACACACACACACACACACAGACACACACACGCAAGTGGCCAAATTTAACTACGTTAAGAGGTGCAGATTAGCTCTCTCCCTCTCTCTCCCTCTCTCTCTCTCTCTCTCTCTCTCTCTCTCTCTCTCTCTCTCTCTCTCTCTACTATCTCTATCTCTATCTCTCTTTCTCTCTCCCTGTCATATTCTTACTCACTCTCACACATCACAAACAATGGCACACACTCATGTGTGAAATGAGCTTGATGAACACACGCACGCACACACACACACACAGCACCTCACAATACATGTGCTGGCATCCTAATCCAGCCTTAGAGAGGGGTCTGGAACGGGCTCTCTTTCAGGGCTCTAGAGGAAAGGGAGGAGAGGAAGGGAGTTCATTGACAACAGTTGCATTTGAGTGAGGATTTGGTTGATGATTTCATAAGGAATGCTCGAGTGAGCAGCAATGGACCCCCAGGCTTCTCTTCGGCCCCTCCTACCCCTCATCTCTGGTCATTTACTCTGCTGGGGGCGTTTGTCCTCAAAAAGCCCCCCTCTAGAAACTTTATTTTTCTGTCCAAGTATAATAGACAGAACCCTTCTGCCTTCCTCCACACACAAGCGCACACTCCTGTTTCCCTCCTTTCACATACACAATTACACTTATCCTTCATATACAGTGCCATTATCTGTTATGAGTAGATTTTGTATAAGTCATGTCTCAGGCTATTCGCATTCTCATAAACTCATAAATTGCATCATAAATTCGATCTCAGCAGCAGATGACTGTTTATAGAAGCACATCACAGTAAAGTGATGTCTGGACTGCAGGATCCACACCAGCATATTCAGAACTCTCGTAAGAGAGTCTCCTCTGCGTGACCTGTTTATCTGCTATTGAGCCTTATAGATTTACATATGTATGTCAAATACATTCTGTCAATAGTGCATTTATGCAAATTGAGAAATTAGTTTTTGTTCCAAAATTAAATTTAATAAAATGAATTCATATTTTAATTTTTTGCAGTAATCTTTAAATAGCGGTTACTTTAGTGACATGTAAGTGAAATTTTGCACATTTTGCAAAAAAAGTTATTTTGTCCATTGTCTATGCATTACAGCATTAGTTCACCCAAGAATAAATGAATGAATAAAAAAAATATCCCTCAATCTACACACCTTCTAGCCATCCTAGGTGACTTTCTTCGCTCAGCCAAACACAATCAGAGTTATATTCAAAATATCCTGGCTCTTCCAAGCTTTATAATGAGAGTGAATGGTACCCAAGATTTTGAAGCCCAAAAAAATGCATCCATCCATCATAAAAATAATCCATACTGCTCCAAGGTGTTAACAAAGGCCTACTGAAGTGAAGCAATGGGTTTTTATAAGAAAAATATACATATTTAAAACTTTACAAAATAATCACTGGCTTCCAGTAATGGCAGAACGCAGTTCCAGTGAAAGAGTGACCTCTGACCTGATGTAGGAGTAGTGTAAGCTTAGACGCCTCTTGCGGTTCAAACAAATAGGGCTGTGCAACAAACTCAAGCTCCTCTTTTATTGAAATCCCCTGACATTTCTCTTTAAAAATGATCATTTTCTAATTCATGACCCGTGTTCATGACCATGTTTACTCTTGGCATCAACAAGTGACCTGTATCTGGATGTTGTCCAGACACATATTAAAAAGACGAGTAAATGTGTTTACGATTGAAATCTTATCTGCATGTCCTGGTCCTGAGGTAGTCAAGGCTGCAGTCTCGGTGTGATCTAAACGCTATCAATTCACCATATCTGTATTCTCAGACTGACGTCACACAGCTATCATTATGGCTATCATTATGCCTCAATGTAGCGTAACATGTGGTGCCAATGCGCTTCGGGCGACCCAAGTTCGAGTCCCGGCTCGTTTTTTTTTTTTGTTTTTTTCGATCCCGTCCCCCTCTCTCTCTCTCCCACTTCGCTTCCTATCTAATCACTGTCCTATCGTAAATAAAGGCAAAAAAATGTCAAAAATAAATCTTTTAAAAGTGTGTCCTGGTGGGTGATGATCTAATCTGCTTTAATGGATGCATGTCTAGCTCAAACAGTAGAGCATGGTGCTAGCAACTCCAAGGTCATGGGTTCGATTCCCATGATGTATGAACTGATAAAATGTATACCTTGAATGCAATGCAAGTCACTTTGGAATAAAAGCATCTGCTGTAAACCATGTTAATGCAAAGTGTAAAAAGGACCTTAAGCACAAAGTGTGTACTACGTACATTTAATCATCAGCATAGTACATGTGTACAGTGTTTATGCACTATTCATATCATAGCTTACTTCACTCTTAAAAATAAAGGTTCTTTATTGGCATTTATGGTTCCATGGTGAACCTTTAACATCCCTTTCCATTGCACAAAAGGTTTTATATTGTAGATAATGGTTCTTTAGATTATTAAAAGTTTCTTCACAGTAAGAAGTTCTGTTTTAGAACTGTTTACCTAAAGGTTCTTTGGGGAACCAAACGAGTGTATGGTAAATTTTGCCGAGACAGACAATCAGACTAAGGACTGTGCTTTTTTTCCACTCTATCACCCATGCCCATGTACTATGTTTTCAAACTTATTCATTGTTTCTATTTGGTATTCATGTGCGGAATAAAACTAATATGTATATTCACTTTCTTATCTATTCTATTACATATACTTCAACATTCATGCATGCAGTCCACTCCTATCTCTCTCTAACATACATTCTGGGCTTCATTAATATTCTCCAGATACGTTCCTGCATGCGACTTGGCTTGGTTATTTTTTAGAGTTATTAGGGAGGGGGCTAATTGTGCTTATTATGCATGAAAATGGGGCAGAATAATTAAAATAAACAAGAATCAGGTCAGAGGTCTGAACAATGGTAGTGCACAGGATTTCAATATTTTATTTTCAAGTGTTTATCTCCTATTTTCACCTGAGTTGTGAAAGCCATGTGTGTGCATGCAGAAAAATACTACTCATTATTTGGAAATATTCCTCAATATTCAGCTTTAATTCTCTGTGTTACAGAGCAAACAACTGGTGGAACAGAAAGAGCTATTAAAGAAGTTAATAACTCTGCAAGCATACTGATTTCGCATAACAAACACATGCAAAAAAAGTTTTTTGTGAGCTGGGGGGGTGCATATGTACTCTAAAAATCGTGGAGTTATGGTATATAAATAGATCCTTAGCTCATTTATCACCATTTATTCTATCTTTCCTCCATTGTAGCTCTCACTTTTTCTTTAAAGATCTATCAGGGGTGGAGCTTAGAGTTTGTTTTGTAACTACAATTCTCATGCCCATCCATTATGGACCGAAAAATACACCTGTCCCTTTCTGCAATCCTCTAATACTTTACAGGAATGTGAACCTGTGAAATTGTATTAGAAACGATCAGATCTGTGGGACCAAGAGCAGGTTCATTGTTTATATTGCCGTGCACTGAATACAGTATGAGGTCTCTGGAACAGAATGAGATTATTTTGAATAATGAAACTGTAGTAGGTTGATGGCGTGGGCTCTGGTGTTCGGCAGCTGTGGATCTTCTCTTTATTAATTCTGTTCTGGTTGAACAGAGACACAAGAGTGATTTGCCGCCCTGGAGCCAAGCGCTGTAATGCGATTTGAGCACAGTAGCATACAGATGCTATATTATGTACACACATACACACAGGACAAAGTTATTACTGTTTTAGTTCCCCTGGAAACCTAATTTGTACTGCATGTGTGCTGGAATTGTCCTGTAGGTGCACTTAGAGAGTTTGCTCTTGTAAGCATTCATTCATCCTCTCAGGGCCACACAGAATCACCGGCCACAGAATTGAAACACCCATCATATACACATTTTTTTGGGCATAATTCTTCCATAGCACATTCATTTATGAAACATTTGGGCTCATTTGATTATGCTTTCCAGCTAATAAGAGTGCACTACTCTCAGCTATTTTTATTTTGAAAGAATTCCATAGAGTTTCCCACAAATTCAGAGCAAAATTCTGTAGTCTCCCAGTCTCCCAACCTGCTCATACTTGATATTTTACATACCCAATGATTTATTCTGATGATGATTTATTAAATGATGTCTCACACTGTGCTCAAAATACCCCACATACATTTATTTTTGCTTGTCAAATTTGCCTCTGTTTGGCTGTGAGCAAAAACACGGCATTTGTGTGCGTCCCTTTAAATGCAAATGAGCTGCTGCTCCCTTTCCAGAAGAGGGCGGAGCTTTAACAGCTCGAGCTTCAGATACTTAACAACAACAAAGCTGGAGAATCTCATGCAGCCAAAATGAATTTATGTCAGTAACTGTGTTCAGCCTTACATTGTTCAAACTGGAGTTGGACACTGATGGAGAGATGTTTCTGAGTGGTTAGTGGAGAAATGTATGTAGTTGCTGTGGAGTTGATTCAACTCATCAACTAGCATGTGCTGTCATGTTATTCTTTTGTGCAAATCCAGCAATGAACTGACCCTCGTTTGTGAAGCAGTCCGGCGTAAAATGATTTGCACAAATGCAGTGCTCAGCGTAAATGAGTAACCCTCTTGGAAAAGTAACATTTTAAACAATATCTCAATGAACACAAAAACATTTTCCAAAATGTTGCCAAGACTAAGTTTAATATAACATCTGTTTAACTTATAACATGAAAGTAAGGTTAATAATATAACTTGGAGAACTAAATTTTCAGTTTTACTCAAATTAGGGTGATGCAAAAATGAGTACACCCCACTGAAAGTCTCTGGACCAAAGCTAAATTTTAGACTACAAATGTCTAATTTAACAAGATTTCAACCACAGGTGAGTCTAATTATTCATTACACAGGTGTCCAGCAGACAGTTGACTATAAAAGGGTGTTAAAACCCCTTCCCAATTTATGCTGTCAGCAATGGCACCACATGGAAGAGAAATGTCACAAGACCTGAGAAAGAAAATCATTTCTTTACACCAGAAAGGTGAAGGCTACAAGAAGATCAGAATACTGTAGCAAAAGTGGTACAAAAAATTAAAAAAGATGGAACTGCAACCATCACACAGAGACGTCCAGGTCGTTCATAGAAGTTAACACCTCAACAGAAGCGTCTTCTGATGAGAAGGGTTGAAGAAAATCAGCCTGCAATTTCACTGCAGTTATCTAAAGAAGTAGAAAGCCAAACTGGGGTGACTGTTTACCGTGACACAATACGCCGTACACTGCGGAGGAATAGCATGCATGGGTGCCGTCCACGAAAGAAGTCGATCCTAAAGCCCAGGCACAAAAAGCCCACCTAGAGTTTGCCAGGGCCCATGCTGACAAAGATGAAGACTACTGGGACTCTATACTCTGGAGTGATGAGACGAAGATAAATGTTTTTGGAACTGATGGCTTCAAAACTGTATGGTGTTGCAAAGGTAAGCAATACAAAGAAAAGTGCCTACAGTGAAACATGGTGACAGTGTCCTCATGTGGGGCTGCATGAGTGCTGCTGGTGTCAGGGAGCTGCATTTCATTGATGGCATCATGAATTCACAGATGTACTGCTCTATACTGAAAGAGAAGATGCTACCATCACTCCTTGCCCTTGGTCGTCGTGCACTTTTCCAACATGACAATGATCATAAACGCACATCTAAGGCCACTGCTGGATTTCTGAAGAAGAACAGGGTGAAAGTGATTCAATGGCTCCTGATCTGAACCCAATCGAACACCTATGGGGAATTCTGAAGAGACAAGTTGAGCATCACTCTCCATCCAGCATCCAGTCTCTAAAAAGAGGTTATTCTTGAAGAATGGAAAAAGATAGATGTTGCAAAATGTCACCAACTTGTTCATTCCATGCCTAGAAGACTTGGTGCTGTCATTAAAAATCATGGAGGCCATACAAAGTACTAGATGTAGTAGTTTTTGTTGTGAGGTGTACTCATTTTTGCAGCACCCTAATTTGAATTAAACTGAAAAATATGTAATCTTAGTTATATTATTAACCTTACTTTAATGTTATAAGTTAAACAGATGTTAAATTAAACATAGTCTTGTCAACATTTTGGAAATTGTTTTTGTGTTCATTGAGATATTGTTTAAAATGTTTCTTTTCAAAGGGGGTGTACTCATTTACGCTGAGCACTGTATATAACACTTTACCTACATTTACATAATTGAAATTCAACCTCAGTGTCTCAGATGCAGAGAGTCTATGGAGACTCTTATGTTCGTTGGTATATCCAGCAGCCCATACCTGGTATATGTAAATGTTGGGGTCTGTGATGTCACCAACCCGGGAAGAAGCTCGTTGTAGTCCCTACCAGTCATTTGTTGTTGTCCTTAAAAAGCGATTTCTGTTAAAGAAATGAACATTGAACTTTGAGCATCGTAACTTTGCAGATGATATTTATGCTCAAACAGCAACATTGCACACTAAATAAAGTTAAAAAGTGAAAACAAAATCAAGGACACCTTTAAGTCCTGGTCATTATTGTTATTTGAAAAGAAAAAAAAAACCTGTGTAAAGTTCTTCAGAATATCTACTTTTATGTTCCACAGCAGAATGAGTGTCATCTAAATTTTGGAAGACATTAGGGTGAGTAAATGATGACAGAATTTGAATTTTTTGGCACCCTATCCCTTTAACTCTCTTTTTTATATCATTTCTAATTCACCAAAAAATTCTGAATTATCTGCTTTGGCACAATGACAGGAAGTTTGAAATTGGGTTTAATTAGTCATCAGATCCATCATTTTATTAGTAGAGTCACTACAACCTCAGAATAAGATCCACATTATCAGTATTAATTATTACGTCAGACGCATGGTCGTTAAGCTAACGAGCTGAGGTTCTGGTCTAGAATTAACGGAGACGCCATACATAATTAACAGTCAAAGTCTTCCTCTGTGCTATTAAAAACCAATTTACACTGCGGCTGCACCCCACTAATGCCTGCAAGAGGAATTACACTCTCACCACATCTGGCACAGATCATTTTCTTTCCAGGTTCCTATCTGTCCTCCCTCTTCCTGCATCTCTCATTCTATTTCCAATACTCCTCCTTAGATCCTGTCTTTCGTCTTTCTCTTTAGATGTCTCTGTTTACACCTTTCTTGCATTCCCAAATCAAGCCTCTTTTCCGTTTTGGATAAAAGAAACCATTAAAATCACAACGTCTTAATAAGCCACATACCCTGTGCCTCTGCAGGGATAAAAAAAAAATATATGAGAGAGATAGAGGAATGAATAGAGGGAGATGAGCAGTTGCGAAAGCAGGTGTTTTCTGGTTGTTTTGCTCTGGAGATTCTGTGTCTGTCTCGCTGAATTCATTTCCTGTGTCCATCCCCTGATGACTGGCTGATTATCACAGGAAGATGTAGCTCACCTTATCAGGTGGCGCTGAGACTACTGAAGTACTTGGTTTGATTTGTAGAATTATCCACCATAATGGGCTATGCTTACTCCTACACACAGGCACACACAGGCACACACAGGCACACACACACACAATTAGTACAAAGTCTACTTTAAAGTACTTTTGTTTTTAAAGATTTATTTTTGCCATTTTTGCCTTTATTATGATAGGACGGTAAGCGAAGGGGGGAACGGGTTTTATTTGTTTTAAAGGTGCCCTAGAACTTCTTTTTAAAAGATGTAATATAAGTCTAAGGTGTCCCCTGAATGTGTCTGTGAAGTTTCAGCTCAAAATACCCCATAGATTTTTTTTAATTCATTTTTTTAACTGCCTATTTTGGGGCATCATTAACTATGCACCGATATATAGGTTGCGGCCCCTTTAAATCTCCCGCTCCCCCGCCCCGGAGCTTGCGCTTGCCTTGAACAGCATAAAAACAGTTCACACAGCTAATATAACCCTCAAAATGGATCTTTACAAGATGTTCGTCATGCATGCTGCATGTATGCGTCGGATTATGTGAGTATTGTATTTATTTGGATGTTTACATTTGATTCTGAATGAGTTTGATAGTGCTCCGTGGCTAAAGCTAACATTACACGTTGTTGGAGAGATTTATAAAGAATGAAGTTGTGTTTATGCATTATACAGACTGCAAGTGTTCAAAAATGAAAATGGCGACGGCTCTCTTGTCTCCGTGAATACAGTAATAAACGATGGTAACTTTTAACAGTACATTAGCAACATGCTAATGAAACATTTAGAAAGACAATTCACAAATATCACTAAAAATCTCATGTTATCATGGATCATGTCAGTTATTATTGCTCCATCTGCCATTTTTCGCTATTGTTCTTGCTTGCTTACCTAGTTTGATGATTCAGCTGTGCACATCCAGACGTTAATACTGGCTGCCCTTGTGTAATGCCTCAATCATGGGCTGGCATATGCAAATATTGCATATGTTACGTAACAGTCAGTGTTATGTTGAGATTCGCCTGTTCTTCTGAGGTATTTTAAACAAATGAGATTTATATAAGGAGGAAACAGTGGAGTTAGAAACTCACTGTATGTCTTTTCCATGTACTGAACTCTTGTTATTCAACTATGCCAATATAAATTCAATATTTAATTCTAGGGCACCTTTAATAATCTTTTGTAGTGCTTTGTGTTGAATGACATTCTAAAGCACAAGTACTTGATTTTAATTTGAACTGTAATGTTTTTTTTTGATATTACATTTAAAGTTAATACATTTTCAATGTACTAAAATGTAACTTCATGATTACAAATGTGTAATTACAAATATATTTAAATGCATGACATACAAGTTCCAATAGAAAATATATTAAAGTATAGTTTATCATAGTTATACATTCAGCAGTGCACTTTAACATATTTCAAAGACAATAGAAGTAATTATAAAATCGCATATAAAAATGTACTTTAAGTTAAAGGTGCAGTAAGCGAAGTTTGAAAAACACTGTTGAAAGTGGATCGGACAGCAACAAAAAAAAACTCTTGTAGCCAATCAGCAGTAGGGGGCTTATACATTCATAAGGGGGAGGTGTCTGTGTTGCATAGCATTTTTGTGATTTTGGGGGTGGGGCTGTCAACATAGGGGTGTGATCCTTTTGGGTAGGGGTGTGTTTGTTATGGTGATTTCAAATATCAACAGTGTCTCTCAGAAATAGCTTACTGCACCTTTAATTTAATTTAACATGCAATGAAGTCTCCGTAAAAAAAATACACTCAGTTTAAACTTAAGTATTATTTCCGTAATAGGTACTATATTTCACAGTATGCTAAAGTGAACTTCAAGATTTAATCAAACCCCTAACCAAGTAATGAACTTTAGTGCCATAATACCATAAGTTGTGTGGCTTGTTGAAGGAGAGCTTTGCTTATAAGTCTGTATTAAGTGCTGTATAAAGTCCCCTGCAGTATGTGAGATAGATGAATTTGCTTTTCTCTGTCTGTCTGTCTGTGTCAGCTCTGGTTATCGTCAGTGATTGTGTATGGTGAGTGAAGGTGAGAGCCGGGTACAGTCTCTGGCCTTATGCCATGTTTATCCTAACCTTCAACACTGTGTCGTGCGTCACCACAGAGATGGAGATGGCCTGTTGCATCCTGACACAAACATGACATTAATCACACACACATAGATAAGCACCAACATACACAGTCATCTCAAAAGCAGCTTGGAACTGACCTATCATAACTGATCACAAATAATCTATGATTAGCTATCGTATCCATCTGAGAGCAATGTTCACAGACATACCTGTTTTAAAAGGTGCTTATTTGTAAAAATCTTACGTTACGGGGCTTACAGGTGCTGGTCATATAATTAGAATATCATCAAAAAGTTTATTTATTTCACTAATTCCATTCAAAAAGTGAAACTTGTATATTTATATATTTTATTCATTACACACAGACTGATATATTGTAAATGTTTATTTCTTTTAATTTTGATGATTATAACTGACAACTAAGGAAAATCCCAAATTCAGTATCTCAGAAAATTTGAATATTGTGAAATGGTTCAATATTGAAGACACCTGGTGCCACACTCTAATCAGCTAATTAACTCAAAACACCTGCAAAGGTCTTTAAATGGTCTCTCAGTCTAGTTCTGTAGGCTACACAATCATGGGGAAGACTGCTGTCTTGACAGTTGTCCAAAAGACGACCATTGACACCTTGCACAAGGAGGGCAAGACACAAAAGGTCATTGCAAAAGAGGCTGGATGTTCACAGATCTCTGTGTCCAAGCACATTATTAGGGAAGGAAAAGATGTGGTAGAAAAAAAGTGTACAAGCAATAGGGATAACCGCACACTGGAGAGGATTGTGAAACAAAACCCATTCAAAAATGTGAGGGAGATTCACAAAGAGTGGACTGCAGCTGGAGTCAGTGCTTCAAGAACCACTACGCACAGACGCATGCAAGACATGGGTTTCAGCCGTCGCATTCCTTGTCAAGCCACTCTTGAACAACAGACAGCGTCAGAAGCGTCTAAAGACAAAAAGGATTGGACTGCTGCTGAGTGGTCCAAAGTTATGTTCTCTGATGAAAGTAAATTTTGCATTTCCTTTGGAAATCAGGGTCCCAGAGTCTGGAGGAAGAGAGGAGAGGCACACAATCCACGTTGCTTGAGGTCCAGTGTAAAGTTTCCACAGTCAGCGATGGTTTGGGGTGCCATGTCATCTGCTGGTGTTGGTCCACTGTGTTTTCTGAGGTCCTAGGTCAACGCAGCCGTATACCAGGAAGTTTTAGAGCATTTCATGCTTCATGCTGCTGACCAACTTTATGGAGATGCAGATTTCATTTTCCAACAGGACTTGGCATCTGCACACAGTGCCAAAGCTACCAGTACCTGGTTTAAGGACCATGGTATCCCTGTTCTTAATTGGCCAGCAAACTCGTCTGACCTTAACCCCACAGAAAATCTATGTGGTATTGTGAAGAGGAAGATGCGATATGCCAGACCCAACAATGCAGAAGAGCTGAAGGCCACTATCAGAGCAACCTGGGCTCTCATAACACCTGAGCAGTGCCACAGACTGATCGACTCCATGCCATGCCGGAGCCCCAACTAAGTATTGAGTGCTGTACATGCTCATACTTTTCATGTTCATACTTTTCAGTTGGCCAAGATTTCTAAAAACCTTTCTTTGTATTGGTCTTAAGTAATTAAATTTAAATAAATTTTCTGAGATACTGAATTTGGGATTTTCCTTAGTTGTCAGTTATAATCATCAAAATTAAATTAAATAAACATTTGAAATATATCAGTTTGTTTGTAATGAATGAATATACAAGTTTCACATTTGAATGGAATTAGTGAAATAAATCAACTTTTTGATGATATTCTAATTATACGACCAGCACCTGTATATTAAACCTTAGTTCAATTAGGACATTTAAATAGCTTTTATAAACGAGGGACTGAATGTTTGGACTGCCACACTGACATCTCCACACTTTTTTTTCTTTCTTTCTTTTTTTCTTCTCTGTGCTGTGTCAAACATGTTTATCTGCTTCCTGTCACTGGCACCAGAAAGAAAACAGGAGTCTGACAGACTGGCCTCAGCTCAGTGAGGAGAACATCTCATGCAGGTACTGTAAGTAGGGCACAGACACAAACACACACGCAACTGTAGCATCATGGGTGTACCAGTACTGTATGTGCACAAACACCCCCAGAGACATACACATAAAAATTAAAAATGCATCGATTTGTTTTTGTAGACTACATACTGCGAATACCAAATACTATGGAAGCTTGTTTCCGCCACTTAATAAGAAAAAAAAAATAAAAAAGGTAATTGCTGACTTTTTTTCTCACACTGTAAAAAATTATTTTCATGTTTTATCATAATTTTTTTTCTTTTGTCAGATCAACTTAGATAATTAATGTAGTTCTGATAACATAATATTTGGAGTTTCTGTTGATTAAACCAGTCTTCTTCATTGTATTAACTAAAATTTTTAATTTGGACTTTATAACTTGTAATTGTGTTTATATCTTGCAATTCTGAGAAAAAAAAGTCAGAATTGTGAGATATATAAACTCACAATTGTGACAAAAATAGGCAAATTGTGAGATAAAAAAAAGTCGCACTTACCTTTTTTTTTTAAGTTTTTCGACAGAAACTAGCTTCCATAAAATACAGCACAGACCTTCATGGATTAATAACAAGACATTCAGATCTGTGCACCTTTCTGCAGGGGAAAAAAAAAAAAATCACAAAACCTTTTAACTAGGAGACTTTTGCATGCAAAAAAGCAAGATACCAAAATCTGCAATCAAATCAGAGAACTCATGTTGAAACCCCCAGCATAAACAAGCCTGGACTAACATGCAATTCATCATGGTTTATGCTGGAGTTTGTCCATTTGGTCCTGGCTGGTTTATGCTAGTTAGAGCTGGTATAGTGCTGGTCAGCATCCCGTTCATGTAAAACATACCTTATGCTGCTAACCCTGGGCCTAACAGAAAACCTTCTACATTTTTTAATTTTTTGAGGACATCATTAAAAGGAGGTTAGGTACACATACATACACACAGGGAAGCTCTACCTGGTTAACAGCTGTAAGTCTCTCTCCCACAGAAATACATGTGCTGTAAAATATTATGTCTGCCACATGAGGTGCTACAGGTCAAAGGTTAAGCATGTAATGCCACACAGATGTTCATATGACTCTGAACACACTACACATGTCTTTGAACACAAACACTCAGTGCTGGGGTCAGACGGGCTGACCTACAGTAAGGCTTTTGTTGTAAACAGGGAAAGTGTTTATGAGCCGGCCATGACAGCTGAACCTGCAAGCCATGTTTCCTTCTGATTTTAATAAGCTGAGTGAAAAGAATCTCTCTCCTACCCTCTTTTTCCCTCTCTGTCCCTTTTTGTGCTCTGTTTCTAACTTCTCTGTGGTCATTTTTATTTTGATATGAGCATGACCTTGGCAAGCTTCACTTTGTGACTTCCTTCTGAACTGTGTCAGCTGAAAAGGAGGATTGTTTGGGTAACTTGAGTTGATTTTGCATTACCCTACGTGAGATGGGGATCAAAACCTGACACAGATGGGTAAAACTGAATAAACAGTGGCTCAAAGCATGACCATTTACCTTGAGGGTTTTTTTTTTTTTAATCTAAGATGTTTAAACAGACCAGTGATTCATCTTCAATTCACAGACGGTTCTGGTGCTGATTGCTCCATTATCAGACTTCAGCCCTGTAGTTGCACACAGACACATTCATATTTGAAGAAAGCAACAGGCCTCCTTTGTTAGCAAATGAGCCGCTGTGACTTAATGAGCAGCTTAAGGGAGTAGGTTTGTTCCCCGATAATGAGAGAAGAGGAAGAAGAATAGATAAGAGAGTGGTTATGAAAAGGAGTTACAGTGTTCACAGGGGAGTCGGTCTTCGCCTTCTGCCATCATCATTATAAGGGTCCATTTCTCCCAGGAAAGCATGTAAAGCACAAACATTCTTAACTATTTTTAGCATTTCATCCAAAAGTTCTACATTTCTGTCTCTCGTTATTACCCACCATCTATCTGCTGTTATGTAATTATAAAGTTGATCTCAGTGAACCCTGAAGCTGTCAAAACGCTAATTAAAGCACCTCTGATAAAATATCAAAACCAAAAATTACACTACCATTCAAAGGTTTGGTGTCAGTAAGACTTTTTTTAAAGAACATTAATACTTTTATTCAGCAAGGACCCGTTAAATTGATCAAAAGTGAAGGTAAAGACATTTATAATGTTCTAAAAGATTTCTATTTCAAATAAATGCTTTTTATTCATAAAAAAATCCTGAAAAAAGGATTTTTTTCAGAAGTAACGAAAAAAATCTGAAGCAGCACAACTGTTTTCAACACTGATAATAATAAGAAATGTTTCCTGAGCAGCAAATCAGCATATTAGAATGATTTCTGAAGGATCATGTGACACTGAAGACTGGAGTAATGATGCTAAAAATTCAGTTTTGTCATCCCAGGAATAAATTACATTTTAAAATATATTGAAATAGAAAAGGTTTGTTGTAATTGTAATAATACACACAAGAAAAGTGTTGATAAACTAGTCAATGTGTTTGATTGACAAATGGTTGGATAGCAATGGTATCCTGGGATGCACCATAAGTTAGTGTCACGGGTGTTTGCAAGAATACAGACGAAGGCGAATAAAGTTCCAAAACACAAAGATTAATAATAAAATCCGAACAGCCAGGATAGAACACACTTATTGTATGGTGACCGGACAAATAGTGACTGTGAAGGTACAACTTTTAAAGCAAATACAAACAAGATTATTAATCAAACCCAGCTGAAACTCAGAACTCATAATGACAGTGACCATAGTAAGTAAAGAGTGGCAGGACATCAAACAAAGGAAAACAGGTACTGAAGAAATACATACTAAAAATCCATGAACTAAACTGAACATAATGGTGACAGTTAACAGTCATACTGGTATTGGCTGATAAAATGTTTTGTCGTTACCTTTATCAGCCTGATAAGTAAAATAAATCGATATATTTAATCTGATAAATTATGGTTATAAATTATGTTTAGCACAAAAAAATAAATGTTTACTTGGAGACTTTTTTTTCAATGGCACAAAGGCATTTCGTTTTTGGTTTTTTTTTTTCGGATTATTTATGAAAGTTATATTTTCTATTTATCTTCTATTAACCCTCTGGTGCTTTTCGTGTGTCGGTCAAAAATGACCTTTTTTTAATGAAATGAATGTACTATATTTTAGTTTGATAATGTTTTTTTATTTAATATTCTGTATTTTTAGGGAATTTTATGGTACTATATTATATTTACGCTGTAGTTATAATCCATTTATGCACTTATTGAGCATAGACCTGAAAATGAAATTTCCAGCTTAAACTGTCATAAATTTTGAATGATTTTGAGCACAGACTTAATTTTGATCTCTTTTCAAAGATGTCACTGGCAAATTATTGCTGAAGTAAAAAAAAGTTTTTAAAAGTTAACTTAGTTACAGAATTTTGCATTTATTATGAGATATTATTATGAATTATTATCAATGCACAAAAATACTATTTTAAATTTTTATATGAAAATATATAGTTTCCAAAGCACGTTTTACTCTAAAACTGCAAGAAAATCAAATCCATAAATCTACACATGTTGTGTTCCAAATTTGAGCTTGAAATCTCAAAAAATGAGCTTTCAGTAAGAGTTTGTTTGGCCGTAGTACCAAAAGTTTTCACTAGATGAAATTCATCTCTCATTTGTTTCCAAATGCAGTCATTTTTGACCATGAGGAGCACAAGTCTATTTTTTTCAGGACCATTTAACCTTTGCGAATCATGTCCATGATTTTGTGTGTGTGTGTGTGTGTGTGTGTGTGTGCGTGAGTGTGTGTGTGTGCGTGAGTGTGTGTGTGTGCGTGAGTGTGTGTGTGTGTGTGCGTGAGTGTGTGTGTGTGCGTGAGTGTGAGTGTGTGTGTGTGTGTGCGTGAGTGTGAGTGTGTGTGTGCGCGTGTGCGCGTGAGTGTGTGTTTTCACATAGCAAGAGCCAAAACCTTTTCCAAGTTCCGTACCATTCATATGAAGTCAAAATTCTAAAAAAAAAAAAAACGTAAACTTTTTCGGCTAAAAATGACCAAAGAGCACCAGAGGGTTAAATAAAGTATTTTTTTTTTCTAATGGTTCATAAAGACAATCATATGATTGTGTTATAAGAACATTTTCTTCTGCAGTTTTACATGTTTTAAAATTAAATTATTTGTTATCAGTGCAGCCATTTGGGTCCACCAATAAAGATTTAGTTTCAGGCCATGCAAATGTAAGTAATGACCTGTTCCTGACCAAGGCATTTAACCCCAGTAACTTTTAAAAGCCTGTCCCCACAATTATTGTCCTCCAAGCTACTTAAATAAGGACAAATAATTAAAATGACAAGTAACTAACAGGAATTTCAGGCAGCAAGATTTTTCCATCCTCTCTAATCCACATAGTCTCCTGCTTCCTGAATGAGCTTTATCTGCGCACTTCTGATCTGGACCTCCAGAGTGGCCATATATGGGGTATTCACAGGTTTTTAGTGCCTGTGTATGTTAGATTTCTCTGGGGATCACCTTTCCCTCCGCATCTAAGAACCAGTCTAAGAAGGGGTGTGTTACGGGGCACAATTTGGCACAGAAATCAAAATCTCCAGCTGAGCACATGCGTGTGCACGTGTGAGCGTAGGCAGTTTTTAACAGGCTTTTAAGCTCTTCTCTTCCGTTGGTGGACCGCAGTGGATAATGTCACATGTAACCCTGGTTGCCGTGGTGACTGACCCCACAGTCATTAGATTGATATTTGGCGTAGGCTGTATAGATGTGAGCTGTCTTTTTTGATCTGTGAACTACCCCCCCATCGCCCATTTCTCTACTCTTTTCATTCTCAGCCAGAATAGCTGCAAATACTGTTATGATTGGCAGGGTGTTTTCAAGTGTGGGCAAATATGATAAATTCTCTCTTTCTCGTTCTTGCTCTGTCGTGCTCTTCTTTTTCAATAGTAGCCCCAGCAGAATTGTTGAGACAATGTAATTTTTTTGCAGTCTATATATAATTCATGCTTATTACTGCTCTGCCTTGCTAACACAGATATTATGATTTTATGAAAAATAATTCAATCATGAACAGATTATTATAACTAAAATGCAGGAGACATTGTTATTTCACTGCAGATAAATAGCAATGGAAAGGAAAAACAAGAGTCCTGCTGAAAAGATGAGACTGGTTTATGCTGGTCTGGTGCTAGTCTAGCTGGTGGACCAGCATAACCGTGTTCACTAGCAAAACTTACCTGGTGAAGCTGGACCAGAACTGTACAAATCATTCTTCTAGTTAAATTGTTATTGTGTTAAGTTCTAACAACTTTTATGAACACAAGTAATGCATCCAAGACACTTTCACTGCAATTAATAAGTTTTTCATACGTTTAGGGTTAGGGATTTCTGTGCACACACCACTGACAGTGAGTTATAGGGGTGGATCTTCCCAGCTAAAAAAAAAAAAAAAAAAGTTCTAAGAATGTTTTGCTAACGTTTCCATAAAATTATAAAAATATTATTTTGAATGTTCTTTGACTATTTAAATTAAAACGTCCAGTTCTTTAAATGTTTTAAAAACATTTTTTCTGGGTTATGCAAATATTATAGGAAAGATTTAATTTATCACTTTGCAAACATTATGGGAATGTTTCAGAATGTTCAGAGAATAATACAGAAGTAACGAGCATAACATTAAAAAAACAACATTTGATTAATGTCCAACTGAAATGTTTCAGGAAAAAACACTCCATAAACAGTGTTTAAATATATATTTTTTTCTAAAGTTTTGAGAGTTAAAGGGTTAGTTCACCCAAAAATTTAAATTCTGTCATGAAATACTCGTTACACATCCTTTCATCGTAAGAACACAAATGAAGATCAATATTTTCGTAAATAAAGTGCTCTAACTCTGTTCTGGCCCGTTCATACCAAGAACGATAACTATAAAGATATAATTCTAAAATTCATTCTAAATGTAAAAGAATAGCAAAGTCCACACCTCAGCTATAACGATAATGATATAGAGAAACGATATCATTGGGTTCACTTTCAGAACGGGCTTTTTTTCCAGCTGTTGAACGATAAAACACTGACAGCCAATCAGAATCCATTCTAATTTAAAATGGCGGAAGACATTGCGGAGAAGTTAATCGCTGAGGTCCAGAAAATTCCACTGCTGTTTGACAAGTCAAACCCCCTTTTCAAGAAAATGGATATATGGAAAACAATTGGTCATACCCCCGGAATAAATGGTGAGAAGTATTAATGATGAGATCATTATGCCAGGCTAGCAAACAGTGTAACATAAAATGACCTCAGATATCCAGTGCTAGTTTAGACAACATTGTCTTACTTTGAAGTTGCAGTGAAAAAGACTAGGTGTTGTTTTTATTCCACTATATTGAATATGTCAGGTAAAAATTCACTGTTAGATTAGATCGATTACACTAGCTATTCACTCCAAGCATAGATTACTGAGGACATCTGCTGGTTAAAGCCATGTAAATGCGACAAGAACAGTAAAAACATGTTGTACACACTTTGTGCACAAGAATAAACACACCGTTATCGTTCATTGGTGTGGATGCAAATATAATTATTGTTAGAGTTAACTTATAGTTATCCTTCTTGGTTTGAACGGATGCCCTACTTAGTATCATAATACATGCTCGCCAAAGCCATACGTTAATTTTTAATGTATCTTGCTCACTTTATGGTTTAAAATAGTCCGAAAAATATTTGTTCCAGAATGCTGAACACATTTACAATTTATTATTGATTCTGCTTATTTAGAGGTCTATGTTTTGGTGAATATTTTGGTGGGGCTCTGCACCACCTGCCCATACAGATGAGCTGAGGCTGTTTAATATATGCATTGTGTAAAAGCAATAAGCCCTGTGAGCCATGGTTTACAGTGAATTTAGAACTTTGCTCCACATTGTGACTAACAACATCCCTCAGGTGTTCTAAATTCATTGTAAACCATGGCTTCTTGGGACTTATTGCTTTAATTTGTCCTGCATTACTTCCTGCACAATTACCTATTAATGACAGACCATTATTCTAAAATGGTTTTTTTTGTGAGTTCTAACAGTGTGTGCCTATAATGTGAAATTGGGGCACAAATAATTAATATAGTTGCAGTTTTGAACAGTTTCCATTTAATAATCAAGTTAATAAATCAAACTACAAAGAAGCACATGTTCAACTCATGCAGGACAGCAGCATGCAAAACTCGACATGTTGGTGACCAGCACTGGTGACATTATGATCTTTTTTTTAGCAGTGAAAGGAGAGAAAGTGTTGTAGGTACATGTATAGGACAGGGATGGAGAGAGAAAGAACGACAGAATAGTATAGAGATATTAGGATTTTAGAATGTAAAAAAACAAACAAACATGCAATAGAAACTTTTAAATGCTAAGCACCCAATCAAGATCAAATGTTCAGACTGTGTGTGTGCCTGTGATGTGAAGAAACCTGAAGTAGAATAAATGCAGTCAGGAAAGTGAGGAAGAGTTCAGCTGTGGCACTGGGGATGTGATCAGTTGACACGTTCAGTAAATGAGAAGTGAAGGAGAGTTCAACTAGTTCACAGAGAGGAAAGAAGTCTCTGCTGGGAGTGAGACAGAAGAGATAGAGACTCAGGGCAGGCTGGGATTACATGGCTGCGCGCTTTTATTACAGGGGATAACGGTGTGTGTGATAGAGATGGAAAAAAAAGAAAAGGGAAGGATTTGTGGATGTGTTTACAAATTGTGGGAGAGCAGCACCAAAATAATCAAACATGGATTCATCCTACAAATAAATTTATGTTGGTTTTTTTTTTAATCGTCTTCAGACAGAGTATATTGACCCATAGAAAAAATATGTATTACTCAGACTTTTCCCTTTGACCCCATTTAGAGTTTTAAAAGGGTTAGTTCACCCAAAAAGGAAAATTCTGTCATTAATTACTCACCCTCATGTTGTTCCACACCCGTAAGACCTTCATTCATCTTCGGAACACAAATTAAGATATTTTTGATGAAATCTGAGAGATTTCTGAACTTCCTATCCACAAGTTTCCTACGCCCCACGAGGCCTTGCGTCAAACGTGGGAGCGTCTTCCGGTTCGAAGTAAACAAGCTGGACGTGACACTCATTCATTCAGCAGTTGACAGTGATTCAAGATTTAACGATCCAAACTTGCGAACGTTTTTTTTTTACTTAAAGATTTAACATTCCGGCATCAATATTTGAACAATGTTTTACAATAAAAAATGTTACAGTAATAGTAATGTATTAATTTATGTCAGGAGTGCACATCAATCATGCTAAATCTAACTGATATTTATATTGACATAAAAAGAAAACACAGACCTATTCAGTTAGGCCTGCTTCCATTTATTTGCGATGCAAAAAACAATTCCATTAAGGCTTTTAAATCTAAAGGCTTATACATTTAGAAATATATTGATAACATACCCTATGTTTACGTCACTTTTCTGAGACTTTCTATTGATTTCTATTGATTTTCGATGATTGATATCCGAGGATGTTTGCGCGATCTCTCCGTCTATCTATCCTGATCCTTTCAGCCAGAGCAACAGAGGGAGCTCATGAGAAGACAACAAGAGTTATGAGTTATACGAGTTAACCGGAGTGTGAATCTGTGAAATATGCATTTGTCAGGAATCAACAGGCACAGGGAAGAGATCAAACATTAAACCAAATAAATACACGATTATAATCACATAAGAACTGTCTTCATTCCTCAAGCAGTCTCTGATATTTTCCATAAGTGTATTATCGCAGTGGTTAACATAAGTAGCCTTGAGCATCGCATACAGTGGAAACGCGACTGACTCTGGCACGTACAGACAGCGGGTTGTTCATGTATTTCAGGGTCAGGATGCTCTAGTCATGCAGCAGCACTTTTGTGGAAGGTCAGTAAAGTAAAGAGCAATTAAGGACACGAAAACTGTTTATTGTATTGTGATATTAATGTAGTAAACTGAGATGTTGTCCCTGAGCACCAGTACGGCATCTCTCATAAAGATTTGAAACTTTACAAAGTAAACAATGATCCAAAAAACACTTAGCCTCTTCGCTAATTAGAACACAAAATACCATTGGTATGCTGCTTCCGCTGCCTCACCGGAAGTTGTACCCACGTTCTCTTTTACAGTAGCGCCCCCGCGGAAACAGGTGGATACACAGCAATGTCATTCCAAATTTCAAGTCCCAGAAAAAGGCATTGTTAAAATACGGATTTCATCAGAAATCTCGGATTTCATCAAAAATATCTTAATTTGTCTTTTGAAGATGAACAAAGGTCTTACAGGTGACCTTTTCTAACCCTTTAACCCTATAAAGCCTGTCATATTTGATACAGAAAATTCTAAGGCCTCTAAATTATCAACATGAACAAAACCAGTTATTTTTCTATCTATACATGTGTCTTTTTGCTGTTAAATCTTTACTGATTTTTTTAAAAAGTAAACGTAAGAGTAACTTCTATATTGTTGGTAATATTTCAAGATGAACACTTAATGGACTACTAATGGAAGACTAATCAACCATTGTTTTGCACTGCATTATATTTTATAATAAAGTACAAAAACTACACAGCTTTGATCATAAAACTAAGCATATAAAGGATGGATGGATGCACTTTTGGGGCTTCCATATACAAGTGCCCCATTCACTACAACCATTATAAATCTTGGAAGAGCCAGGATATATTTTAATATAACTCTGATCGTGTTCATCTGAAAGAAGAGAGTCACCTAGGATGGCTTGAGGGTAAATAAATCATGGCAGTTTTCATTTGAGTGAACTATCCCTTTAAATATCATTTTTGAGTGAATTATCTCTTTAAATATCATCTTACTAAGACATATTATTGGGAGATATAGAGTGACAGCTGATATTTATATGCATAGTATATAAGTAAACTGCTATACTGTTATAAAGAGCTCATTGATTTACATTACAAGCTTCCAGAACTTTTGAATTTGGCCATTATCTAAAGATTCAATAAAGAAAAAAAGTGAAAATTAACATCTTTTAGATCTTTAGAAAGGTTTTTTTGTAACATTTTATTTTACAGTGCCTTTGTTACACATGTTACATGTAGTAACTATATATTAATTACTATAAATTGTGCTTAATTACATGTAACTAACCCTAAACCACACCCTAATCCTGACCCAATGTACATGTAGTTAATTATTATCACTCAGTACTTAAATGTATAATTACACTGTAACAAAAACACCTTAAAATAATTTTTATTCTTGGATAAACATGCAGTAACACTATGATGTAGTGACACATATAGACCTTAAACATTTACAAAATTGCAGTTTTCCAAACTTTCAGGCACTGTTCCACTCAGAGTTGGCTTTAACTTACTGGACAGCCGTTTAGTTGAGTGTCTTTTCTTTTGCACCAAGGCTATTGGTAACTATGGCAACCTCACCCTCTCATTGTCACCAGGACTTAAGGCTTGAAAACAATGTACGCTGTTATAAAAGGTGTTTGTGTGCGTGTGTGTGTGCGCGTGTGTCAGTGATAGATGAAGTGCAGCGTGCTCTGCAGATATATGACTCTGTGTCTGACTGCACTACAGACCTGCCACTGTTTCAGCTGCAAACATTTCACTCCCAACTTCCTACAGACAGTACGAGAGAAAGAGAGAAAAGAGAGGAAGAGGCAGGGAGGAAGAGAAAGAGACAGATTGGGCAGGAGTGCTTTTAAAACTAACACGACACAAAGAGCTAATTCAGAAGCGGGCCTGCACCTGCCTCCATACACTGTACAGACGCACACGCTCTCACAGTAAAACTTTACAGACACAAGAATGCCTTGTCATTGCATCTTTGTGTTTTCATGCTCAAATGGGCACATTAGCCACAATGCTCTGCTTCTCGAAGCACACGAGCATACTAAAAACTAACCTAAGAAAGTAAGTACACTTTGAAAGAAAGAACTTTTTAAATGTAAATGGGTAGTCGACATGAAATACTTTTGGGAAGGTTATGTTCTACAATGTGACTTGCTAAACTCTATTAAAACATTTTTTTTTTTTTTTTTTTATAATTGTCACTCACTTAATACAGTGCCATAAGTTGCATGCAAAATATATTATAATTAAATTATATTATAGATAATAATTATTAAAAATTAGTTTACTAAATTAAAAAATAATAGTTATTACTACCTTTACTACTACTACTATTAATCTGTTTCTTAAATTATTAAATTTAATTATTTATACAGTGCCATAAAACCTAATGCAAGATAATGATTCAATTATATAATATAATTATTAATATTATTATTAATTAAACAAAGAATACATTCTTGTTGTTGTTGTTGTTGTTGTTAATATAATATAATTATTTTGTATGCAGCTTTTGTGACATTAATTTTAAGACATGTTACACTGCATTGGAAAAGAATGGGAAACGCCCAAACAAAATGTTACTAAAAGCTCATTTTTTGAGATATCAAGCTCAAATTTGGAACACAACCAGTTTAGATTTATGCCAGTTTAGATTTTTGTTTAGATTTTCTCACAGTTTTAGAGTAAAGTGTTTTGGAAAATGCATATTTCAATTGAAAATTGTTTTATTGTTATGAAAAATGCACAAAAATACTATGAACACAAAAGAAGATATTTTGAAGAATATTTTGACTTCCATAGTATGGAGAAGAAAAAAAAATTCTATGGAAGTCAATGGGGTTCATTAAATTTTTGGTTTCCGACATTGTTCAAAATATCTTCTTTTGTGTTCACACCTCAAGGCCATTTCAAATTGAAATAGCAAAGACAAAAAGTGGTTAAAAAATATGAAAAGTATGATAATTTGAAAAACGAAAAGTGGACCACAGATACACATTTTCCTTAATACAAGCTAATTAAATTAAACATTGATGTCATCCTAATATTTTCCAAATGTGAATTTTATTTACATGCATGCATAGACACAATAACTCGCATCATTCACTGTGGATTTGCATCCATCAAGACTAAACAAACCAAATGAACCTGTCAACATATCCAGACAACAAACAAACACCCTCTGCTAATCTATACACACTTTGTTATCCCTCACAAACACTGTAGTAGCACATTTTCACACTAACAAGAGGCCACAGGTCTGTTTGTGGGGCAGTTTACAGGGTGGAGGAGTCTGAGAAGAGTCTTTTAAGAGCGAGAGAAAGAAAAAGAGGGCAGCCAACCGGATGGGGGCTTACACCTCCCTGTGTGCCAGGCCGTTTGGCAGCTCATGTACACTTTTTCAGGTGGCATCTGTAGTAAAACTTTCAGCCACACCAACACACACACTCCTGTGCTGCTGTCACAGTGTGGCATGTGAACGTCTGGTATGGCATGACACTTGAAGCTTGCAGCTTTGGAGACACATAGCGCCTTCCTCTGGTAGCATTTAACATCACAGTGCACCGGGGCATCAATGTCGTGTAAGTGTAATAATTGCAGGTACTCTTATATGATGGTTTAGAGCATGGGACCCACATTTTCCCATTATCATTAATGACCCAAATTTGACTAAATTCTTACAAATTCTTTGGAAGAATATCACTAACACTGCTGAATCAAAAGTATAAGGTAAGGCTATTAAATAGCAGTTTTTGTTAATACAATAAAGTTAGTAAGTTGGTATGAGCCACCACAGTGATTAAAAATATAGAAAATTACGAAATAAGTGAAAAAGTGGTATTTTGGAAACTACAATTACACAATACACAAAACATGAACTGTTAACCCTTTGGTGCTCTTCATGTGGCCATCAAAAATTAATGTACTGTATTTCAGATTGATAATGTTTATTTAATATTTTGTATTTTTGGGGGATTTATGGACTAAATTATATTTATGCAGTAGTTATAATCCATTATTTACTTTTTGAGCACAGAACTTAAGCTGTCATAAATCTTGAATGCTTTGGAGCACAGACTTTCTCTTTTTAAAGATGACACTTGGTAGATTATTGCTGAAGTGAAAAAAGTTTTAAAACTGAACAAAAAAGTTATAGAATTGTATGTTTATTGTTATGAAAAATGCACAAAAATGTTTTCAATTGAAATATATATTTTCCAAAACACAACTCTAAAACTGAGAAAAAGCTATAAATCGAAACTAGCTGTGTTCCAAATTTGAGCTTTCAGTAAGATTTTGTTTGGGCGCAATACCAAACGTTTCCTCTAGATGGAATTTGTTTCCCATTCATTTACAATGCAGACATTTTCGACTGGGTACAAGTGTGACTATTTTTTTAATCATGTCCATGATTTTTGTGTGTGTCCACATAGCAAGTGCCAAAACTTGTACCATGTTTCGTAGCATTCCATTGAAGTAAAAAAAAAAGAAAAAAAACGTGAAATGCTTGGTCAAATTACCGAAGACCACCAGAAGGTTGATAAAACATATGAACATTAATCCTGATGAATAGAATGAAAATCATACCTGCATGCAAATCTTTTCCAGCTAACAGTTGCGTAATTTTTTGGTACTTTTTGGTAATATCATGACTGTGACTTACTGTTTAATGAAGACATTGCTCGCTCGTAATCACAGTATAACCTCTGACAGGACAGGACAGTTTGTTTTTCTGAGGTGAGAGACTTAATTTTGTAGCAAGATATGAAAATAATGCTAAAATAATAACACTGACATATAGAAAACATCTCATCTGACAGCAGATACTGAACAACTCATTTTTCACAGGCACTCTTTACTCTTTACCATTTACATGACACAGTTTTCAACTAAAAATGGAAAACTTTTTATGTATTTTGGCCATTTACACAACAACGGCATTTTGGGGACCTGAAAATGCAAGTTTTTGAAAATGATACTGTTATTGTCTCAATATAAATGACAAAAATGTGAATTTGTGAAAATTTGTGAAATTGATATCATGCGCATGCATATTACGTGTTCACTCTATACACTAAAAAATAACTTTTTTTTTCTTTTATCAAATCAACTTCAATAATTAATGTAGTTCAGATAACAATATTTTGAGTTTGTTTATTAAACCAATCGCCTTGATTGTATTAACTAATTTCAATGAACTCAAAATTTTAAGGCAACCAGGTAACTTACTTTTTTTTTTTTTTTTTTTAGTTAAACCACCAATTCCTTTTTACAGGGGTATAGTTTTTCTTTACAAAGTGACATCGCCAACTACTGGCCTGGCATGCATAAAACAGCGTTTTTGGTTGTTTTCGCGGATCCGTGTGAACAGGGATTGTTTTGACAACATTGTTGTCCGTACATAAAAACTCAAAGTAAAAAAGTTGTTGTGTAAACGTATACCCTTAAACAGCGTCTGACAGAAGAGCCAACAACATTCATTCACGTTTTTCAAAATAAAAGCCTCGCACAAGAAAAACAATTTTTTTGTTGTTGTTGTTGCTGTTTGGTGGTTGTTGTTGTTTATTTGACTACACACTATGCGACTCATGGTCTTGCGAGCCACTTCTGGTTCACACCTACCAGTTGAGAAACACTGGTTTAGAGGGACAAAAGAGATCTAAAGATGTGACTGATAACTGGTGTGGTGTTTTAAAGATGTGAGGTCGAACGGCCCTACAAGGAAGAACAGCCAGTATAACAGCCTGACCTCATCTCAACCCCTGCACTGGGAAAACAATCTGTATTTCACAAATCTGCTTCAGGCTGTTGAGCTTATGGTCCATTTGACTTGACACACAGAAGCACATTACAGAATGGTGAGAGGTGGACAAGAGGTTGCTTGTGGTGCAGAAGTGTCCCCTGCCCTCTCGCTGTATGCTCTTATTGACACTGCTACGAGAACACACACACACACAAAGCATTTAGCCCTGTTTACCTTGTGTGTTTCTGAGGATTTATTTAGACTCTAGATGTTTTTAGCTTAGCCAAGCAAACCACTGGTATTTCCTTCACATGTCTCTGCCATACACTGCCCCTGTGTGTGTGTTTATATTAAAGACGTACTGTAGTTAGCTCTCTGTGGGTTATCTGGCCTCTGTAGAACGATTCTGCTGCTTATAAGGGCATTCATTAGAATCAGATCCAAAGCCACTCTTGTTCATCATGTGTAATGCAGAACTGGTTTCAGAATAGATGCAAAGACCAGTGTTGGGGAAAGTTACTTTTAAAAGAAATACATTGAAATATTGTGTTACTCCCTAAAAAAGTAACTAATTGTGTTACTTTTACTAATTACTTTTTATGGAAAGTAATGCGTTACGTTACTTTTGCTTTACTTTTTCTCACCTGGACTGGGCTTGTTTGTTTTTATAACAACAAAAAAGTTCTATTTTTGGCAAATGTTAAGGCCCTTTCACACCAAAAGTGAAATGAATAAGCCTCGGGCTGAAGGAAATGCAAATTCACTCCTGTACAGTAGAGGGCGCAGCTCAAACAAACCTTTCAGCTGTGCTGCCATTCTGGAATACAGAAGAATACAATGCAGGAGAAGTAGTAAATGACTGCATATGATACGCACATAAACATGCAAATAATACGCACTTTTCACATGCATGTTACGCGCTTTTCACGTGCAAATAATGCACACTTTTCGCATGCAAATAATATGCACGCAAATAATCCACACTTTTCACGTGCATATGATATGCACTTTCCGCATGCAAATAATATGCACTTTTCACGTGCGTATGATACACACTTTTTGCGTGCAAATAATACGCACTTTTCACGTGCATATGATACACACATAAACGTGCAAATACGCACTTTTCACATGCATATGTTACGCGCTTTTCACGTGCAAATAATACGCACGTTTCGCGTTCAAATAATACGCACTTTTCACGTGCATATGATACGCACTTTTCGCGTGTAAATAATACGCACTTTTCACGTGCATGATACACACTTTTCGCGTGCAAATAAGCACTTTTCGCGTGCATATGATACGCAATTTTTGACGTGTAAATACTTTTGCCCTAGGCCTACATATAATATACGCCCCTATCCCACACCGCTAATCCTACCCATTGTGTATCAAATGCACGCAAAAGTAATTTCAGCTTATAAATAGCATGCCAAATACAAACATAAACTCATGCTATAGATACGCAGACTCCGTACTACACTCTAAAAAATGCTGGGTTGTTTCAACCCAAATTTGGGTCAAATATGGACAAACCCAACCGCTGGGTTAAAAAATGCATTTAAAAATTTAACCCAATGGTTGGGTTTGTCCATTTTTGACCCAAACTTGGGTTGAAACAACCCAGCATTTTTTAGAGTGTAGGACACATTTGATTGATTTGAGCCATTCTTATGAAGCTGTGGCCCCTGAGATACACTGGGAAACACTGGCCTATGTCATCTTGCTTAAATTTTGTGTTCTTCAGAAAATATATTATTCTAGAGAAATTCTGTTTTTAATCACAGAACATGACATGAGTAGTGACCAGGGTATAAGTGGGCCTTTATCTCAATTTCTTAAACTTAGATGGAAATGAGAAGCAGAGCAGAAACAAAGAAAGAAAAAGGCGAGAAAGAGAGACTATGTATTGTAAATGAGAAGCACAGAGTATATCTACCTCCATCTGTCTCTGTCACCACACTCCACGAAGAGGGGAACGCAGCCTCTTTCACACGCTTTTTTCCCTTCTCGCCTGTTCCTGTCTAAGTCTCACACTCCTCTCATTTCTCATGTCTTTTGCTCTGTCACCAAGGTGCAGGAGCCTGAGGTGAACTCATAATGAGCTTGTGAAACTCACTTTTCCTATTGTTTTCCTGGACTAACGCACACACACACACACACACAGAGTCTCTCCTTCAGTTGGGTTTCCTCTCAATGTACAGACAACAGCAAGCCTTGATCTTTGCTCTGCTGTAGCAGCACAGTGACAGCATGTCTCAGATACAAGTAAGACCCACTAATGATGCCAGCGCACCTCATGCACATACATATGAATTATGGATTTCCTTTCCATATTGCTATTTGAAAGCATTGTCAAATTCCCTGTATAGAACTACTACATCAGGATGCATTTTTTATTGCACGGCTAATTCTCAGAAAACTGCCATTTGTGTTCCAATTGTGTACTGCAGTATTGTTCTTGTTAACTAAAACTATTAAAACTTTTTTTTTTTTTTAAATAAAGCTGAAATAAAATATAACTGAAATATGGTGATGTGCTAAAATTACTAACTGCAATAAAAATATATTAAAACTACATAGAAAATATAATAATAATAATAATGACAAAATAAAAACAACAAAATTATTACAATTAAACTGATAGTATAATAAAAAATATTAATAGAAACTAGTATATAAATAATACTAAAATAACAGAAGTGAACTAATGACTTACTGTTAATATTATTAATATAATATTTGAGTAGCATTTAATAAAGGAATGTTTCATCTCAATGAGTACATTTCAAAATCATATAGAATTAAAAAAAAAACTTATAGAAATAAGTACATATTCTGGCCTTGAGGTAGGGAAAAGTTCAGTTGTAACAGACTGTCTTTCTATAGATTACAACCTTTTATGTTCCAATAAGGTCAGAAAACCATGGATGAATAATCCAATTAATAATATTTATTCACATATTTAGATAGCTCTACTGAATATGCCTGCTAAATCTTTTGATGATAGGCTACTGATTTTTTTCTTAAAATATAGCCTACATTTGCAATGCAACATATTGGCACATTTACAATGTTTATGAATGGATCTGGCTCCATCTAGCGGTGAAATAAATCGTGAACAACACGACGGGAGGGGCATCTGATCTGAAAAAAATTGATATTTTACCAGAACACTGTAGTGGCTGCGCTTTTGTACCGGGACACGAGCTCCAGTGAAATACCGTAAAATACTGTTAGATCTTTGTCTGACAATGGAGATTACCGATTTGACAATCATTTCCCTTCATTTATAGGCTAATATTTCAGCAATCATGATTGTAAAAAGCAATGGTGACATTCGCGATTAAATCACTCTTTTGATCTGACGAACGAGTTTGTAGAATTTGTTCTCGATTCAGTTTGATTCATTTGGACAGTTCACTCATGCACTAAATCTGTTTTTATAAAACAGAAACCAAAAAAAAAGAGCAGAATGAGGCGGATATTTAATTCATTGATAAACTTGCAAATGTATTTTATTTGTACTAACAAGGGCGTAATTTCCACTGGGGACAGGGGGGACATGTCCCCCCCGCTTTTCAAAATCCCGTTTGTGTCCCCCCCACTTTCAAATTAATTTTTTGAAATTGTGTTCTGCTCCTCCGTCATGGAGGAGCAGAACACAGAGCCTGTCTGTGTCGATGCGCGCGTTCGCGTCCAAGAACGTTGCGTGCACACTCTAAAAATAGCTCAGTGAAGGTTCTAATGAGCAGGTATTTTATACGGCAAAAGTGGGAGTAATGGAGCTAAAGAAATAGACTAGCCCCAATTAAGTTTTCGTGCACTATATTCAAAGTCATCTGAAGCCATTCCATAGCTTCATGTGAGGGACAGAAGAATATGTACATCGTTAACTTTTAAGTTCACGGAAACTCTTCTTCCCTCCGCTGCAGCTGTCAATCATTCTCTGTTCAGCACTCAAACAGCGTCGCGTTCAGTAAAGACAGTCAGCACGGTAAAACTATTCCGATTATAATACTTGATATGTAGCCTAGATAAAGGGCTGTGGATTGGCATAAACTAACTTGATCTTGCTGGAGTTTAATGCTGTTTCTAAACGATGTCATGACTTAGATGCAGATGTACACAGGGATTCTCTTTGTGCCAAACATTTATAATGCTCAGCGAAACTGCGCGCTCTGACTCGACATTGTTTCAAGCGGTTTTTACTGCTGTTTTGAAGCGTTTCATATTATTATGGTTTTGCACACTGAAAGATTATTAATAGCATATTTTTTCTGTCGTATCTTGTTGCCCCATTATAAAGCTGCACAATACATTTAAAAATAAATGTCTTTTAATCTTACATTAATATAAATACATATAAAATGAAGAAAAAAATAGATTAGATTTATATGTATAGCTATGTATAGAATTATAAGAATTCAAATAGTAATTTTAAACTTTTTGTTAACATTTGGATTTTATAAAATTACTGTGCAAAGTTTACTGCTGAATTATATACTTACCTAGTTTATTTATTTATTTATTGTTCAGCTTATGGTTATATATTTTTATTCATTTGTTGTTTTCTGGATTGTCAAAGAGTGACCACTAGTTGCACAAATACAGATGTATGGATACAGGCCCCTGCTAATAAATTAATTCAACAAAGGTAACCTCTTTTGCTACATATTTTTAATGGTTTAAATGTGTACTCTACATGTTTGACCACTTATGAACTATCATTTAGCCTACTATATGTTGTGTATGTGACCAATGTGCCATACCATCACCAATAAATAGATACTATTAGAGCACAAAATTGTTTACAAGAGAACAAATTTCTTCATTGATCTAGTCACTTAATTTTGCTCTCAGAATGCACCAGATTTATGCATTTAAATTTAAAATGTACAAAGCTTTCCTACAGGGGGGCATGTGAACAATTGTAATGGGATGATCAGGTTCAGATATCTAAATCAGAGAATATCATTGGGCGTTTGGCGGGTGGATGATTTATTTTTAACAGTGGATTCAGGTAAAACCCAATGCACAGACTTTTTCTTTGTTCAATTTGGATACTGAACATGGGTTGGAGCTCTTTATTTTGAACTCTCAAAGTTCACCAGATTAATGAGTTTATCTTTAAAATGTACAAAATTTTCTTCCGGGGGGGCATGCCACCGGACCCCCCTAGAGGGTGTGTGTCCCCCCCACTTTTCAAACCAAAGTTACACCCTTGTGTACTAAGTATATCCAAAATTCAACAATAGGTAAAATAATAGGTGTGTATGATTTATAGCATATATTAGGCATATAACCTATAAAACATACACACATATTATTTGTATTTGTACATAAAAACATATGGCAGAATAGCACATCATATTTCTGGGGAAACACACAGAAGCTCGTCAAGGCTTGAAGAACGGTTTATTTAGGTCAGGATTTAGTCGAAATTCGAAGTTTAATCTTAACCAAAAGTTAAATAAAACTGAATCAGTTCTTTAAGAAGATTTTAATTTCAGTTGATGTAGACATCGCTGCACTGGAAACCTCCAATAGCCACCAGTAGTGTGTCACTAATGCACTTTCAACACTAGGTGGCGCAGTGATACTAGCATCATGGCATGCGATAGATGGCGAAAAAAAACCTAAACATAAACCTGCTCACCTGAGAATATTTAAGGCCTACAACTGAATAGTTCATTCTTAGCGTAAGTCTGTTATTGATATCATATTGTAGGCCTACTGATATCTAGCATACTTGTGCATTAACATACATTTTTATTATCTATCTATCTATCTATCTATCTATCTATCTATCTATCTATCTATCTATCTATCTATCTATCTATCTATCTATCTGTCTGTCTGTCTGTCTGTCTGTCTATCTGTCTATCTGTCTATCTGTCTGTCTGTCTGTCTGTCTGTCTGTCTGTCTAACTCCACAAAAAATAGTCTGAGATCAAACTATAATTCGTGTAATAAATACCTGCTGCCTCGGGCCCCCTAGCGGTCAGGACGGCGTGACGATTTGTTAATCCATGATATTCAGAAGGACATTTGTGTCCAGCAGCTCTTCTGTAATAACGTGCAAGAGTCCTCATGTAAAACTTCGTCAAAATGATTTGCAATAGGATATCACTTAAAAATTATCCTTTGTTTGTGGAAAAAAAAAAGGCGGAAAAAACACGTTTTACAACACTCAGAAACTGTAAGTGTGAATAAATCGAAGAATTAACCAGTTAAAACATAGGACATTTCTAAATTTCGATCATTATTTACAGTCTATTCCTGAAGCGGTGACATTTTAATGCTCATTGTGTTGCTCCAAAACATAAAGACAATTTTATAAATGTGAACTGATTAGCTCCTAAATAAAATACTGCCTGCAGAGCAGATTGTTGTTGTTGTTGTTGTTGCATATGACCTATAAGTTTGTTTGTAAGCAGCGAGTAGACAATTTTGTTTACTGTACTTAACCACATAACAACACATTTTAAAATTATGAATTAATATTTAATTCATAATACTAAATTAGATTAGAAACATTTTAAATTATTTTGTGAAACAGTGAAACTACAGATCTAGAACGTTTTATATAGACCTATTAATTCGTACATTCAGTCAAATAACAACTTAGGCTACAATAATAAAAAATAATTTGATGATGACGATGATTATGATAATAGCCTAATGGTGCGTTCAAGTCATGTCGGAAAGATCGTATTTACGAGCAGAACTGACATGAATGCCACCACAATGTCGTAAATACCAGTGGGAAGCTCGTAATTTTCTTTAAGCTCCGATCTGTACGAGTTGGGGGCGTGTCAGTCAGAAACATGGCGAAATACCACAATATTACAGGTATTTAGCAGTGAATTGTCAGGCTTTTCTATTTACAACAAAGTAAGCTGATTCCCAGCAAAAAATACAATAGCATCACAGTATAAAAATGTAATATGCAACAATAAAGTTTACAACAGCTTCATAAATTAATTAAAAAACATAAAAAAGCAACATACAACTAATGTACATTATTTGCTCTACATTTTCTAGAAGCAGAAGTGTTGTAATTTTGTGTAATTAATTTAGAGAAGGCACACCGCCATCATACTCCGACGAAAGTGACTTGAACGCACCTACCGTCGTACACACGATTTCCCACCTCGTAAATACGAACTTCCCAGGAAGACTTGAACGCACCATAATAATAATCAGTTTCGGGAAATATCAGATTTTTTTAATTAAATTATGTGGTGATCATTTTTGTAGTGGCTAAATATCATAACTTATGCAATGCAGGTAAAATAATTTTAACAATTGTACAAAAGCGTTACTATGTTATTTTTTTCATTTTTATGTTAGCTGAGATTTCAGGAGAACAAGAACAGAATCAGGAATAGTCGGTTTAATCCTTTCTGTTCATAATAGGCCTATAGAACAAACGTCAGTTTTTAATTTGCAAAATGTTTCAGCATATATAAACTATTGTTTTGAGAATTCCTAGATTAGCCAAAATTCGTTTTTCTCCATTTTAACAAGCCTGTAGTCTGTCTCTCTCTCTGTTTATGAATGACTTAAATCATCTCCCAGAAATCCCAATCTATATGCCACGCCTACCTCGAGAAGATTGTCATCTATTGGCTGAAGGAGACAAGAATACAAGATTAGACACCGTATTTGCCGCACTTGGGTGTATATATGACCAAATTCGCCTCACAAAAAGCAGACACTTGTTGTTTTTAACCTGACCAGTCAGAGATAGTAGTGTGCGTTACAGTGAGAGCGTGAGCTCCAGAGAGACACATTTGCCTTATAGGCACTGGAGATATGAACACCATCGACGCGCAGATCCATAACAATAGTAACGCTGCTGTCAACCCTCTCCAACAACTGCCAAAAAGCGCGCACGAGACACCGGATATGGCCGTGTACTGTGACAACTTCAGTGTTTACCACCAACAGAGTCTACCTGCGGCGCAGAGGCCAGCGGGCTACGGCCTGGGGGACTACGCGACCCCAAACCCATACCTGTGGCTCAATGGACCTAGTGTCAACTCCTCTTCGTCGTACATACATGGCAACAACAGCCCCTCGTTCATCCCCCCGGCTTACGGCTCTCAGAGGCAATATCTCACTAACTCCTCCGGGTTCGCCGGTCCGGACCTAGGCTGGCTCTCCATCGCGAGCCAAGAGGAACTTTTAAAGCTCGTGCGCCCGCCTTACTCGTACTCGGCTCTAATAGCCATGGCGATACAGAACGCGCACGAGAAGAAGTTAACTTTGAGTCAGATTTATCAATACGTGGCGGATAATTTCCCCTTTTATAAGAAGAGTAAAGCGGGATGGCAGAACTCCATCAGACACAACCTTTCCCTGAATGACTGCTTCAAAAAAGTGCCGCGTGACGAAGACGACCCAGGTGAGTGATGCTCGTGCACCTTTGCATACAAGTGAGCTAGCCATGAACTGTGATGTAGGGACAATGACGTGATACTCATTTTTGTCCAGATCTATAAAGTTATTAAAAAAAAGAAAAAAAAAAAAAAACAGAAAATTCATACAAAAATTACTTGAGAACGCAAGTTACCGCATGTAGCCTATCGTAGTGTTTATTTGTGAATTAGAAGTCATGTCCAGAGATTGTACATTTATTGAATAAATAATATAAATAACATAAATAAATTAAATAGTTCTGGAAAGGTGTAAATACATTATGTGAGAAAAAAAAAGAAAAATGATGACATGTTTGGTATTACCTTTTATATTTTCATTAAAAAGTAAAAATAATGCTATATATATATATATATATATATATATATATATATATATATATATATATATATATATATATATATATTAGTCATTGTATATTGTCATACATATATTGTGTAGCCTATACATACATATAATATACAGAGTTATACACAATACATTTTATAAATAAATCTAATATATATATCTCAATCTTTTTTGTTATATATATATATATATATATATATATATATATATATATATATATATATATATATATATATATATGTATATATATATGTGTGTGTGTGTTTATGTATATATATCATTATTTTTACTTTTTAATGAAAATATAATAAAAGGTAATGCCAAACTAATGTCAACATTTATCTTTTTTTAATCAAAATTTTCCATTTTGTTGTAATGTGACCCCTGATTTTATTACCAGTTTTTTTGTTTTGAGGAAAAATCTTAAAAGATTAATTACAAGGCACATTTTGATCAAATGAAATAACCCTAAGAAAACTATATTCATGAAATATACCCTATATATCAAGACGTTGAATTAGGTCTTACAGTAAAATCTGTCAAAAATGACCTCGTTGAAAACTTTTTTTGACATTATTAATTAAGTCGTGCACTTTTGGGTGTATTGCAGTGTGCAATGGACGTATTTTATTGTTTTGATTATTATGCTTGACATTTTTAAATAGTTAATTTAATCATAAAATCAAAGTTTAAAATAATAAAAAAAAATGGTATAAACATTGTTCACAAATTTCTGGGTACTTGGCACATGATTATCATCTCGGACAATCTTTTTTTTTTTTGTTTTGTAATTGACCAAATAATGTCATTTAAAATTTAAAATCGTTTAATGTTTAAAAATTAATCGAATTTCACTGTAAATAACTTGTGCATGAAAAGTTGCTTCATTTGGGCCCTGATTCCAACTGTCCATCTTGTTTGAAGGGAAAGGAAACTACTGGACTCTAGACCCCAACTGTGAAAAGATGTTTGACAACGGAAACTTTCGTAGGAAAAGGAAGCGCAGATCTGATTCCAGCACAGGTGTTGCCAGCAACACAAAACCGGAGGATGATCGACAGCTCGCAGGGATCAAACCCACCGACAGCCCTCACCTCACCGGACCCGCATCTCCGGACACTGATGCGGCCAATGACAGCAACAAAGGCGCGTCTCCTGCAGGCCTCGCGAGCGCTCCATGCTTCAACAATTTCTTCAACAGTATGTCTGCCTTAAGCTCGTCCTCGGCCCCGGCTAGCAGACAGAGCTCTCTGGGGCTGGTAAACGAACTTTCCAGCCGAAATATCAGCGCTTTGAGCCAGTACCATACCAGCTCAGCACCTGAGGCAGGTGGAGCGAGTGATCTCCAGGACAGTGTGCACGTGAACCGTGGAATGTACTATAACTCTTTTACTGCTGGCGGCCAGAGCGCGCAGTTCAACGGACACTTCTACAACAGCTTCAGTGTGAACAGCCTTATTTACCCCCGAGACGGAACGGAGTTATAAATCTGTCACGCTCGTGAATACCCATGTTTTCTAATAAGAAAAAAAAAAAAGATTTATTTTTTCAACACTGTGTATGTGCTGCTGAAATGCAACATGCCTTAGAAGCAGATAACATTCATTTAAAAGCGACATTTACACACTGACATCCACCAAATGAGTGAAATCCGATGTATTAGTGTCAAAACACATTTTATTCTGTGAAAAATGTGTTGACTTCTACATTGGATTCCTTTATGTCTTAACAGAGATTTCCATATTATGTGCCAGCTTTTTG